>NW_016107553.1:558073-599341 GCF_001604975.1 Cebus imitator | reverse complement strand
CCATGTTGACCAGGATGGTCTCGATCTCTTGACCTCGTGATCCACCCGCCTCGGCCTCCCAAAGTGCTGGGATTACAGGCGTGAGCCACCGCGCCCGGCCCAACACATGTTTTATAAATTGATTGGTGAACTTGACTTAGGAAAGAAAAAGACAAAATGATCTTAGGAATAAAAGCCAAATTACAAATAGCCAGTGTAGAGTAGACTGAAGTGAAAAGTTAAGAAAGAAGATTGAGGAGAGGCAGGAAAATAAACAAGAAAATAAAAATGAACTAAAACAGAAGTAAAAAGGTTCAGAGAGAAAGTGGTCGAAATGGAAGATAAACAAAGAAAATTAAGGATACAAATCACTCAAACCCCTGAAGAAGATATATAAACAATGGAATACAACTCACATTTAAACCTATAATCTAAAATGGAGAAATATACTATGTTCATGTACTGGAAGACTCAATATTGTTAAGATGGAAATTCTTCCCAAATTCCCAGATTTGACTCATCAAAATTCCAACAAACTTTACTGTAGAAAGTGATAAGCTGTTTCTAAAATTTATGTGGAAATGCAAAGAATCTAGAAGAGTCAAAATAGTTTTGAGAAAAATAGTTGGAGGTTTTGTGCAGCTTGATTTCAAGACTTACTATAAGATGAGCAATAATCAAGAGTGTTATTTGCATAAGGATTTACATATAGAGTAATGGAACAGAGTAGGAAGACCTAAAATAGACCCCCACCCATATGGTCAATTAATTTTTTATATAGGTACCAAGGCAATTCAATGAAAAAAGAGTAATCTTTTCAACAAGTAATGCTGGAATAACTAAATATCCACATGAAAAGAATGAGCCTCAACTCTCACTTTATATCATACACAAAAATTTATTATTTAAAATGAAACATAAACCTAAACATAATATTTAAATATATAAAACTTATAGAAGAAAACATAGCAGAAAATATTTCTGATCTGGGATAAGCAAAGATTTCTTGGCTGGGCTCAGTGGCTCACACCTGTAATCCTAGCACTTTGGGAGGCCAAGGCGGCTGGATCTCTTAAGCCCAGGAGTTTAAGACCAGGCATGTGCAACATGGTGAAACGCCATCTTTACAAAAAAATACAAAAATTAGCCAAGTGTAATGATGCATACCTAGAGTCTCAGCCACTCAGGGGGCTGAGGTGTAAGGACTGACTGAGTTGGGAGGTCAAGGCTGCAGGGAGCCATGATTGAGCCACTGCATTGCAGCATGGGTGATAGAGTGAGACCCTGTCCCCCCCCAAAAAAAAAAAAAAATTCTTAGATTGGGCATGAAAAATGCAAAAATAGAAAATGATAAATTGAACTTCATCAAAATTGTAGACTTCTTCTCTTTCAAATATACCATTAATAATAGAAAAGGCAAGCCACATGATGAGAGAAAATATTCATAACACATACACAGGACCAAAAACTTGTATGATAATATATAAAGAACTGCTATTACTTAGTAATAAGACAGACTACCCAATTTTTAACGTGGGCTATGTCTAAATACTTTGCAAAAGATGATAATGAATGTCCAATTTGCATGTGAAAAGATACTCAACCTTGTTGCGCATCAAGAAGCTGTAAAGCAAAACCACAATGAGATGCCATACACACTCACTAGAATGACCAACATTATCAAAACTGATGTTACCATGCACTGATGTGAAGCAGGATGTGAAGCAACTGAAACTGTCATATGTTGCTGTCAAGAAGGCAAAATATTACAACCGCTTTGGAAAATAATTTGTCTGCGTCTTATAAGGTTGACCCCACAGTTATCATACAATACAGCAATTACACTCCCAAGTTTTATCTGATAAACATAAAAACATGCCTACACGAAGGCTTGTATACAAATGTTTATAGCAGTTTTATTTATAACAGCAAAAAACTAGAAATAACCTAGCAACTTTCAAAAGTAAAAGGTTAACACATTGTGGCATACATTCAGTAATAAGAGTCACAAACAATTGACCCATGCAGCAGCAAGGAGAAACCTCAAAATATTATTCTGAGTCAGAGATGCTGGACACTAAAGAGTGCCTATTGTATGATTCCATGTGTATGAAATTCTACAAAAGGTGAATCTTATTTACAGCAGCAGAAAGCTGCTCAGTCAGTGATTGTTTGGGAAGGGGAAATGACTACAAAGGGCCAGGAGGGAGTTTTTCAGATAATGAAATCCATATCTTTATTGTGATAATGGTAACATGAACATACACATTTTTTAAATTTATTAAACTGGGCCAGGCGCAGTGGCTCACACCTGTAATCCCAGCACTTTCGGAGGCCAAGGCGGGTGGGTCACTTGAGGTCAGCCTGGCCAACATGGTGAAACCCCATCTCTACTAAAACACAAAAATTAGCCGGGCCTGGTGGTGTGCGCCTGTAATCCCAGCTACTTGGGAGGCTGAGGTGGTGCAATTGCTTGGGCCCTGGAGGAGGAGGTTCTAGTGAGCCAAGATCATGCCACTGCACTCCAGCCTAGGTGACAGAGCAAGATTCTGTCTCATAAAATAATTATTGAACTATATATTTTAAATTGATACATGTTTATATATATGAGTTAAACATCAAAAAGTTGATGTTGGCCAGGCATGGTGGCTCATGCCTGTAATCCCAGCACTTTCTATATATATATGATTCTAATATACCCCAATACAGGGATATTTGTGGAAGAAAATCCAGCTTTCTAATAGAATTATATATTATACAATCTATAATGTTACGCAGAGATCAGTGAAGAGAATCACACACTCAAGCTATTTCTTTTAAGAAGTTTGGCATTTTGTTTTCCTTCTGCTCCATAAAGGGTCTCTAACATTATGTGTCAATGCCCATTGAATTTAAGGGGCAGTTGTTCAAGTTTGATCATGAGCACATGAATGGATGATTCGGCTGAATTCTTAATGAGGCTCACTTCATTCTTCACTCCTTTAAAGACCAACATGACTTTGGCCACCATATTCAAAATGCATCTTGACTCTTCTCTGTGTTTTGTCCATTTCAAATTCCATCTGCCCTAGTTTGGGTTCACTAGAAGCAGATGTTTTCGAAGAATTAGACACACGAGAATTATTGAGGAAGGGAGGAGAAGACTGGACGAGTTTCAGACTGAGATGTAGGCTGACTCCTGTGGAAGGAAATTAGACAGGAAGGAAGACTGGGGAGGAAGCTCTCAGACCGCAGTCCTTAAGTCAGAGCCACACCCCTCTTGCTAGAATGGGCTTGCCTTAGTGTCTCTGCCATGTTCAGCCGTCCCGGGATCAGCCCCTGGGGAGTGTGGCTCAGTACATGGTGCTGCTGGATCCAGAGGCAGCATCTGGGGCCAGTCAGGCAATTTTGCTCTTCACAGTAGAAAACCTGTGTGGTTCTTTTTCATGGCCACCCCCTTCTCTCTACTTCCTGTTCTTCTGGACTTTGTTCTCTGAAATATCATTTTTTTTCTAAGCCTGTACTCTCCCTCTACAAAATCAGAAATATGATAATCGAATGTTAAGCATTCTTCCAACATTTGACAAAGATGAGGAACTCCAGCCCTGGGAACCCAAGAGGTCCCCCTGAAACTTTATAGCAGGAAAATATTATTCTCATGACTGCTAGGGTTCATTCCTTTTCTCCAGCCCCACATCCCCCAGCATCACGTTGTGCTTACATCGTTAAGGGTATTGTGCCCCATTTCCACACTGTAAAAAGATGCCAGAGTCTACGAAATCCTACAGTACACCACCGGACAACTTTCTCTTTCTCTCTCTCACCTCCCCCCCATCTCTCTTTGTGTGTGTTTGTGTGTGTGTGTGTGTGCATGCACACGTGTGTGCGCATGTGCATGCGTGCATGTTTTAGGGGGAGGTATTCCACAGTGTTAGCTTTTAAATGTTTTAAGTAGCTGGCTTTTTTTTTTCTAGAAGACCTGGTGATTTTATCATAAAGTTTCTGCAGATCTTTCTGGCCTAGATGAGCTGTTAACCTTTGAAGTTGCTATGGAAACCAGTGGGTTTTTTTCCTAATATATAAATTATTGATGTAGAGGAAAGAGAGGCTGTGATGCTTCAAAGAAAAGCAAATGAGGCATTGGAAGATATAAAAAAAAAGTGAAATACCTAAACATAGTAACAAGAACGACCTTTCCATCTTCACTCAAGCTGTCCTATTAATAATAATAGGAAGCTTTAAGGAGTTCTATGTGTGAAGAATAAGAGCTCTTATTTCTGTGGCCAAAGGTCAATTAATACCAGTTGGCTGAATAAGTGGATGAAGAATGGGAAACAGGCAACCCTGAGACAGTGTTAGGTAAACAGTCCTGGTCATGCTCTACTGTGGGAATGAAAGGCATTAATCACCTCATGATTACCTGGTTCCTGAAACCCTGGGAGGTTTCACTATGAATCACTCATTCACTTTAGAGAATTCTATTTTCTGGGTTGTGGGGATTTGAAAGTTGGTGTCCACAATAGCAAAGACTTGGAACCAACCCAAATGCCCATCAAGGATAGCCTGGCTAAAGAAAATGTGGCACATATACACCATGGAATACTATGCAGCCATAAGAAGGATGAGTTCACGTGCTTTGTAGTGACATGAATGAATCTGGAAACCATAATTCTCAGCAAATTGACACAAGAACAGAAAACCAAACACTGCATGTCCTCACTCAAAAGTGGGTGTTGAACAATGAGAACACATGGACACAGGGAGGGGAACATCACATACTGGAGTCTGTTGGGTGGTGGGGGGCTAGGGGAGCGATAGCAGGGGGTGGGGAGGTTGGGGAGAGATAACATTAGGAGAAATACCTAATGTAGGTGAAAGGGGGTTGGAGACAGCAAACCACCGTGGCATGTGTGTACCTATGTAACAATCCTGCAAGATCTGCACATGTACCCCAGAACTTAAAGTATAATACAAAAAATATGTATATATATATATATATATATGTATACACACACATACATACATAAAAAGAAAGTTGGTGTCTACAAAAATTTGATACTGTACAGTGGCTCAAAAAAGCCAGTGGTGATATACTATCGTAGGTCAGAGGCTTCTGGCTGAATCAATGTAACCACTATATCCAGGTAGTATAATCTCTCAAATGTAAAATAAGATCACATTAATTTTTAATGGCTGGAACCCATGGCTCATAGCTAGACCTCAGACTCTTGTAGGGGACACAGAAATTCACTGTTTGTGTGCGTGTGTGTGTGTGTTGAGACAAAGTCTTGTTCTGTCACCCAGGCTGGAGTACAGTTGGCACAATCTCAGCTCACTGCAGCCTCTGCCTCCTGCTTCAAGTGATTCTCTTGGCTCAGCCTCCAGAATAGCTAGGATTATAGGCACCCACCACCATGCTTGACTAATTTTTGTATTTTTTTGTATTTTTCATAGAGACGAGGTTTTACCATGTTGGCCAGGTGGGTCTCGAATTCCTAACCTCAAGTGATTCACCCGCCTCGGCCTCTCAAAGTGCTGAGATTACAGGCATGAGCCATCGCACCTGGCTGTGAATCACTACGTTCAAGAAAAAGGGATCCCCACTCAAAGAAGGACTTACCTGGCTGCTAAGAGTGCTGCCCTTTCAGGTCTTGCCTCAGCTGCAAAAAGCCACCTTGCCTAGGGTTACACTCTTCCTGGGGTGGCTTGTACTCAATGATGCATGGAAGCTGGAGTATAAAGTCCCAGCCATTATGGTGGTGCGTGCCTGTAATCCCAGCGACTCAGGAGGCTGGGGCAGGAGAATTGCCTGAACCCAGAAGGCGGAGGTTGCGGTGAGCCGAGATCGCGCCATTGCACTCCAGCCTGGGTAACAAGAGCGAAACTCCGTCTCAAAAAAAAAAAAAAAAAAAAAAAAAAAAAAAACACCCCCAAAAAAAAAAAAAAAAAAAAAAAAAAAAAAAGTCCCAGCCATTTCAGCGCAATGTGGAACAATTCTCACGCTTTTTAGCTCACAGCCACCTGTAGGATTGGTCAAGGATGTTGGGCCTACATCTCAGTTTGCCTTCTTTCTCAGAAGGCAAACTTCTCTTTTCCACATGTGTTGATTTCACGGTGCTTCCTAATAAACATCCTGTACAGTGAACTCCATCTCAGAGTCTGCTTGCCAGAGGACCCAATGTGCAGCAACTTCCCCCAGCCCAATGCCCCCGGCAATGCCAAGTAAAATACGGAATGCCTGGTTAAATTTGAATTTCAGATAAGCAACTAATACCTTTTTAATATAGGTATGTCCCAAATATTTTCATGGCCTAATCTGTATCCCTAGTATGGCATTGGATTAAGTAAATATTTGTTGGATGAACTAGAATTTTAGGAGCCCATCTTAAAATAAAGAACCCTGTTACACGGAAGAGGCAGAGGTGGGCAATGGTCCCTTCCTCTCCACTATGCAAGTGTTTTTCAAAATGTTCACAGATAAACAACATCTCAATTACCTAAGGTGCTTGTACAAATGCAGAGTCCCAGGACTCACCATATTTACTGAAGGAGAACCTCCAGGACTGATCCCCCAAAATTTGCATGTGTAGTAAGCCTCTGAGGTGATTCTTCTGTCCCTAAAGTTTAAGAAGCTTGCATATTATATGACCTGTGGCCTTGAACTAGAAAGACCAGTTTGATCCAAATTAGGAAGGCCTGTCTCTGAAGTCATCCAAGAAGTGTAGCAAGCAGGGGATCAGTCCTGTCTCTACCTGTTTGGCCGCTCTCTTTCCCTTTTCCCTTGACTCTCGTTCAGATGGAAAGTAAAGTTCCTGGACAAGGCTGATCATTGTAGTCTCTGGGAGCAGAGTTGAAAAGAATGCAGGTCTACCAAGTCACAGCCAAGGAGAGCATTATGCTGACCACAACAGGGGCTGTGAGAAGTCAGAGTCTCTGGGAAAGACTTTAGGGAGGAGATGGCTTTGAATGACAGGCAACGTTTGCACGGACCCTTTGGAAAGGCTTGAGCATTCTAGAATAACTGAGTCTACAGGCTTAGAGACAGGAGAAGCATGTTGTGTTTGTCTGTTCACATGCTACTAATAAAGACATACTGAGACTGGGTAATTTATAAAGGAAAGAAGTTCAATTGACTCACAGTTCCACATGGTTGGGAGGGCCTCACCATCATTGCAGAAGGGGAATGAGGAGCAAAGTCACATCTTACATGGCAGCAGGGAAGAGAACATGTGCAGGGGAACTCCCCTTTATAAAACCATCTGATCTCATGAGACTTGTTCACTATCACAAGAACAGTATGGGGGAAACCACATCCATAACTCAGTTATCTCCACCTGACCCTGCCCTTGATACCTGGGGATTATTACAATTCAAGGTGAGATTTGGATGGGGACACAGCCAAACCATATCCCATGTCATAGGAGGCACTTACTGTTAGAAGGGTCTTGAAACTTAGTGACAGGATGGTTTAAGATCCAGATGGCAGATACTGGAGCATTCCTCCCTAGCTTCAACACAGAGCCTCAGGTTCCTGCTGCAAGGTGTTCCACTGGAAATAAGTGAAGGAATCTTCCTAAAGTGTTTAATCAGATCTCAATGCATGACCAGAGCAGGAGGGAGAGAAAGAGAGGGAAGGTGCTGCATGCTTTTAAACAGCCAGATCTTATGAGAGTTCTATAATTAGAACAGCACTAGGGGGATGGTGCTAAACCATTAGAGACCATACCCATGATCCACTCGTCTCCTATAAGGCCCCACCTCCAACTTGGGGATTACAATTGAACATGAGATTTGTGTGGGGACGCAGATTCAAACCATATCAGAAAGGTTCACAGGAAATGTGTATTTGGGGAGGGAACTTTTAGATAGCATGCCCAAAAAAGGTCTCAGGGAGACAAAATGTCATTTGAGTGAAGATTGGAAGAAAGTGAAGGCACGCCAAGCAGATAGAAAGCACTAATTACCTATGTGTTGAGTAACTGAACCATGGCCAGTTAATTTCTCAGCTCTCATTGTATCTGTCATGTCTTCTCCATTTAGGGGCTGCTGTGTTTCTATTGTAGATGCCCTGCCCTTTTTCATAACTTTTGAATTGTGTTCTTATTCACAACCCATAAATAGTGATCCCAAATGGAGCGGAAGCTCATATCTACATCCTCAAAAATAAATGGCTTCCCCATCAGAACTTGGCTGGATATTTGGGGGTTAATGCAGTAGCTTGGATTGGGGGAAGGAAAACATTACCTGCAGCTGTTCGAATGTGGAATAGCACTGCAGGGCATAAATAATGAAAATAAAATGGAAAAAATCAGTGAATCCCAAAGAGAAAGCAAAAAGCAGAGGCCTTCTTTTTGGAAGTTAAGGTTTTAGACACAAAATAGCAACTCATAACAAATGACAAGGTGAAAACTCTGCACTATAGTGTCCTCTCTCCGACATGTGCCAGACTTATCTTTCCTTAGGACTTTCAACTGTCCTTATCTACTTGTTATACCCAAACAGCATGCTATTCTCAGGACAAACCACTGCCACTAGAGACCTTGTGGTCTTCTAGTGTTTTGTGCCCTTACATGTGCTGTGCACTCCTAACCTTTAACTCCTTGTTCACTCCTCCAGGACTGTATCAAAAATTTCACTTTCTCTGTCAAAGCTCATTGAACTGCCACACTTAAAATTGGTGCATATCATTGTAGGTGAATTATACTTCAAAAAAGAAAAATTAAAAACAAAACCAAAAACACCTCACTTCATTTGAGAACCCTTGACGGTACAATCTCCCACTCCTACCCCCACTCTGGCAGGGTTGGCCATCGAACTTGGCAGTTCCAGAACCCAGGGACGACCTTCCTAGTGAGCCAAGGGGGCCAAAGCTAGGGGTGTTAGTGCATCTGGTAATAGCCTAGGTGGATTATTGCCCTTTTTAACTTATTCCACATTTCTCCTTTTTTTTTTCTTTCAACAACACATAGATATTTTTGCCCCCCCCAGGGTTTTGTTCACTACTACTATCAAGTTATTAATGAATAAATATAAATTTTAATATTTCTACCATCCTTGCTCCCTTCTGGGAATACTAATTCAAACTCTGTGTCATCATTTTGACATGTCCCATCCATCCATCTATCCATCCATTTATCTTGTAATGTTTAATAGCACAGACTCTGAACCACAACTGCATAAGTTGAAATAGCGGCTTCTTATAAAGCAACCTTGGACAAGTTACTGAACCCCCCTAAAACTTAATTTACTCATTGCTAAAGTGGGAAAGTAAGTCTTTATTTCTGAGAGTTGCAGGAAGAATTGAATGGGTTAATGCATGTAAGATACAAAGACCTTGCCCAGCACATGAAGACACTCAATAAATGTTATTATTCACTTATCAATCACTCACTGAGTAGATACAATACGCCAGAATTGAGTTTGGCACATGCAATAAATGACACAGGGACCCTAACTTCAAGGAGCTGAGATTATGAAGGAAGATTGACTGACAGACAAGTATAATGGAATGGATCAGTGCTGTAATGAGATAGCCAAAGGTGCATTCTGAGGCAATAAGGACCCCAGCTCTCATTGGGAGATCAGTCAAGTGAAGGTGTCTCGGAAGTCAAGAGAGTTAAATCAAGTCCTATAATTCTGGCCTCTTCTGTTTGTTCCCTCAATTTCACCATGACACTGATGTCTTTGCCCCTGTCCCCAGCTTTTCTGAATGTTGCCATGGAATGACATCTGGACCTTGGCAATCTTATGCCTGGTTGGTGTCCTGAATCCCCTGTGACTCTGACAGGACCAAGCCTCTTCCTCCAAGAGCAGGCGAATAAGAACTATAATTTTAGTAATATGATAACAAATGATCTAGTCCCCATTTTAATCAAAAGAAAACCAAAAGTCCTTCTAAAGGCCCCTAAGATCCTACTCCATCTGGCTCTGTCACTTCTCTGACATCTATTATGCTCTTCCTTTTGTACTTTATACCAGCCAAACCTTTTTGCTATTTCCTGAGCACACCAGGCATTTTTCCCCCTCAGGGCCTTTGCACTGTCACCTCTATGCAAAATATCCTTTCCTAGGTATCTGAAAGGCTCATTCTCTCACCTTCAAACCTTTGCTCGCACATCAACTTCTCAACTGACCGCCCTATTTAAACTGCAGCACCCAACGCCAGCGCTTGTAAGCCCCCTTACCTTACTCTAAATTTTTAAAGCATATATCATATCCTATCATTCTCCATAATTTATGCATTTATTGTGTTTATTATCTCTTTGCTTCACTAGATTGTGAGTTTTAGAAGGGGAGGGATATTCATCTGTTTTAGTCATTGAGCATCCTATATCAGTGGCTAGCACATTGTGGGTGCTCAACAGTTATTAAATGCGAAGATACTGGCATTAACAACCCTCAGGAAAATTTATCTGAGGCCCCACATGTTAGAAGGCACAGAACTATCTCTCTGCCTTTTAATTATTAAGCTGTGCAAGTGTAAAAAGCTCATTTTCATTTTAACCTTCAGTCAACAGAGCAATAAAGGTCCTTGAACTTGCTTAATGAGTCCAAGAGGATGATGGCTAATTAACATGAAGCAGTCTAGTTGCTCTGCCAGTTAGCCACTTGGATCTCCCTGGGAGCTCAGAAGTGGAACAGGCCTCTCTGGCCCCCTGCATATCTGCCCACCTGTCTGTCTAAGCCCCGAGGGGTGTCTAAGGTTGGAGGAGAGCAGAGTCAGCTTCTACCTGGGGCTGATATGAGTTCCTGGTTGTTTTTCCCTACAGGGGGCCTGAGGACTCTCTCAACCTGGGCCCCTTGTCCTGGACCCCGGTGTGTTGCATTTCTCAAATAGTGATCCAAGAACTATTTAATTAGAACCCAACTCTTGCGATTCCACCCAGGCTCACAGGATAACTAAGTTTAGATCTTGCTCTCTGGAGCCTTCCCTTTGCCTAGCTTTTTCTGCCTGAATGGCATCCAATTCCTCCTTTTACAGAAACTGATGTTCTGGCCACAAATCCAGAACAGATTGCACCAGTCACGCTGGGTCTGAATCCAGCTGGGCCACTTACTGGCTGCTTGACCTTGGACAAGTTACTCAACCTTTTGATAATACAGAATTTTACTTGAGCCCTGAGAAAAGAGCGAGGGTTAAGAAATTCCTCCACCATTTTATACTCCAAAATCAGGAACTAGCTAATCTTGCAAAGGATCACCCTGCCCTAGTATATTTCATGGTAAGACCTGCCTCCATCCTTCCTCAGCACTTCTGTAAGACTCATTCCCTCCCTTACCTGCTTCTGTAAGCCCCAGGCCTCCTTCACTTGCTTTGAGATGGTCCTCATTAATAAACATCCTCCGGCCAGGTGTGGTGGCTCACGTCTATAATTGCAGCACTTTGGGAGGTGAAGACAGGTGGATCACCTGAGCTCAGGAGTTCGAGACCAGACTGGGCAACATGGTGAAACCCTGTCTCTACCAAAAACATAAAAAATTAGCTGGGCGTGGTGGCATGTGGCTGTAGTCTCAGCTACTCGGGAGGCTAAGGTAGGAGGATTGCTTAAGCCCAGGAGGTGAAGGTTACAGTGAACTGAGATTGCACCACTGTAATCCAGCCTAGGTGGCAGACCAAGACCCTGTCTCAAAAAATAATAATAATAATAAACAAATAAACATTCTTGCTATAGCCCAAGTAAAACTATCTTCTTAATTGTCCCATGCGTTTTGTCTTTCATACTTTTAAACCCCATATCCTCATGCATAAAAGGGGATAATCAAAACTACTTTATAAGACCAGTTGTGAGGATTAAATGAAAAAAAATGCATATATAGTATAGTAAGCTCTCAATGAATATTTTGGTGCAATTATTATTCCTGTTGTTAATTTCCTCCAGCCCAGTTTTACCAGGCCCTGGTCTCTTGTATGGTCTCTTGTACGAATTAATGTCTGCTGGATGTTCTTAGTAATTTAAAACTTTCTATCACTACACATTTTCCAATCTTGACAACATTGTTCTAGTAGCTTTGCAGGGTTTGGTCATGTCTAGCCCTACTTGGCCACTATCAACCCTCAAACACACCCTAAGAGCATATCTTGAATGTTGTCTGAAAACAGTGCTTCAGCGCTCCCTCTCCACACATATTTGTTCTGCAAAATCTGACCTTACTTCTCCTGTCACAGTTGCTTCTACTTTGAGTTGCTTCTCATCTTTTCTTGGGGTAGGGTGAGGGCTGTAAGGCTGGTTGCCTTGCCGGGAGTTCGAACACACCCATCTCCCTCCCCACTTGAAAATTACATTATCAGAATATGCCCATCATCTAGCTCCGCCTTGGAAATCCCCTCTGCACTCAGCACTTAGCCCACTCACTGGAAATCCCACCTACCTACCAATAGCAGCTCACCCCGTCCACATCCTGTTTCTCCAAATCCAATCGAACGCCTTCACTCCCTATAAAACCCCACTCCTGTCAGGCGCAACTTCCCTGGCCTCTCTCCCCGGGATCACAGAACCTCGCCCGGGAGCTGACTAAATTGGCATCTAATTTTCTTGTGCTGGCCTCAGTTTCCTCGTTTTTAACTCAGCAATAAACCTACAGAGAATAAACTTTACAAGGGGTATTTTGGTTCGAAGGAATGCTGGAGGTAATCATGCCCTTGCTGTGTGTTTTAGTCAGGGTTCTCCAGAGAGAGAATCAAGATGGTATTCACAGAGATAGATGAGAGGGGATTTATTAGAGGAATTGGCTTACATGATTATGGAGGTTGAAAAGCCCCACGACAGGCCATCTGCAAGCTGCAGACCCAAGTCCAAAGGCTCAGAAACAAGGAAACCAACTGAGTCCTAAACCAAAGGCCTGAGAACCTGAAAAGCAGCTAGATCAAGTTCTGGAGTTCAAGGACAGAAGGAGAAGAGCATATCCCAGATCCAGGAGGCAAGAATATCTTTTTGTTCTGTCTGGACCCCAGTAGATTGGATGGTGCCTGTCCATGTTGGGGGTGAATCTCCCCCACTGATTCACATGCCAATCTCCTCCACTGACTCACATGCCAATTCCTCTAGAAATACCCTCCCAGATGCACCCATAAATAACCCTTTACCAGTTCTCTAGGTCATCCTTAATCCAGTCAAATTGAACCTAAAATCACGCTGTACTTCTGCTGAACCTTTCCAGTTATTAGAATTGGAATCTTCCAGGGGGCTTTTTAATACTCCTGATACCCAGGCTGCTACCCAGACCTAAACTAAATTGGGACCTCTACATGTGGAAACAAATCACTGGTGCTTAAAAACTCCCTAAATGTTTTCATGTGCAGCCAAAGTAAAGAACCACTGTTGTAGACACTTCTACTGTTGGATAGAGCACCATGTAGTATAATTATTTGTCTGCCTTTCCTGTTAGAACAGGGTTCTTAATTTGCAATCCACAGACCCCACCCCCACCACAGGAATGATCAGGGATCTGCAATCTAGAAAACATTAAGAATCATTCATCCCTAGTCCAGGAGCAACTTGGGAATAAGGCGTGTGTGTGTGTGTGTGTGTGTTGGTTTTTGGTTTTTTTAGAGACAGAGTCTTGCTCTGTTGCCCAGGCTGGACTGCAGTGGAGACATCATAAGAGTTTTAATATGTTGTTCAGGCTGTTCTCAAACTCTTGGCCTCAAGTGATTCTCCCACCTCTCAAAGTGTGCCAGGATTACAGGTGTGAGCCACCTCTCTTAGTCTTATTTTCTGTATTCTGAAGCTTTGACATCTGGGGTCTTGCTGATCCTGGAGAGGCTGCCCCTCCCTGACTTGGGGCTTAGGGCTGGGGTTTAGGGATCACCAATTCCTGAGGACAGTAAAGACTCCCCAAACCAACCAACCCAGAGCCCACACACCCTTCTTTATTAGGCTTTCACACTCAGGGCCATCTGCGCTAATCACCCCAGTGCCAATTCCCAAACAATGAGAGATAGCCCCTATATATCAGAGCCAGCTGAAATCATTCAAACTGTCCATCCTAAACCTGCTTACCCTGCCTCACCAGTTTCTTCCTGCAGAAGCAATAAAGGGTCTTCCTCAAGGTTTCCCCTCCCTCCCTCTGCCTCCTGACAAACCTGTTGCTTCCCAGTGTGCCCCTGTCACTACACACACACTGTGTTATGTATCGTCCTCTCCTCTTTGGAACTGTGTGGCAGGCATCTCCTGATCTGTTGGCCTCATCAAACTGAATAATAATAAAATCTACATTTTAAAACAGTAATTGAGTCTACTGAGTCCACCAGTGGTGGCTTCTTACTGGCAAGAGCATCTGTGATGAAAACTGGTCTTATAAAGTCCAAGTGGCCATGCTGGGCCCTCACTGTCATGATGGCAGTGAATTCTAGATCTCAACCAAGGCTGTAGGAAATCCTGGGAGCAGAGGGATCCCCTTCTTCAGTACCCAGCTCAGCCAAGAGGGCCTCACTCCTGGGCTCACGAAAGGGCTGATGCTCAATGCTTTCAATTTACACATTCAGGCACCTCTTGGGGGCAAGTCTGTCTAGGGGAAGACCAGGATCTGGCATCAAGCACTGTGGAGACCCATAGCTGTTTTCTGATCAGACTGCCTTCAAATGATAAACTAATCCAGTCATTGGTCTCCCAAGGGAGTATTTTAGAGCCGTTCCTGGTACTTTGGCTATAAAAAGAGAAACACTCCCCAAATTTACCTTCATTTCATATAGGCGTTTTAGAAATATAAGGGGGAAAAAATAATTTTCTACTTCACTCTTCATGAGTTTTTAGCTAAGACTCCCTATAACGAAAGACAGATTAACAAGAGAAGAACAAACAGAAATTTAATAATATGTAAGCTCCTGTATCCATGAGAGAAAAACCAAATGTTAGATATAGTGAACTCCAAGTTTCTCTTCAAAGAATCAGTATGTCAGTATGTTCAGCTCTCTTATTCTTTAATTCACCAATTTAAAGTTTAACTTCCTTGTAATTTCAGTAAACAACCTTTTCCACCAGTTCTACTCAGTAGTTCACATCTTTTCCCCCGGTCCCCTGCTCTGTCCTGACTCATCCTGGTCACCTGCTCCAATAACCTGTCCTGGTCACCTGCTTTGACCTGAGTCATGCCTGGCCACCTGCTCTGACCTGTCCCATAACCATCCTTCCCACCAAACTATCCACCTTACTCCTCCGGCTCATATCCCTGCTCTCTTTAAAATTGCCAGTTGGAATTAGCTTAGACTGTGGAGTCTAACCTAGCCAACAGGGGAATGACACAGCAGTAGGAGCTACCTGTGTCAGGAATAAGAACCCCTTCCCCTCCCTTGCCTAGGTGTGTGCTCACCATTGCTCCACCTGTGAGATGCACCCTTCTATAGAAGTGAATTGCCTTGCTAAGGAAATTTATATTTGAGTGCTACTTCTTTTGTGGCACCGAAAATTTACATATGACAAAGAGAAGTAAAAAAATCACTAGAGTAGATCCCAAAGAAAGAGTTTAAATTTCAGCCTTAAATACCATCATTCTCTGAAACAAAGAATGAAGACTGTGGCCATAAACACAGCAAGGTTTATTATGCAGATATAAAATTGATGTCTTCTCCATTGATTAAGAGTGTCTTGGCTGAGTGGTGGCTCAAGCCCATAATCCCAGCACTTTGGGAGGCCCAGGCAGGAGAATCATTTGAGCCCAAGAATTCAAGACCAGCCTGGGCAACTTAGTGAGATCCTGTCTCTACAAAAAGTAAAACTAAAAATAAAAAGAATGTTTAGTAATTTAGTCTTCCTGGAGTGAGAGGGAAACACTCTTGCAAATGGAGATTTCCTTTAGAGACATAAATTTCTCTTACAAAAGGGTAACTTTTCAGAATTTACCTGTGCCTGCAGTTTCTCAAGGTATTTAAAATGTATTTATTTGGTATAAATAATCTTATACCAAAAGGCATATTTGGGAGCCGTAAATTCTGGTCTCCCACAGTCCTGTATTGAGGTTGCAAGCCCTGAACCCCATCAAAACTTATCAGAACACTTAAATTATGAAAAAAGAGTTTGTAAAATAACCTTCGTTCCTCCCTCACTGGGTCCTTCTTCCGTGAAGAAGTTCGAAACGTATCACCTCGAAATACACCACTTTGGCATATTGATTCTTTTGAGCTAAAATTGTGAACCAGTCAATGTGGGAAAAGCTCTTTACTTCTCTTCAACTAAAATAAAGCTTAAGTGCCCTCTTTTGTACAGGAAATTTACATTTATAAAGGACGTTTTCATTAGTAAAGTTATCTGAATGAAGAAGAGATCTCCTCAGAGATGACTTTTGTCACCTAAGAGACTTTTATCTGCATAACCTCCGCTCACCACACATTTCCTCCCTTCCCCTTCCCGTCATTTGCCTCACCACCCTGCAGGAACCCCAAACCCTTATTCTTTTTTGTATCTCAGGATGTAACTGTAGTAGGTTATTGTTTGATATGTGGCAAGTCAACATGCCTGTACCAGGTTACAGTAGAGAAGGAGGTTCAATCATAGGGCCACTGAATGAGGAGACATTAGGGAACCTCAAATCCATCTCCATGAGGAGCTTGGGGCTGGGGAATCTCCCTGAGGAGTTTGGGGCTAGGGATTTTAACTGTGAAGATCATTGCTGAGTCAAAGTGTGCATGAGGAAATTATGGGACCGGGAGATAAGGAAACTATTCTCATGCTGACTCAGTTCTTCTGTGGGGATCTTCAAACAGCTGGCATCAGCTGTTCCACTGGAATTCAGGATCTGAAAAACCTCTTAAGCAATTCTTAAAAGCCTTATGATTCCAATATCAGAGATTCTATCTGTAAGAATAATGGGGATACAAATTAATTCCTAAACAAAAGCCTTAGGATTCTAACATCAGAAATCCCACCTATAGGAACAGTGGGGATGCAAATGATCTTATCCAGTGCTATGTGACTTTCGATTACCAGGAAGTGGGCCAAAGTGCAGACTGATTAATGCTTAATTATAACAATATTTCTGTCCAGAATGCTGGTTAACCCTGTGAGGACAGCTTCAAGGGTGATACACAAATCTCAATCGTCTGGCTGCTTCTTTGAGTCTCATATTTTTGTGGGACTTCGTGTATACAAACGTAATTAGAATTGTTTTTCTCCTGTTAAATCTCTTATGTCAATGTAATTCATAGACAAGCCAAATAACCTAGAAGTATAGAAAGAGCGTTTTGCCTCTCCTGTAATTAAAAAATGCCCTTCTCCACAATCCCCACCCCTAGTTTCAGAAGCTCTCAAATCCAACCCCTTCTCTGCCAGTCTCCCCCAGACCTCCAGGAGATACCCTAGTGTCACCTACTTTATCACCCTAGTTCTCTTTCTATAACACTCTGGCTTATTTGCGGTTCTCCCAGGCCTCAGGGCATAGCTTTCAGAAAGGCACAGGTTTGCAGTCAGGAGGTCAAGATCAGCCTGGGCAACATAGTAAGACCCCATTTCTAAAAAAAGAAAAAAATTTTTTTAATAGTTGGGCATATTGGCACACACCTGTAGTCAAAGCTTCTGGGAGGCTGAGGTGGGAGGATTGCTTTAGCCCAGAAGTTTGAGACTGCAGTGAGCTATGATCACACCACTGCACTCCAGCCTGGGCACCAGAGGGAGACACTGTCTCTAAAAAGAAAATTTTTAAAAAGAAAAAGAAAGGCTTAGGAACCAGTATCAAGCCCCAGCACTAGAGTTTTAAGGTGTGCAGGAAAGGAAAAAAATATTTTCCCCCTACCCTTCTGTTTTCTGGTTGAGGGGGCCAGGTGCTGCTGCAAATTAGACTAACAAAGGAAAGACTAACAAGAGAAAAACAAAATTTCATTAATGTGTACATCATGCATACTTGTGAGAGAAACTCAGAAATGAGTAATTCAAAGTGGTGGTTAGAACTTGGGGCTTATCATTATTCTCAGCAAATTAACACAGGCACAGAAAACCAAACACCAAATTTTCTCACTTGTATGTGGGATGTGAACAATGAGAACACATGGACACAGGGAGGAGAACAATGCACACTGGGGCCTGTCAGAGGATCGTCGGGGAAGAGCACCAGGATAAACAGCTAATGCATATGGGGCTTAATATCTAAGTGATGGGTTCATAGGTGCAGAAAACCACCATGGCACACGTTTACCTATGCAACAAACCTGCACATCCTGCACATGTATCCCAGAACTTAGAATAAAATAAAGTAAAATGTTTTTTAAAAAGAACTTGGGGTTTATATAGCATCTTAACAAAAGAACAATACATTTGTAGAGAAGTGACAAGACAAACAAAAAGGTGTTTAGGGCCATGCACAGTGGCTCATGCCTGTAATTCCAGCACTTGGAAATCAAGGTGGGAGAATTGCTTGAGCCCAGGAGTTCAAGACCAGCCTGGACAGCATAGTGAGACCCCATCTCTACAGTACATACACACATACATGAATTATCCAGGATTGGTGGTGCATGCCTGTAGTCCCAGCTACTTGGGAGGCTGAGGTGGGAAGATTACTTAAGCCTGGAAGATCTAGGCTGCAGTGAGTCATGATCATACCACTGTACTCCAGCCTAGATGCCAGAGCAAGACCCTGTCAAAAAAGAAAAAGAAAAAGCAACATGGGCTTAGGCTTGTAGAGCATCAAGTTGTGGGAGGTGAATTTATGATGAATCTAATGGAAGATAAGGCTAGTTAGTAAGGTTTGTGTAGACTCTTTCTCAGTGCCATCTTGTTTCTGGGATAAGGTTAAATTCCCATTTCCGGTATGGGAAGTGGAGGCAGGGACAACTTCACAAGGGAAATTTATCTTCTGCTTTTGAAACCAACCCAGTTGTCCCATTGAAGTGATATTTATGGGTTTTTTTGAATAAACATAGAAGTTGAACCTCCCGGTCTTTTTTTTGAGATGGAATTTCGCTCTGTCACCCAGGATGGAGTGCAGTGATGTGACCTCAGCTCACTGCAACCTCCGCCTCCCGGGTTCAGATGATTCTTGTGCCTTAGCCTTACAAGTAGCTGGGATTACACGTGCATGCCACCATGCCTAAGCTAATTTTTGTATTTTTAGTAGAGATAGGGCTTCACTATTTTGGCCAGGCTGATCTCAAACTCCTGACCTCAACTGATCCGCACACCTCAACCTCCCAAAGTGCTATGATTACAGGCATGAGCCACTTGCCCAACCTCAGTATTAAAACTTGAAGCTTACATTTGGGTTGGTTTCTGAGTTCCTTCCTCAAGAAACCAACCCTTTGGCTGGGCACAGTGGCTTTCACCTATAACTTCAGCACTTTGGGAGGCCAAAGTGGGCAGATGGTTTGAGACCAGCCTGGGCAACATGGTGAAACCCCATCTCTACCAAAACACACACACACACACACACACACACACACACACACACAAATTAGCCTGGCACAGTGGCAGGCACATGTGGATGTAGTCCTAGCTACTCAGGGGTCTAAGACAGGAGGATTGTTTGAGCCCTGGAGGTCAACGCTATAGTGAGCCACGATCTTATGCCACTGCATTCTCACCCAGGCAACAGAATGAGACCCTGTTTCAAAAAAATAATAATTATAAAAATAAAAATAAAATAGCCGGGCGCGGTGGCTCAAGCCTGTAATCCCAGCACTTTGGGAGGCCGAGGCGGGTGGATCACAAGGTCAAGAGATTGAGACCATCTTGGTCAACATGGTGAAACCCCGTCTCTACTAAAAATACAAAAAATTAGCTGGGCATGGTGGTGCGTGCCTGCAATCCCAGCTACTCAGGAGGCTGAGGCAGGAGAATTGCCTGAACCCAGGAGGCGGAGATTGCGGTGAGCCGAGATCGCGCCATTGCACTCCAGCCTGGGTAACATGAGTGAAACTCCGTCTCAAAAAAATAAATAAATAAAATAAAATAAAATAAAAAAACTGACCATCAGGCAAGGAACTGAAACTCATCAAATCACCACATTCAGATAATGAGACACCAGGCCCTCATCCATCACAGCTACTTCCTTACCCCTCCCTAATTCCTCCCTGGCTTCCTCAGTATATAAGTCCCCCAATTTTAGTTTGTTGGGAAGAGGGATTTGAGATTGCACCTCCTGTCATCCTTGCCTGCAGCACGTGATTAAAGCCTTCTTCTCTGGTGACACTCATTGTCACAGTGATTGGCATTCTGTGTGGTGAACAGCAGGACCTAGACCGAACACCTCACTTTTTGGTAACACTTTCAGGCATATGGGAAAGGGCAGAGAGCTCACCTTGTGTCTGCTTTTTCTCAGTTGCCTTCAGTTCAAAAGAATTCTTATATAGAGTGGCACATTTTGGAGTGGCAGACTATGAACCCATTCAAGGACTTAGGACTGCAGCAGTGATGGGGGTTAAAACTGGTTTTAAATTGGATGGAGAACCCAGCCACCTTTTAAATTGAACGTATTTCTAGGACAAAGTGCATCCCAGGTTTGAAACAAGTGACATACAAGGGAACCTTCAAAACACAGCACTATTGGCAAGACAGAAACCCATGTCTCTGCGTTCTCCAGTTAGTGGTAAAGAGGGTGCGGTGGAGTGAGTGCTGCTCTAAGAGAGTTGGATTCTAGTTCCATCTTCCACTCATCTCATCCAGAGCCTCAGATAACGCATCAATAAAATAGGCATGCCACCTTTAACATCTACCTTACCGGAAATTGGGAGAATAAACCAGGTTATCTTTTGCAATTCCAATGATTATGGAAAATTAAAGTGGTGTTCAAGAGGTTCATTTCCTGCTGCGAAGAATTCCTGCTTTGAATGATTTATGGAGTTTTGCAGGGGTGGGGGGGTAGTTCCACCCTGATTTAAAGGATCCTCTTTCCCAGAGTGGTTTATTAATTCAGGATCACAGCGGGAAGGAGAATCACACTGGGGTGGTTGGAAGGAAGCACTTGCCTGAGGGCTGGGCCCAAGAACCCAGGGTTCACAAAGGGACCAGGGGTGCTTGTTAGTCCATGAATGGCTTAAATCAATTTGTTTTTTTGCTTTAACATTTCCTTCTTCTCAAATCAAGAGCCCTAATGCATCTCAATAGTCTCAAAGTAGCCATTTGCCTTCATTCCAAAGAGCAGTCATTTACCACCTGCAGGTTTGTATGAACATAAACTATGTAGACAGCTTTCTGTTCTAGCAAAAAGCCTCTCTATAGCTTAAGGCAATCAGACATTCTGCTTAAGAAAGGCAGAATTAATTAACTGCAGAAAATAAACTGACATTCTGCTCAGACACACTCTTGAAGGAAAATAATCCTGAATGGATTTGTAACTCATTCATTTACACAATTTTTGTTGTTTTAAAAAAATTGGAGAGCTTTAAAAGTTCTGAGGTTGCAGTGTAATAAAAATCGCCTTGGGTAAGGTGTTAAACATTGACACAAAATGAACATTATTCTTGTCCTGTGTTTATTACAAACATTCAAGCTGCTGCTGAGGATTCCTTAAGGCACATTGAACAATTACACTTCAAGGCTTATTTTCATCTTGCTAATTACCTCTTAATAGAAACTTTTGTGATTGAGCTTCATCAGCCAGTTGGCAACAGGGCAGATTTCAAAGAAAACTGTTTAAACAGATCATTGGATTTGGGTCTACTCAGTAGTGTGCCTTGGCAAAGGCCTGGAGGCACTAGGAGAGACGTGACAGGGAGCCGGGGATTAATAAAACCTGATAAACAAAGCAGTGGTTGTGGAATACAGAAGTCATAGGTTCAAGTTTCTGCTGGACAGGATAGGGCGATCAGTTAATTTACTGTTCAGAATGATAGGGACAGGAGGCAGGGAAATTCTGGGCTGAAGAGGGCACTCCTCAGTGAGGGGGCCCACCCTCAAACCTGGAACTGCAGCCCAAAGCAAGAACATGCATTCCTGTTTTCCCGCTCAAATGTTGCCTTTCCCAAAACCATCCATGGCCTGCCTCGCCCCCATCCCATGCCCATAAACACCTCAGGCTCCACTAGAAGAGGGAGGAGAAGAGAAGCAATGGGATGTCAGCGACTACAATTGGATGTCAGAGAGAAGCAGCTTTACTTCAGAGGAACAGCTTGACAGTGTAGCTTTGGAGAAGAGTTCGGCCAGGGATGGCTGGACTCTGGGGAAAGATTATCTTCCCTCTCCATCCCCTTTTCAGCTCCCCTTCCTGCTGAGAGCCACTTTCATTAGCAATAAAAGCCCCCACATTTACCATCTCCAATTTGTTCGTGGGACCTCATTCCTCCTGGATGCCAGATAAAACCTCAGGTGTGGGTGAAAAAGACTGTCACACTGACACTCCACTGAGCTGTAAGCACTTATGCCATCTGTGGCCGGCAAAGCTAAAAGGGCTCTCTTTCAGTACTCCTGTAACACTCGTTCTGGGAGTTCAGAGGTTGCAGGGACCCCTCAAGATGCTGCTATGGGACCGCACAAAGTTTTGCTCCTGCCAGCACCCAAAAGCACTCGCTCTGGCTCCTGCACCTGCTCAACTGCGCTCCCCCTCCTGTGAGGGGTAGAACACAGTGGGACCAAGTGAGGGGAGTCCACCCCTGCCAGCACCAAAACAGCCAGCTAGTTCTAGCACTCATGCACTCCAGTTCCCACCCACAGAGGGTCCAGGGAAACTTCCTGCTTTAAAACCCAGGTACTATCGAAACTGTTACATTTAGCCTAAAGCTGCTCCCTTACATATTTTAAGTTCAGCCTAAAGTTTTCTCACTACATGGTGACCTGTAACCTAACTGAATGTGTAAATAGATTTAACATACTATTGGGGCCCAGAAAACAATGCATAAAAATGAAGTCCTCAGCAGCAGCCTCAGAAACAAAAGTTTGTGTTTTCTTTCGTTTCTGAGACAGGATCTTCCTGTTACTCAGGCTGGAATGCAGTGGTGTGATCATGGCTTACTGCTCTCCCAACCTCCTGATCTTAAGCAATCTTCCCAGCTCAGCCTCCTAAGTAGCTGGGACTGTAGATGCATGCCACCACACCTGGCTCATTTTTAAATTTTCTGTAGAGATGGGTTTTCACCATGTTGCCCAGGCTGGTCTCAAAGTTCTGGCCTCAAGCAACCGTACCTTAGCCTCCCAAAATACTGGGATTACTGGTGTGAGCCACCAGCACCCAGCCCAGGAATTTTTTTGTGACTTTCTCCTGCTCTCCTTTTTCTCAGTCCCATTCTCCCCTAAGGCTAGCCATAGAAACTGGACTTCCTCTTCACCAAGGTGGGTCATAGAAACCAGAACCCCATTTCCCTTGAAGGCCACTCACAAAACCTAAAAATACTCTATTTAAAACTGGCCACAGGCTGGGCACAGTGGCTCATGCCTGTAATCCCAGCACTCTGGGATGCCAAGGAGGGTGGATCACTTGAGGTCAGGAGTTCCAGACCAGCCTGGCCAACATGGTGAAGCCCCATCTTTACTAAAAATTCAAAAATTGCTGGGTGTGGTGGCATGCGCCTGTAGTCCCAGCTACTTGGGAGGCTGAGGCAGAAGAATCACTTGAACCTGGGAGGTGGAGTTTGCAGTGAGCTGAGATCCTGCCATTGCACTCCAGCCTGGGAGGCAGAGTGAGACGCCATGTTAAAAAAAAAAAAAGAAGTTAATTCAACAGGTGTACCACCATTATGTAAGCATTCCCCGAAGCCTAATGAAAAATAGAAATGTTCCCAGGGTGGCAAAATTGTTCTAGAAAAAGGATGCTGAAGCTTCTCAAGCAAGGATACAGTAGTCCTTCCATCCACAGTTTCACTTTCTATGGTTTCAGTTACCTGCAGTCAATTGCAATCCAAAAATATTAAAGGGAAAATTCTAGAAATAAACAATTCCAATGCTTTTAAAGTTGTGTGCCATCTGAGTGGCATGATGAAACTCTTGCCTTCTGGCTCTGTACCTGAGCTGTGACTCATCCTTCATCCAGCATATCTATGCTGGATATACTATCCGTCTATTAACTACTTAGTAGCAGATCGACTGTCCTGGTATTACCATGCTTATGTTCAAGTAAGCTTTATCTTAATAATGGCCCCAGAGTACAAGAGCAAAAATCATAATTCTGTCTATTCAGATATGCTAAGGAAAGGCCATAAAGTGCTTCCTGTAAGTGAAAAGGTAAAAGTTCTCAGTTCAATAAGGAAAGAAAAAAAAAACCATATGCTGACGTTGCTGAGACCTAAGGTAAGAATTGTTATCTGAGAGATCAAAATAGATGCTCCTTTGTCAACTAAGACAGACCTTAAGGTTAAGGAAACAAAGTCACCTATGGGTTGAGTTACCTATTGGTTCAGGGCCTGGATAGCATGGCAAATTTCTAATTTCTTCCAGCTCTAAATGTCTTAACGATAGGAGCTATCAGATCCTTCCGAACTCTG
Source organism: Cebus imitator (assembly GCF_001604975.1). NCBI lineage: Eukaryota > Metazoa > Chordata > Mammalia > Primates > Cebidae > Cebus > Cebus imitator. The sequence goes on along the minus strand of NW_016107553.1, from coordinate 575,049 downwards.
ATTTAAAACCCAGACCTAATTGTAACTCCAATTGGATGGAGGGCCACCAAACATTCTTTTCTGATAAGAAATTACAGACCTTAAGCCAGTTTCAGACAGCTTATAGAGGCTGTGTACAAACTGTCTTTGTGTCCTATCATTGAGCCTTTTTTTTGAGACGAAGTCTCACTCTGTTGCCCAGGCTGGAGTACAGTGGCACGATCTCAGCTCACTGCAAACTCCGCCTCTCAGATTCAAGCGATTCTCCTGCTTCAGCCTCCCGAGTACCTGGGATTACAGGTGCGTGCCATCACACCCAGCTAATTTTTGTATTTTTAGTAGAGACGGGGTTTCACTGTGTTGGCCAGGCTGGCCTCGAACTCTGACCTCGTGATCTGCCTGCCTTGGCCTCCCAAAGTGCTGGGATTACAAGCATGAGCCACCGTGCCCAGGCCTATCATTCACCTTTTGATGTTAAGAGCCAAATTCCACCTTGTATTAATGCTAAGTCCCCCTACCAAAGTGAACATGGGAGGTATGTTACATGTATGTTTACCCATTGCACATGCTCAGCTCCCCTCATAAATATGTACGACTTTTCCCTCAAACCTGCTGAATACACATGACTCTATTACTTGATACAGGCCCTCTGAGGCATAAAACCCAATCTATTCTTCCCTCTTCAGAGAGAGAGAGCACCTGTGGTCCACACTGGAGAATATCTCTTTGTGGCCTGCAAACCAATATTGCCAAAAAAGCTGTCCTTTCTACTATTTAGCCATCCTCATGGTCTTTGGATTATACAACACATCTATCCATGAAGATAGGAAGGAAGAGAAGAAGGAAAAAGAAATTCATGCTAGTTTCGCTGTTGCACTTCAAACAGCAAAAGCTATGGCCAGAGTGTGTGATATAAGTCCTTAGCTAAGATAGAAAAAGTATTAGATATATGGGCAGAAAACATGAATAAAAATGTATTCCAACTGATGGCAATCAAGTTCAGTGCTATCCTTGGGTTCAGGCATCTGCTGGAGGTGTTAAACCATATCCCCTACGGATGAGGAAGGCTACTATATTTACATTTCCTGTGGCACAAGCAGAACCCATAAAGATTAGCAAAGTTTGAGCCTTCTCCTAGGTACCCTGGAGGCATTTGCCTTCTGAGTTAGAGGACCCCAGCACAGAAGGGGCTTAAGGTGGTGGTCAGAAAAGGTTATGCTGGAAGAAATCAGCTTGCCTTGGATACAGAATCATTCACTCGGAACAAAGACTACGTTTCCCATCCCCCCAGTTGCACATAGGTGTGCAAGTTTTGGCCGACGCGATGTGCAGCATTTGTGCAACTCAGAGATCCTGCAGGGCCTCCTTCTCTAAAGAAATTTTCTTTTCCCTCTTTAGCCTCTCTCCTTCTTTAGTCCTAGAGGACACAGAAGCAGCAACATGGGAAGGAATCAGAGAGTAGACCATGTCCCCTTCCATGCAGATCCCTTGGTCATACCCAAGTTGAGGGAAAAAAAAGGGAGCATTGAATTGGATGCAAAATTGAAGCTTCTCACTGGACTAGGCTAGTTTTTAATACTTGAGTATGACTAAGAAGCTTTGAGATCTGCTCAAGATGTCATTAAATAACAGAAAATAGGTGCTCAATGGATATTATTAGTTCAATGACACTGAGCTATTAAGGACATCCAGATTTTTACATGTTCCATTTTCTTAAAATGCAGGTACACTTGTATGTTGTACAGAATATCTATAGGTTGGGGAGGAGACACCAGAATTAAGGCAACATCTACCAAAAAAGGACACCAGCAGCCAAAAATGCATCATTCTAAACTTCAGTATCCTATAGTATGCAGGAGCCTATCTTACTCTAGGGGGAGGTCCTACTCTTGGCTTCCAGTGTGTTTTCTGTATCATTGAATACACAGAATAATGATGTCAATAAATAACAGAATGAATCATTTTATAGGAAAATTATTTTCTTTTTTCTCTTCCCCCAAATTATTTTCCTAATCTTTTCATCAAGCAAGCTTCTATCCCCAAACTTTCCTCTACATTTTAAAATGTTTGAAACGTAATTTCTGTCCATGTTTCCAGCAAAATGGAAGGCTGGAAGTGGAGTTACAGCTTGCTAAGCATAAATACAGTAGGAAACTGCTTTGTTCTATATGATTTGAATCTTTTTTAAGTTTAAATGTAAAGGATGGGTTAAGCTATGGCTCATTTTGTGATAGATGCTGACACCTACTGGGCAGATTTTATATTCAATCCTTGATATGTTTTGGCCAAAAAAAGAAATGAAATATTCCTGGTTCTTGGAAGGTAAAATCTTGGGTTTGGAAGGGCAAGGGCATGAGGGCATCCTGGCTCCAGGATGGTGAGAGCATAGCCACTGGGGAATGAAGACTCAAGGATGATCAAAGGACTCAGGAAAAGAATCATGGGGTAAGTTCTGGAATGCCACCAGATAGTTGGCCCTAGAACTCAGGCCTCGCCAATCTAAAGCCCTTCCTTTCCTGGAGTTTTTTGTCTGCCTTCTAAGAGATTTTTCTCTAGGTGTACAGCTCTAGTTTCAAACCAAACTTTGGAGAAGAACTGTCCTCCAAGCCAACTCAAATAAATGTGCCCCTGCGTCATTTTCTGGGCATTCCTGTGACACAGGGTCATCATCAATATTATTGCTGACATTTTTTGAGTACTTACTTTGTACTTCTGTCCTAAGTCTTTGTAAGTGGACAGACCTTGGAGTCAGGCTACCCAGGTGCAAACACTGGCTCTGCCATATGTTAATACAAGTTCTATGACTTTGGTCAAATGTCAATCTCCTGACCTCTAAAATGGAGGTAATGATAATGTCTACCACATAGAGGTCTTGTGAGATTTTAAAGTGTTTACTACACATACCTAAATTACTCAAAACAGTACCTGGTAGATCGTAAGTGCCATACAAATGTTGGTATTGGTACCTTATTTAATCTTTACAATAAAACTGAAATAAATACTGTTATTTTGTAAAATTAGAAAACACTCTTAGTATATGGGTTGGAAATGTTTTCAGCTTCAAGTAACAGAAAACTAATGGTGGCTTAAATTACATTCTTTCTCTCTCTCCTATAACAAGCCTAACAAGCAGTCCAGAGGTAAGTGGCTGCTGGCAGTAGCTCAAGGCTCAGTGATGCCAGGGCCAGTGTCTCAGATATTTTGAAGGTCTTTCTCTCATGGTCGTAAGAGGATTATCCCAATTCCAGGGATCGTATCTGTTCAGCAAGAAGAAGGGCACTGGTTGCATCTGCCCTATTATTAGAAAAGTAAAAGCATTGCCAGAAACTCTCCCATTAACTTCTACCTATGTTCCATGGGCAGGAACTGTGTCATTTGGCCACTCGTGACTGCAGAGGGGCATGGGAAAGCGAGTATTTAACCTTTCCAGACTCTAAAGCAGAAGGCAGTAAGGGAGAAGGGAATGGGAGTAACTATTGGGTCAGCCAGAGGTTATTGGCACCTGCCACACTAAAGAGAAGATAAATCATTTGCTTAGGTCATATAGCTACCAAGAGATGGTACAGCATTCAAGCCCAGGTAGCCTGGCTTCTGGCCTCCTGACAGTTTGTATATTTATGCCTTCCAAATCTCATGTTGAAATGTGATGCCGATGTTGGAAGTGGGGCCTAGAGGGAGGTGTTTGGGTGATGGGGGTGGATCCTTCATGAATGGCTTGATGCCCTCCCCATGGTAACAAGTTCACAAGAGATCTGGTTGTTCAAAAGAGTCTGGCGCATCCCCCTTCTCTCTCTTGCTCCCTCTCTTCGCATGTAACACATTGGCTCTCCTTCCCTTCTGCCATGATTGTAAGCTTCCTGAGAACTCATTGGAAGCAGATGCCAGCACCATGCTTCATGTACAGCCTGCAGAACCGTGAGCCAAATAAACTTCTTTTCTTTATAAATTACCCAGCCTCATCCTTCTTTCTAGCAATGCAAAATGGATTAACACAGAAAATTGGTACTGAGGAGTAGAGTGTTGCTCTAACGATACCTGAAAATGTGGAAGTAGGCTTTGGGACTGGGTAAAGGGCAGAAGCTGGAAGAGTTTGGAAGGCTCAGAAGAAGACACTGAGATGAGGGAATGTTTGGGACTTCTCAGAGACTGGTTAAATGGTTGTGACCAAAACTGTGACAGAAATATGGACAGTGAAGGCCAGGCTCAGATGGAAATGAGGGAGTTATTGGGAATGGGAGTAAAGGTCATCTGTGTTATGTCTTAGAAAAGAACTTGGCTACATTATGTACAGGCTGTAGAGATCTGCAGAAATTTAAACTTAAGACTGATATCCTAGGGAATATGGCAGAAGAAATTTCTATGCAGCAAGGCATGCAGGAGATGGCCTGGCTGCTTCTAACAACCTATGACCAGGTACTGGACATTTACAATTAAAAAAGGAACAGAGCAGCCAGGCGCGGTGGCTCACGCCTGTCATCACAGCACTTTCGGAGGCCAAGGCGGGAGGATCATGAGGTCAGGGGATTGAGACCATCCTGGCCAACATGGTGAAACCCCGTCTCTACTAAAAATACAAACATTAGCCATGTGTGGTGGCGGTGCCTGTAATTCCAGCTACTCAGAAGGCAGAGGAAGGAGAATTGCTTGAATCCAGGAAGTGGAGGTTACAGTGAGCTGAGATCGTGCCATTGCATTCCAGCCTGGCAACAGAGTGAGACTCTGTCTCAAAAAAAAAAAAAAAAAGAGCACAAAAATTTGGAAAAGTCACAACCTGGCCATGTGGTAAAGAAGGAAAAAGCATTTTCAGGAGAGAGATAGGAGAGAGCTGTGGAGCAATAACTTGCTGGAGAGATTAGCATGGCTAAACAGGAGCCAAGAGCTAATAGCCAAGACAATGGGGAAAAGGCCTTGAAGACATGTCAGAAGTCTCTGGTACGGCCCCTCCCATCACAGGTGGAGAGGCCTAGAAGAAAAGAATGGTTTCAGGTGCCAGGCCCTGGGCACCACTGCCCTGCACACCACTGCCCTGCACCAACTCAGAAGGCTGCTGTCCCCATCCCTGCTGCTGCAGTTCCAGCTGTAATTCAGATACAGCTCAGGCTGCTGCTTTGAGGCTGGCACAGTGGCTCATATCTGTAATTTCAGCACTTTGCAAGGCCAAGGCAGGTGGACCACGTGAGTTCAGGAGCTCAAGACCAGCCTGGACAATATGGTAAAACCCTGTCTCTACCAAAAAAAAAAAAAAATACAAATACAAATAGGCTGCCACTTTGGAGAGCATAAGCCCTAAACCTTGGCAGCTTCCACACGATGTTAAGCCTACAGGTGCACAGAATGCAAGCATGAGGGAGGCTTAGTGGTTTCCACCTAGATTTCAGAGGATATATCAGAAAGTCTGGGTGCTCAGGCAGAAGTCTCTGCAGACAGCCTTCACTAGGACAATCTCATGGGAGAAATGTGGGGTTGGAGCCCCCACGCGGAGTTCCCACTGGGGCACTGCCTAGTGGAACTGTGGGGAATGACCTGCCATCATTCAGACCCCACAACTGTAGAACCACTAGTGGCTTGCAACCATAATGTGGAAAAGCTACAGGCACCAGACTGCAACCCATAAGAGCAACCACATTGGATGCACCCAGATAAGCCACGGGGATGGCGCTATCCAAGGCCTTGGAAACTCACACCTTGTACCAGTGTGCTCAGGACACAGGACACGGAGTAAAGGGAGATTATTTTGGAGTTTTAAGGTTTAATTCTGCCTTGCTAAGTTTCCGACTTATGTGGGGCCTATTGTCCCTTTCTTTGGGCTGATTTCTCCATCTTGGAATGGGAATGTCTATCCAATGCCTGTACCATTATTTTGTCTGGAAGAAAATAACTTGGTTTGATTTTACAGGCTCATAGGTGGAAGGAACTTGCCTTGAGTCTCAGATGGGACTTTGGACTTGAGCTTTGGACTTTTGAGTTAATGCTGGAATGAGTTAAAACTTTGGGGGACTGTTGGAAAGGAATGATTGTATTTTACAATGTGAGAAAAACATGAGATTTGAGGGTCCATGGAGGAATGATATAGTTTGAATATTTGTCCACTCCAAATCTCATATTGAATCATGATCCCCAGTGCTGGAGTTGGGTCCCGGTGGAAGATGTTTTGGTCATGAAATTGGATCCTTTATGAATGGATTGTGCCATCCCCATGATAATGAGTTTACATGAGATCTGGTTTTTAAAAAGAGCCTGGCGTCTCCCCACTCTCTCTCTTGCTCCTTTTCTTGCCATGTGATACACTGGCTCCTCTTCTCTTCCACCATAATTCTAAGGTTCCTGAGGCCTTACCAGAGGCAGATGCTGGCACCATGCTTCATGTACAGCCTGCAGAACCATGAGCCACATAAACTTATTTTCCCTGTAAATTACCCAGCCTTAGGTACTTCTTTATAGCAACACAAAATGGACTAACATACCTCCTAAACACCATGTCATTTTTCTTTGAGACAGGGTCTCACTCTGTTACCTAGGTTGGAATGTGGTAGCATAATCACAGCTCACTGCAGTCTCAGCCTTCTGGGATCAGGTGATCCCCCTGCCTCAGGCTTCCAAGTAGCTGGGACCACAGGTGCGTGCCAGCACACCTGGCTAATTTTCAAAATTATTTGTAGAGGTGGGGTCGCGCTATGTTGATCAGGCTTGTCTCAAACTCCTAAGCTCAAGTGATCCTCCTACCTTGGCATCCCAAAGGGCTGGGATTACAGGCATGAGCCACCACACCTGGCCATACCATACTGATTCTGTGCTGGACAGTCTCCATTTGCCCTTCCATGACCCTTCTTTTCAGTCTTTATCCTGATGTGGATCCTGGAAGCCTGTTCTCTAAGAACATCAGCACACAGGCCTACATGTGCTCTGGCTCACCACTTGGTTCAGCCAGTGGTTATAATAATTGTTGAGGATAAGAGGCTCTGGTTTAGCAGAAGTTTTGCTCTTCTACCGAAGGTATGTCAAGCAGTCCTTCTCCTACTGATATCCATTAATGTCATCCTCCCACTTATCCCTTCAGGCCTGGGGCAGTAATGCCTCTCTACTATTGATGATGACTGGGGGTGTCACCATGCCTTGCTGATTCTCTTAACCCAGACATGACAGATTAATACATCACCTGCATCACCTGTTATCTGCCAGAACTCTGATACTAACACCTCACAATTACATAGTGCCTTATAAATATGCTTTTATATATATTCTCTTTAGGAGGTCTTATTCCATTGAGATTCCAACCCACAATCTAGCCCCATACGTTTTTCTGGTATCACAGGTTCTCATAATGGCATGCTTTATCAGCATATGTAGAGCAACTTTGCTTCAGAATGAGGAAATCCATAAAACATACAGGATAGTAGATTATGGTTACATGGCTTCTTCCCTAGTTAATCCACCAAGTCTGATTTTCATGGTTGCAGCTTGTATCTCCCCAAGACTGTCCTGCTTTATTTGCATCCCAGTTCTTGGGTAGGTCTTTCTAACTAGAACTCCAGTCTTGGCCCTTTATCTTGCATCATTTGCTCCTCAGAAAACTGCCCCAGTGAAACACTTATAAGCCTCTCTCTCCTCCTCTATCTGGGCAAAATTCCCCTAGCATCTCCCATTCTTAACTGTTTCATGTCCTTCTTCTTCTTTTCTTCCTTTTTAGTCCATATTTCTCCTTTTCATGCTTTCCTGGCTTGCGTCTGGAACATGGTGCCACCACAACCTATTATACTTTCCCAGATCTAGTATCTGATTACCTGTCAATCACTTGCAGATCAGCATGGCATGTGAAAGAGAAAGTAGATTCATTTTATTTTATTTTATTCTAGGAGTATTAGGATTTTAATAGAGCATGTCTTCGATAAAATAATTGTTGCTGAACTCCAAAATAGCATCACATGGCTAGCAAATTGTTCTGTTCATTCATAAAGGCCAACATTACATAAAATCTACCATCTTAACCATTCTAAAATTACAGTTATTTGGCATTAAGTACTTTCACATTGTTGTGCAATCATCACTACCTTCCATCTCCAGAACTTTTTAATCTTCCTCACCTGGACCTCTGTACCCATTAAGCACAAAGTCCCCATTTCCTGCTCCCCTGCCCCGGTGCCTGGCAACAACTGTTCTACTTTCTGTCTCTATGATTTTGACTGAAAATAGCCTTATTTTGTGCTGTTCAGAATAACGAGTTCAAGATTCCTCTGTGTGAGTTGGAAGTGTTACACAGTGTCCTGTGTGTTCACTACAACAAATAAAAATAAATTAGCCTGGTACAGTGGTTCATGTGTGTGGTCCCAACTACTTGGGAGGCCAAAGTGGGAGGATCACCTGAGCCCAGGAGGTCAAGGCTGCAGAAAGCTATGATCGCATCACTGCATTCCAGCCTAGGCAACAGAGACCATGTCTCAAAAAATAACAAAAATTAACATAAATGTGATTCATTGGCAGATTTTAAAAATTTGATTTCCAGTTTCACTTGAAAAATCTGGCTATGCAGCCCTGGAGTCCTGCCTGGCAACAAAATTAGGGTCCCAGGCCTCGCTTCATTCATAAGCTGGAACTACGTTTGCCAACACTTCCTAGGCTCACATCCTTCCCACTCTGACACCAGAAGTGACAGAACTTGCTTGCTTAGTTCCACTTAGAAAAGTCCCTGGCCAGGTGTGGTGGCTCATGCCTGTAATTCCAGCACTTTGGGAGGCCACGGCAGGAGGATCACTTGAGCCCAGGAGTTCAAGACCAGCCTGGGCAATATAGTGAGACCCTGTCTCTCATTTTTAAAAACATGTTTTTAAAATAAATAAATAGATAAGAAAAGTCCCAAGGTATATTCTGATAGATCAGTCAGTGTCCCACATCTACTTTAGTTGGTGCAGGATGGGCAGGGTACTCTGATTAGTAGCTCCCACTAAAATTACAGGGTTGGCAGATAGAGCAGTCCCTCAAAACAAAGGGAGGATACATTTTCAAAAAGCAGCAGGAACACATGCTGGATAAATAAACCAACCAATGACCACCACAGGGAATAGGCTGATAGTGTTTTGTTTGTTTGTTTTGACATTTTAAATTCAGGTAAATAGCATATACCTGAGATCACAGAAACACATAATTAAAATTTAGAGTTCCATAAAAGTCAACTAACCCACATCCTATCTAATGTATTAATCATTTTTTGGGGCAGTTTTCCCAACAAGGATCTTTCAGTAGGCACTTAAACTACTTACTTCCTCCTTAAGCATTCTATTCCATTGTAAAATACTCCTAGTTGCTACAAAGTTGTTCCTCATAGTCAGGTAAACTCTGCCACCTTGGAGCTTCCACTAGTCAATGGCAGCTCACACCCTTGGATATGTTTATAATCAATCCCTTCCATTTTGGAGGTGACAGTTCATCAAATGTTTGAAGAGAGATCACATATTCCAGAGTGAGTCTTTTCTTTTCAGGCTAAACCTCAATCTACTCCAACTATTTCTCATGTGGCAAGGGGTTTACATCCCTTTGGACCTATCCAGTGAATTCTTTGAACATTCAACAAATATTTCTTGTGAACTTGCTTTGTACCAATTAGTAATCTAGATATTGGGAATGAGATGGTGAGAAAAATAGGTTACATTTCTGCCTAATGGAGCATATCGCTCTGTAGATGAGGTAGATATTATGTGAATACTATACCCAAAAAGAGTAATAGGTATTACAAAGGAAAACTACATGGTTGTATGTTACTTTTAAATTTCATTGCCAGAATCAAGTAAAATACTTCATGTCTGATCTTGTCAATAGGGACAGTGGGTAGCTTATGTCCACAAATTATTTGACCCTGCCTTCAAAAGATACTGTCTGTCCTTCTGACTTGCTTCTGACTTGCTTCTAAAAAAAAAAAAAAAAAAAAAAAAAAAAAAAAAGCATAAGTGACAGAGTGTAACTTCAGAGGCTGGGTCATAAAAGGCACTGCAGTTTCCTACTTGCTCTTTCTTGGCTCTGGGGGAAGCTCAAAAAGCCCCATGGAGAGGACCCATGTGGTAAGGAACCGAGCCTCCAGCCAATAGACAGTGAGAAACTGAAACTCCCTGCAGACAGTCACATGAGTGAGCTTGGAAGAGGATCCTCCAGCCCCAGTCAAGTCCTCAGATGATTGAATCCCTGGCTGAAAGTTTTGTAGCAGCCTCATGAGAGACCTTGAATCAGAGCTCTCCCCCATACCCCACCGCCCACATTAAGCTACTCTCAAATTCCTGACCCACAGAAACTGTGAGATGATAAATACCTGGTTCAAGCTGCTAAGTTTTGAGCATAATTTGTTATGTGGCTATAGGTAATTAATATAGTAAACAAAGTGTAACAATTAAATGTCACCCTTAATTAATGCAATTCAAGCTCACATTGACTATTTTGGCTGCCATATTACCCCACTGAGTTATGTTGACTTTATAATCAAGTAATATTTCTAAATCTTTTTCTCTCATGTTCCACTAAGATTTAGCATATTGTTCCATCTTATCAAAATCCTTTGGGAGTTTAATTCTCTTTCAAGGTAATTAGTTACCCCCATTGTTTTTTGCTGCTTCATGGAAGTAGCACTGACATAAAAATGCAAGGAATTGAGTAGTAGTCTCAGATCTGCAGTGAATGAGTTGAGTGACAATGAACAATTCTCTTAATTTCTTTCAGCTTCAGTTTCTTCATGTGCAAATTGAGCAGAATAATGCTGATTTCACGAGCCTCTGAGAGCAGACTAACCTGACACCAGTTCCTCCCTCCAGGACTTTCCAGCTGAAAGCAACACTTTCCACCTGCAGAGCATCTTCTCATTCCCTCTTCTTCTGGTAACTGTCCTATTTTCCTTTGGGAAATCACCACTCCTACACTCATAGTCCATACAGTTAAGCAAGTTTGGACTCACCTTCCCAGCCCCAGGAATGGTGTTTACTTATGATGCAAGGGAAAGCTTAATCACAAGTGCGTTAAACTGTCAAGATACATATCGTATGGGTGTAGATTTCTGCATTTGACCAGTAGTTGAACAATACCAGACTCTAGGTCTGCACATCTGAGATCATCATGGCCTTTTTCTCACTGTCATACTACAGTCTTTTCATTCTCACACATTAGTATCAAAGCAGGAAGTTGCTGGTGGGAGAAGGGGTATATGTATAGGGAGACTAGTTTCTCTTTTAACTACGGAAGAAAAATTTTCCCTGAAAGTCCAGAAAAATAAAATCCCTTTTCGCCTCATTGACTCAATGACTCAGACTCAGTCACAAGTGTTGTATTGGATTGAGCGTAGAAAGTTAGCACCAAGACAAAAGTATGCCAGATTGCAGGGTCATTTATTATGCCGGCGACCACAGAGGACTCACGTCTCTCCAACCTGTGGCGTCAAAAGGAGGGTGCCAAGACTTTTTATACCCAAAAAACCACCTTGGGAGTGGGGGTGAGGAGCGGGGATGGGGATGAAAAGGTTTCGGACATTCCAAGGGCTAGGGGATTCTGTGATTCACGTCCTGGGTGGAGACGAGGGCGGGGGTCTCCGGACATTCCAAGGTCCAGGGGATTCTGTAATTCACCTCCTGGGTAGGGACAAGGGTGGGGGTCTCCGGACATTCCAAGGTCCAGGGGACTTTTGTCATTCTGTTTGTTACTTCAGTGGTTTACAGAAGTCAAGATATACATTTGTTTACACATTGTCTGGGTGGTGATAGAAGTCACAGATTTTAGCAGTTACTGATAAGAAAATGTAAGCAGCTTTACATAGTTTGCAGAACAAACTAGCAGTTCTATTTACGGAGGCCAAGGCCAGTAGTTATTGTGAGGAGAATGGGGCAGCCGTTGCAACTTATTTAAAAAACAGTTTTGCATTTTATAAAAATGGCGTTGCTCAGGTTCTGGCTCTAGGCCAGCACAATATCACACAAGGAGCTGGGAGAGAAACTGAGAAACTGAAATTTTGGTTTCAGACTTTCATTCAAAGGAGAAGAGAGCCAAGAAACACTGTTGAATAGGTAGATAAATAATAGTGCATACCATAGTTGGAGATATAGCCCAAACTACCAAGTTAGCATATTCTATCCTCCAAGTCACAGCATGAGTGAATAGCTGGACACATAATCCCACATGGCTCCGTGAAAGTCAGAAATACTATAACCACCTTGTCACCATTAGCAAGAAGCTTGTCTGAGAATGATGTCTCCACAGAAGGCAGGAGTGAAAGGCAAAGAGATGCATATTCCTGTTGATCTCACTTGAGTGCCTTGTCATTGATGTGCCTGCACTAGCTATACTTCTTGGACCTGCTGGTAATATGAGCCAATAAAATCCTCAGTCCAATGTGGCTAGATTACCCTTTAGCGACCCCCAGTGAACCAGGCCTCCCGATACTCATACCTTGCGTAGCCTTCCCTCCTTGAATCTGGGCTGGTCCCTTGCCTCTCTTTAAACAATAAATTGTGATGAAGATGATGTTGTGCAAGTTCTGGGCATCAGCCTTAAGATTTCAGCTATTGCACACTTGGAAACCAGCCACTGCAGAGAGAGAACTGAGACTCCCAACACAACCTCACCAGCCATGTGAGTGAGCCCCCTTGGAAGTGAGTCTTCCAGCCATAGTTGACAAGCTTTCCCCACTGAACCCTGCCCAAATTTCAAATAAACAAAATGCTAAGTTATGGAGTGGTGTATTCCATAGCAATAGCTAGTTAAAATACTCAGTTTGAGTAGGACTCTAGTGTCATTTGCTGCTGATAGGGTTTTAACAGAAGCACGAGCCATATATGGCTGAGAATAATTTCTTAGAGAAATTATAATATCTGTCTGCAATTCAGTTTCTTCAGCTGTACAAAAGCTATAGGTGACATTCAGTATACATTTAATTCTCTTCCAGTCATTGGGTTGTTCTGGGATTAAATGAAAGAATGCATCTAAAAGTAACTAATAATGCTAAGGATTCTGGCTGACTCCCAGTGACCACCACTTCCCTACTTACTCCACTGAAATCCAGTAATTGTCTTAATTGTCTCCAGCATTGCCTTGATATTCCTGCTTCATAATTCATCAAAAAAGGAATAAAATTAATTTAGCCAGTGAATTCTTGCTGACTCCCAGTGACTGCTGCTTTCTCAAGAGGGTAAAAGATTCATTAAATGAACCATCCAGACTTTTGCCATGGATAGACAAAGCCATAGAAAGCTATGCAAAACTTTTTTTCATTCTTGCATTTGTTTCTTTGTTTATTCCTTGTCCACTCCTTTCATACTTCCTTATCCCATCCCATCTCCCTCTTCTACCTGCTACCCCCGGACTAGATAAAGTTTTTCTGGCCTGTGCTAGTGAGTAGATTGGCTCCGCTTGGTTCTAAGAAAGTAACACTTCATCCTGCTTCTCTCCTGGGCTGCCTAGTCATAGAAGACGGGAAGAAAAGAAATCCTAGATATGTTTGGGGTTCTAAATGCAGAGGGGATTTGAGCTGCTTCTCTCCAGGAGAGCCCAAGAAGGGCAAATAACAGTAAGACTCCAAGTATATTTGGGATTCTGAGCTCAAGGAAGAGACTAAGGGCTAGACTGAAGACTATAAACAGTTATGGTAGCCTGGGCAAATGGGCCTGAGACATCTTCACTAGGAGTCCCTATACCCAGCTAATGACAGGGGCTGTAGATAATTTCCCTGAACAAATACAATCCAGACATCATTCAGGACAGCAAACACCTCATACAGTTCCTATGGGCCTGGCATGATGTGGAGTACCAAGAATCCCAGGCCCCTAAGATGGCACCAAGGTGAGTCAAGACAGCCTCAGACTCAACAGAGCCTAGTGTTCAGGAGGGATTGAGATGCAACAGAGACTCCTCTTAGAGGCCTGCAGCCACACCCCAGCCCAAGCATGGAAATAAAGAAAAATCTTGAGTTCCTTCAAGGGAAATTCCAGGCATTTAGCTAGCCTTAAGAAGTAAATAAGCAATTTGATAAGCAAGAAGGTAATAAATAAATAGCCAAGGAAGTTAGAGTCATGAGATGTTTTGTTCCACATAGAAATAATAATAAAAAAATAACATCTTAACATATGTCCCTAGGTTGTTTTGCAGAAACCTGGAACCCGACAGATGGATCCGCTGGCACGTAGATAGCCGTTCTTTGTTCTAAAGTTCTTCCCGAGGGGCCTGGAGGAAGTCACATCCACAAGCCAGGGCTAACATTCTTATATGCTGATCTTTTTAAACAAAGCTTATCTTCCTTAACTAACTACAAATCAGAGAACCTCTGAATCTACCTATGACCTGTAAGCCCCATGCTTCAAGATATCCCACCTCTTTAGGTCAAACCAAGGTATAACCACCATGTACTGATTAATGACTCCTGTAACCTCTGCCTACCTGCCTTTAAAAACCTTTACCTGTAAGCAATCAGGGAGTTTGGGTCTTCCCAATTCTCCTTGTTGGGCACCCTGCAATAAATGCTTCACTTCCTTTTGCTGCAATTCCTATGTCAGTGTTTGGCTTTGCTGTAACAGGCAGGCAGACCCAAGTTCAGTTTGGTAATAGAATGACTCAATGAGGACTTGCTCGGAGATGCCAGCAAACACCAATCAGGAATTCTGGCTGCCCACCACCACCCACCTCCATCACCATTCCCAATGCTGGATACTAAACCTTGGTGCAACACTGCGGAAGTGGGAATCCCTGACTGACTAAGATGAAATGGCTACCACTGAATCAGAAAGGGAGCTCATCACAGAAATTAAGTTCATTTGTAGAAAGCTACATTTTTGTAATTTGCATGCCTGAGTTTGTGCATCAAACTAAGATCTGAAAAAATGTGTAATAATTAGGCATCAGTCTAATGTATAAAGAGAGGAAGAGAATTCTAAGCAAAGGGAGAAATTCTTGTTTTCAGAGAATTATGTAGTACATCTGAATTCTTGTTTTCAGAGAATTATGTGGTACATCTGAATAATATCCCACCCAAAAGAGGTTTGGTTGGTTTGTATGTTTTTATTTTTATTTATTTATTTATTTTTTGAGACAGAGTTTCGCTCTTGTTACCCAGGCTGGAGTGCAATGGCGCAATCTCGGCTCACCGCAACATCTGCCTCCTGGGTTCAGGCAATTCTCCTGCCTCAGCCTCCTGAGTAGCTGGGATTACAGGCACGCGCCACCATGCCCAGCTAATTTTTTGTATTTTTAGTAGAGACGGGGTTTCACCATGTTGACCAGGATGGTCTCGATCTCTTGACCTCGTGATCCACCTGCCTCGGCCTCCCAAAGTGCTGGGATTACAGGCTTGAGCCACCGCGCCCGGCCCAGTTTGTATGTTTTTAATGCCACTACACAGACAATGTCTACAATCTATTGAAACCCAGTGGCTTCTGGTTGGCTAAGACAAACTCTGTACTCCATGCTGTTATTTCCCTGACTCAACCTTGCATAACATTGGGGACCATTTTAAATTACATTGTTTAGATGCTAGAGTCTCTACCTATTCTTCAGTGACCCTGTTCACAGTGAATTGCTCACCTGGCAATCATGTTTGTAACAGACAACCTTGGCAATTATGAATAAGATGGGAGGAGACAGCTGGCTCTATTTGACCCAATCAGAGTCTCCTCAGAAGCGAAGTTTAGTGGCTAGGCAATGGCTAGTTATTCTCAGCGTGCAGCTGGAAGTGAGGGGCACATAACCCCAGGAGCTGAGGGGTTTTTCTTCCACTCAATAGCGAAGTAAAGAGAGGCAGCCTGAAGAGAGTGAAAAAAGAAGGAAATAGTCAGGAAGCCCTCGAATCAAGGAACCATCTGGCCACAGAAAGAAAGAAGAGACTGAGAGCGTGGCTCAGCTCCAGACATCTCCTCAGAGGCAGGCCCTGTATTCCTGCCCTTGGGTTCTGGGACATACCCTATATGTCCGTACTTACATCCCCATCCACCCATCCCCCTTTCCTTACAATGAGAAATATGAATATATTCATATTCCCAAGTCCATTGTGTTTGGAAATTAGAATCATAGATTACTATGAAAAATCTGAACATTTTTGTCTACAAACCCACTGTTTTCTTTTTTTTTTTTTACCTTTTAAAAAATGGTTTTTAATTTAATTGACATATGATAATTGTAAAAACTTATGGGGTACATAGTGATGTTTTTGTACATACAATGTATAGTGATTAGGTCACGGTAATTAGCATATCAATTATCTCAAACATCTATCATTTCTTGGTGTGAGTGTGGGAAAATCCAATGTCTTCCTTATAGCTATTTGAAACTATATACTATATTATTGTTCAAGTGAATCCCATCACTTGCAATGAAAGGGTTTAAAGCTAAGACAATTAGTATTGTATGCCTTTGTTTTCTGGTGGGGCAGCCAGTAGCTGCTACATGCCCAAGGAATGTTGCAAGACCTCAAGTTAAGACTATTCTCTGTTCAAAATTTTCTTCTCAGAGTTCCTGCAAATTCTTAGTAAGTCTCAGCAAACTGCTGCCTTCTCTGTGTTCCCCTGTAAATTAAGTTGGCCATTTCTGCAGCCTTACTCTATCTACCTTGCTTAGGGCACACACAGGTGAGTAAGTCATCGAACCCATGAGGATTTAATGATGAAGACCGAACAAGTCTCTGTCCACTCAGAGCTTCTAGCTCTTGGAGAACACAGGTAATTAAAGACACAGTTCTGTTTTAAGTGCTGTTTAGCCAGGGTGAAGAAGGCACGTCAGAGAGGCACATGGCAGAGGGTGCCTAACTCAGTCAGGGAAGGTCAGACAGGTAGGAAAGGAAGTGATTTGTCAAGAGGGAACACAATCCTGAAACATTCAAAGCCATCACTTACGTAGAACTCATTGTCTGCCAGACATTGTTCTAAATATTTTATATATGTAAGCTCATTTTATCCTCGCATGGTAGTGTGGTAAATACTATTACGAGGGCCGGGCGCGGTGGCTCAAGCCTGTAATCCCAGCACTTTGGGAGGCCGAGGCGGGTGGATCAC
>NW_016107553.1:552348-557078 GCF_001604975.1 Cebus imitator | reverse complement strand
TTAGTAGAGACGGGGTTTCACCATGTTGACCAGGATGGTCTCGATCTCTTGACCTCGTGATCCACCCGCCTCGGCCTCCCAAAGTGCTGGGATTACAGGCTTGAGCCACCGCGCCCGGCCTCAAACGTGACTTTTAAGGAAAATCCTTCCATGCACATTTCTACTTCCTTATTTTTAAAATTGATTTTGTTGCTTCATCAGAATATGATTGCTTGGTTAATTCATTTAACAAAATGTGCTCCAGCAGTTACCTGTGATACTATTGAGGGATGAATTAATTCTAGTATGGAAGTTTACCCCTAGACATCCTAGTGCTTGAAAAAAAATGAAAGGAAGAGCTTAATTACTAGAGTTTGGGTGGTATTTGGCTATACTATATTTTGTACTAAAAAGAAATCTAACTTTTTTTTTTCCAAGGCAACCAGCCTTTGTATGTTATCTAAAAATGTATTTGTAATTAAAATAAGGTATCCTACTTTAGAGGATTTTCATTTGTTTCTGTTCTTCTTTCCCCCTGGCCTTATTTTCCCCTCCATCTTCTTTGAGCTAACATCAGTTCTACTTTTAGTCATTCTCTGTTTATTTTCCTGCTGGAAACTTTATAATATTTAAGAAAGAGAGAGTGACCTAATTTGTGCATATGAACTTGCAGAGAGATAATGAGTCTATTTTGATGTAACCTTTCATCTCCCTTGATATTAGCTGTGTGATAGTCACTGAGGCTGCTCCCAAATTTCCAGTGCTCCTCTTTTTGGCACATGATGGACTATACCTCCCACTTCCCTTGAAGCTAGGTGTGATCATGTGACTTCCTTTGGCCAATAAAATATGAGCAGGAATGATGTGACTGTATTAAGAGCATGCATAGGCAATAATAATAATAATAATTTTTTAAATGGAAAATAAGCATTGAGAATGTGGAGAAATTAGAACCTTCATATATTGCTGGAGGAAATAGAAAATGTTTTTTATATTATTTAAAACAGTTTGGCAGTTACTCAATAAGTTAAACATAGACTTACCATATGACTCAACAATTTCACTCCTAAGTATACACCTGAAATAACTGAAAACAAGTACCGAAACAAAAATTTATACACAGATATTCATAGCAGCTCAGCTCACAACAGCCAAAGATGGAAACAATGTAATGTCGATCAACTGATGAATGGATAAACAAAATGTGTTATATACACACAATGAGATCTTATTCAGCCATAAATAGGAGTAAAGTACAAATATGTGCTACCACACAGATGAAACTTGAGCATGTTATGCTAAGTAAAAAAGCGAGACACAAAAGGCCACATATTGTATGATTCCGTTTATATGAAATGTCCAGAATAGGCAGATCCACAGAGGCAATAGAAGACTGTGGCTGCTGAGCTAGGGGAGGGGAGAATGGAGAGCGACTGTTTAATGGGTGAAAGATTTCCATTTGGGGTGATGAAAAATTTCTGGAACTAGATAGTGGTAATGGTTGCACCACATTGTGAATGTACTTAATGTCATTCAATTGTACACTTTGGTTAAATTGGTAAATTTTATGTATATTATACCACAAACTTAAAAAATGAATATATGTGTGAACGTGTGCATGTAAACACACACACAGACACATAGACACACACACACACACACACACACACACACACACACACACACAGGTACTCATAATTCTCCAGGGTGATCCTAGAAGAATGAGTTGCTATGAAGCATACATCCATCAACCTGACTGATTATAGCATGATTCAGAATTAAAGTTTTATTGTGTTACGTTACTTGTCACATCAGCATAAACTAGCCTATCTTGACTGATGTAAGTTATTATATTGCACTTGGTTCACCTAACATTTTTTCAATCCTCCTTTGTGGAAGTCACTGGGAAAAGAAAGATGAAAACCTTCAAAAAGTTGAAACTAGCAAGAGAGGTAAATACGTTAACCAAAAGATGTGCTTAAGCATGATGGTGCCCTAATATAGGCAGATTATGAGTTATAATGAAAGCACAAAGGCTGGAATGGCCTGGAAACTCAGAGAAGTCTACTCAAGAGGGAGAAGCTTGGACTAAATTTTGCCAAGTGGAGAAAGGGAGAAGTTCTCTCCGGATTGACAGAAGAGCTTGCCCTGTGTGCAATGACCACAGACATGAAACAGCCTGGCATGCCACAGGAAACGTCAGTCATCAGATAATAAGGTGTGAGGTGACGAAGATGGACTAGTGCTAGAGATGGACTAGAGAAGTTGGCAAGGGTCTGGAGTTTGGACCAAATCTTGTAGCCAGTCCTTTCTAACCATTCCATTCATACTACACATGGAAATGAAAACATATCTGGTTCACTGGGCTGCAACATACCTGTCTAGCCTTGCCACCCTGGCACATCTTAATCCACTGCAGCAAATTAGGGCACACCTTATGATAATCACTACTACGGGCAATGGAGAGTCATTGAAGATATCTAAGTGAGAAAACAATATGATCAGATTTGCATTCTTTTTTTTTTTTTTTTAGACGGAGTTTTGCTCTTGTTACCCAGGCTGGAGTGCAATGGCGCGATCTCTGCTCACCCAACCTCCGCCTCCTGGGTTCAGGCAATTCTCCTGCCTCAGCCTCCTGAGTAGCTGGGATTACAGGCACGCGCCACCATGCCCAGCTAATTTTTTGTATTTTTAGTAGAGACGGGGTTTCACCATGTTGACCAGGATGGTCTCGATCTCTTGACCTCGTGATCCACCGGCCTCGACCTCCCAAAGTGCTGGGATTACAGGCGTGAGCCACCGCGCCCGGTCAAGATTTGCATTCTAAATCATGGTTTGGAAGGTAGATCAGTATGAAAAACTAGATTAAAGTCAGAAAGATCTGTGAGGAGGCAGTGGCAATAATCCAGAGAGATGGCAGAAGCCTAAATCAGAATGTGGCTGTGAAATTAAGAGTGGAAAGATTCAAGACATCGTTATAAGGTAGAATTAACAAGCCTTATGATTGACTGGATGTGGAGGGTGAAGGAAGATATAGAGTCTAAAATGGCCCCCAGCTTGAGTGACTAGTAGCGGCCCTGCTGGGATGGAAAAGAGAGGAAGGGGAGGACTGTGTAGACAACAGTCAGTTCTGTTATGGCCTTGTTGAACTGATGTGCCAGTGGAGCTACCTGATAGGTAGTTAAATGCCAGGGAAGTTACATATGGGCTCAGAGAGAAGACTGGAGTAAAGTTAAAGATACAGGATTCATGGACAGATACAAGCGTTAGAGCCATGAGAACGGATGAGCTTGTTGAGAGAAGACATAATTAAGAAAAGAAAGGGGCTGAGGGTATTTAAGGGGAACACAGAGGAAAGAAAGCCTGTGGGAAATCGCACTGGCATTTCTTTGATGCATAATGGAATCTTCTCAATTGACGGAACACTGAGACTCTTTGAAAAGAGTAACTCTCTGTAATCTTTCTAAATCTGTCTAAATGATCTTTAAAGTTATCTCTGGGAATTCCAGAGGATTAGTCCCCTAATACAGGCCAATGCCTTTTGTGAAACTGAATATTTTAAAAATTACATCATTTAAAATACTTTTAACGAAGCCATAATTAATGGCTTTCTCTAACATTTTTCTACAGTATATTGTGATTATCTACTTACATGTCTACACCTTCTCACTAGACTGTGAAATCCTCAAGGGCCCCCAGCCCTCATGTCCAGCATTGTACTTGGCACATAGTACACAGCTGATAAGTATTCCTGAATTAACATGAATTTGAGTTTTAGAGTTCAGTATACACAGAGTGTAATGGAAAAGTGTTTAAAACTCAGGTCCAACAGTCTTTCCAAAGTCTTCCAGTTGAAATTTGTTAAATGGACAAGAAACACTATAGTTTTAACGTGGCTATGTCCCTTATTGTTGTCAACATTGATAAAGATGCATGATATATTCATACACTCTAATATCATATATATAAAAGAATGAATCAACTAAAGCTACACATAGTAACACGGATGAATCTCACAAATATACCAGTAAAAGAAGCTGCACTAAAAAGAATGTACACTGTACAATTCCCATCATATAAAGCTTAAAAACAAGCAAATCTAATATCTAGTTTTAGAAGTCTGGTTAGCAGTTACCTTTGGAGGGGAGTGCACTAATGTGAAGGGTCACAACAGGGACTTTTGGGAAACGGGTCATAAGTTCTATTTCTTGATCTGGGCACTGTTTACATGGATAGGCGTGTTCACTTATTGAGCAATACACAGAATTTGTGCATTTTTCTGTAAGATTGTTAGGCTTACTATACAATTGTAAAGTAAAAATTTACTTTACAAAAATAATTGTGATACATAAGCCTACAACATAAAGTTGTAACACAAAAGAAGCAGCTCTACATGTAAGGAGGAGTACAGCATTAAGCAAGTAGTTGAAATGACACTAATCTACCAATAAGAAAGGAGAGTGAGGCCAGGCACAGTGGCTCACGCCTGTAATCCCAGTACTTCAGGAGGCCGGGGTGAGTGAATCATTGAGGTTAGGAGTTTAAGACCAGCCTGGCCAATATGGTGAAACCCCATCTCTCCCCAAAAATACAAAAAATTAGCAGGGCATGGTGGTATGCACCTGTAGTCCCAGCTACTTGGGAGGCTGAGGTGAGAGAATCGCTTGAACCCAGGATGGGAGGCAGAGATTGCAATGAGATGAGATTATACCACTGCACTCCAAACTGGGCAACAGAGCAAGACCCTGTCT
>NW_016107553.1:531146-552327 GCF_001604975.1 Cebus imitator | reverse complement strand
AAAGAAAAAAAGAAAGAAGAGTGAGGGGAAGAAGTAGAAAAAGAATCAAGAGGATCTTTATATATATTTCTGGAGGCTCCAGAATAACGGAATTGACTTCCAGAATAACAGAACATTGTTAAGCTCTCAAAACCCTGCTATGTTTATAGGGCACGATTTGTGGAAATATACATTTCTGGAAATATACACTGCACTGAGAGACGAGTATATTACCTATAAGCTGCTCTGTGGCGAAGTAATAGTTTATTTCTAAGGTCTTCTTAGTTTGATTTGATCAAGACCAATAGGTCTGAACTTCTAGTGATCAAGTTCTATTATATCTTTCAGTGATGGGCTTCCAGAATGAAAAGTCAACATAATTGAGGAATCCAAAGATTCCACTTATTAAACTAAGTCTAGTGAAGCCATAGCATGAAAAAAGTTGCAATCATTTGGGATAAGTGGATGGTTTTATAAAACTAAAAGCAAAACATTGAAGACATGGAAAAATCATAAGTATGAAGTAGTAAGATACAAACATGACACAAGAATTACAAAAATTTTTGCCAGGTGAGATATCAGAACCCCAGCATCTAGAAGTGGTTGAGTTGCAGGTTGGTAAGAAGAATTTACTGACAACAGTATAGGTTTGAAAAAGGAAAGTTCTATTAGAAAGAAAGAACGTTGCCAGAGAGTGAAGCAGGGCACCTCAGTGAGAGGATAGAGTGCACTGTGGTCGATTTTTCCTTAGTAGTTATGAACTTTAAGGCAGGAGCTCGAGGGTAATTTGGACCATACTAGCCAATAGGCCATAATAAACGATTACATCCATAGTAATTTTGGTGCCTTAATGTCAGTAAAGATTGCACAGTGAGTTTTGGCATGGTATTCCAGAGTTGTATAGAAATTCTAGTTACCTACAAACTTTAAATTGAAGAGAGGCCTGGAACTGGATGCCAACTTTAGATACTAGGGAAGTTTAATTACTTCTAAATTCCTCAGATAAGGAGTTTTGCCTGTTTTGTGGTTAACAGATGATCTTTGCTTTCTTCTAAATTCCTCAGATAAGGAGTATTTGCCTCTGAGGCCTGATACTGGGTGGTTTTTGCTGTCCTCAATGTTTAAATCTCAGACTTGAGAAATGGCCTATACATAGCCTTCTAGGGGAGAAGAGAAATGCCTTAGATGTTCTGACAGCATTGCACCTCTGGTTTGTTTTGAGTGATTGATGGAACATGAATAGGAACCACATTGTTGCTTGGGGTCATGTTGTTTTGGGTCTGTCTGACCTTTGCTTCTGAGAAACAATGTGGGATATCCTGTTAGGATTGTCTGAAAAGTAGCTTCTACATTTGCAAAGTCTAGAGAAGATGTCTCACTGAATGACAAATCATTCTTTTCTGCAAAAGCTCTTGCTTCAACTCTAGGAACTTCCCTAAGATGATGTAAATCACTCTTATTTGTCCATGATAACACTACAACAATGTTACTATCAGCGTGATCTCTCAGTTCTTTCAACAATTTCTGTATATTTTCATATGTGAGATGTTCATCAAGGCCTTAAACCAATAAGGCACCTATATCTCCACGATGATATGCTTATGTTATAGCTTGGTATTATTCTTGCCCTGCTCTGTCCCATATCTGTGCCTTTATTGTTTTTCCATCAGTCTGGGTGTTTCTTGTTGTAAACTACTCAAATGGTGCTCTTGCTTTCCAGATTAAACTCATTTTGAGTAAATCAAGACAGGAGATTACTCTTTCCAACACCAGAGTCTCCAATGAGGATAACTTTAAAAAGGTAGTCATTCTCATTGTTGCAGGTGCCCATTGCACAACTGAGGAGTGAAGGGGTGGGAGCAGCAGTGGCATCTGTGAGACTAAGGGGGCATTGCTGCTCCTAATTTTCTACATTTGATGAAAGTATCAATCTGGAGATCCAAGGCCCTCAATGATGCTCAGGTAGGATAAAAACAGAGAAAACTACAAATTATATCAATATGTATTGACAAAAACTAATGACAAAAGGTTGCCAGACAGTGACCAAAGACTTAGATTACAACACTCAATTTCCTTTGAATACTTGGAAAGCTTTCTCAAGAAGGAAGGGTATAAACAAGCCCAGATTGCAAGGATTAGAAAAAAATATATAACTATTTAATGCCTAGCCATTGACAAACATTCACAAGCATCAGTACCACCCAGGAAAACATGACCTCACCAAACAAACTAAATAAGGCAGCAGTGACAAATTTCAGAGTGATGGAGATATGTAACCTTTCTGACAGAGAATTCAAAATAGCTGTTTTGAGGAAACTCAATGAAATCCAAAATAAAAAAGAAATTCAGAATCCTATCAGATAAATTTAGCAAACAGATTGAAATGATTAAAAAGCAGAAATAATTATCAGGCAGAAATTCTGGAGCTAGACAATGCAATTGACAAACTGAAGAATGCATCAGAATCTCTTAACAGAAGAATTGATCAAGCAGAAGAAAGAAATAGTGAGCTTGAAGACAGGCTATTTGAAAATACACAGTCAGAGAAGTCAAAAGAAAAAAGAATAACAGAAGAATGAAGCATGCTAACATGGTCTAGAAAATAGCCTCAAAAGATCAAATCTAAATTATTGGCCATAAAGAGGTAGTAAAGAGAGAGAATAGGGTAGTTTGTTCAAAGAGATAATAACAAAGAACTTCCCAAACCTAAAGAAAGATATCAATATTCAAGTACAAGAAGGTCATAGAACAACAAGCAGATTTAACCCAAATAAGACTACTTCAAGACATTTAATGGTGAAACTCCCAAAGGTCAAGGATAAAGAAAAGATCCTAAAAGTAGCAAGACAAAAGAAATAAATAACATATAAAGCAGTTCCGACATGTCTGGCAGCAGATTACTCAGTGGAAACCTTACAGGCCAGACGAGTGGTATGATATATTTAAAATGCTGAAAAGTTGGGTACCAGCCCAACCCCATATGTGGGTGCCCTTAGTCCTGGTGGTGACAAGGGATTGAGAAAAGAAAATAGAGACAGAGACGCAAGAGTAGTAGTTATAGCATGGGTCCAGGGGACCAACACAATCATGGAAAATGCGTTGGTCTTGAGCTCTGGGCTCCAACTCTTTTATTATGTGCACAATCTCATTGATCTTACGGGCGTGGAAAGGGAGGGTAAAGGAGTAGATAAGATAGTCAGGTGGAGAGCACTTGAGATCCTTAGAGAACCTAGGCAGAGCCTGAGGCGTTCCGTGATCTCTGCCCTGCAAGGCTTTTCTCCTCCTTGCCAGCTCCCATCTGCAAAGACCCTCGGGATCTTGTGAGCAGAGGTCGCCTCCCGTCTCAGGGATCTTTGCATAAGCCCTCTTTATGAAGCTCTTACACAGTTTCCATGTTGAGAAGGCATTTGTGAGACCAGAGCAGTATTCCCTGCTCTGCAACAACCCCGAGTTGTTCCCCGGTGTTACTGCGCTCTCAGATGGTCTTTACCTTAGGCCTTCTGTTGCTACTTGATTTCTAAATAACTGCACCCATAACATAGTTTAGTTTGGTGTATAAACTTCAGTGTGCTCTGAGCCAATCAAGCTTATAATTATTTAGCTAGAATTAACATACTGACCGTCTTAACCCACACTGAAAAATTTTTTTATCCTAGAATATTATATCCAGTGAAAAGATCTTTCAGACATAAAGGAGAAATAAAGACTTTATCAGACAAACAAAAGTTGAGTGATTTTTTTTTAAACACCAGACCTGTCCTATAAGAAATGCTAAAGGGAATTCAATCTGAAAGAAAGGGACATTAACAAGCAATAAGAAATTATCTGAAGGTACAAAACTTACTGGTAAGTAACAATAAGTATACAAACAAATAAAGAATATTATAACAGTGTAATTGTGGTATGCAAACTGCTTATATCTTGAGTAGGAAGACTAAAAAAGATGAACCTATCAAAAATAATAACCACAACTTTTTAAGACACAAAGAGTATAACAAGATATAAACAAAACAACAAAAAGCAAGGAGATAAAGTATTAAATTTTTATTAGTTTTCTCCTTGCTTGTTAGTTTATTTGTTTGATTTTGCAATCAGAGTTAGGTTGTCATCAGTTAAATAGGTTATAAGATGTTATTTGTGAGCCTCATGGCAACCTCGAATCAAATACCTACAACAAATACACAAAAAATATTAAAGAAAAAATCAAAACATACCACCAGAAAAAATCACTTCCACAAAAAGGAAGACAGGAAGAAAGGAAGAGAAGACCACAAAACAAACAGAAAACAAATAACAAAATGACATGAGTAAGTCTTTACTTACCATTAATAACACTGAAAGTAAATGGACTAAACTCTCCAATCAAAAGAGGTAGAGTGGCTACATGGATTAAAAACACAAAACAAAACAAGACCCAGTGATCTGCTGCCTCCAAAAAACACACTTTGCATATAAAGACACACATCGGCCAAAAATAAAGGCATGGAAAAAGATATTCCATGCAAATGAAAACCAAAAAAAAAGAGCAGGAGTAGCTATATCAGATAAAATAGATTTCAAGACAAAAACTATAAATACAGACAAAGATTATCTTATGGAAAAAGGATCATTATATAATGGAAAAAGGATTATATATAATCCTTTTATATAATGGAAAAAGGATTAATTCAGCAACAGGATATAACAATTGTAAATATAAATACACTCAACACTGGAGCACCCAGATATATAAAGCAAATATTTATTTATTTATTTACTGAGACAGGGTCTCACTCTGTTGCCCAGACTGGAGTGCAATGATGTGACCATGGCTCACTGTAGCCTTGACCTCCCAGGCTCAGGTGATCTTTCCACCTCAGCCACCCAGGTAGCTGGGACTATAAGCGCATGCCAGTATGCTCAGCTAATTTTCTGTGTTTTGTTGTAGAGACAGGGTTTTACCATGTTGCCCAGGCTGGTCTCAAACTCTGGACTCAAGTGACCCACTTGCCTTGGCCTCCAAAAGTGCTAGCATTAGAGGCATGAGCCACCACATCCAGCCTCAAGTCTTAAAAACATTAATAAAACTGAAATCATATAAAATATCTTCTCTGACCATAATGGACTAAAACTACACATCAATAACAAGAAGAACTTGGAAACTATACAAACACATGGAAATTAAACAATATGCTCCTGAATGACCAGTGGGCCAATGAAGAAATTAAGAAGAAAACCGAAAAATTCCTTGAAACAAATGAATGTTCACTGTCACCACTGTTATTCAACATGGGACTGGAAGTCCTAGCTAGAGCAATCAGACAAAAGAAGGAAGTAAATGGAAATTTTCAATGAAAATTGAAAAGGAAGAAGTCACATCATCTTTGTTTGCAGATGATATAATCCTATGTTTAAAGAAACTGAAAACACCACCAAAAAACTATTAGCGCCGATAAACAAATTCAGTGAACTTGCAGGATACAAAATCAACATACGAAAATCAGTAGCATTTCTACATGCCAACAGCAAACAGTCTGAAAAAGAAATCAAGAAAGTAATTCCATTACAATAGCTACAAATAAAATACTTAGGAACAAACTTAACCAAAGAAGTGAAAGATCTCCACAATGAAAACTATAAAGCATTGATGCAAGAAATTAAAGAGGACACAATAAAAGCAGAAAGGTATTCCATGTTCATAGATCAAACAAATCAATATTATTAAAATATCCATACTACCATAAGCAATCTACAGATTCAATATACTCCCTATCAAAATATCAATGACATTCTTCACAGATATAGAAAAAAAAATCCTAAAATTTATATGGAACCATAAAAGACCCAGAATAGCCAAAGCCATCCTGAACAAAAAGAACAAAACTAGAGGACACATATTACCTGACTCAAATTATAATATAGAGCTATGGTAACCAAAATGGCATGGTACTTGCATAAAAACGGACACATAGATCAATGGAACAGAATAGAGGACCCAGAAGTAAGCCCATATATCTACAGTGAACTCATTTTTGACAAAGCTTCTAAGAACATACACTGGAGAAAGGACAGTCTCTTCACTAAATGGTGCTGGGAAAACTGGATATTTATATATAGAAGAATGAAACTAGACCACTATCTCCACCATATAGAAAAATAAAATCAAAATGGATTAAAGACTTAAATTTTAAGACCTCAAACTATGAAACTGCTAAAATAAAACTGGAGAAACTCTCAAGGACATTGGTCTGGGCAGAAATTTCTTCAGTAGTACCCCAAAAGCACAGGCTGCCAAAGCAATGTAGGACAAAGAGGATCACATCAAGTTAAAAAGCTTCTACACAACAAAGGAAATGATCATCAAATTGAAGAGACAACCCAAAGAACGGGTGGAAATATTTGTAAAATACCCATCTGGCAAGGGATTAATAACCCAAATATATAAAGAGCTCAAACAACTCAATAGGAAACAAATTTAGTTCTCTGATTTTAAAATGTGCTTAAGATCTGAATAGACATTTCTCAAAAGAAGGCATCAAATGGCAAACAGGTATATGAAAAGGTGCTCAACATCATTGATCATCACAGAAGTACAAATTAAACCTACAATGAAATATCATCTCACCCAGTTAAAATAATTTTTATAAAAAAGTCAGGCAAGCCGGGCGCGGTGGCTCAAGCCTGTAATCCCAGCACTTTGGGAGGCCGAGGCGGGTGGATCATGAGGTCAAGAGATTGAGACTATCCTGGTCAACATGGTGAAACCCCGTCTCTACTAAAAATACAAAAAATTAGCTGGGCATGGTGGCACGTGCCTGTAATCCCAGCGACTCAGGAGGCTGAGGCAGGAGAATTGCCTGAANCGTGCCTGTAATCCCAGCGACTCAGGAGGCTGAGGCAGGAGAATTGCCTGAACCCAGGAGGCGGAGGTTGCGGTGAGCTGAGATGGCGCCATTGCACTCCAGCCTGGGTAACACGAGTGAAACTCCATCTCAAAAAAAAAAAAAAAAAAAAAAAACAAAAAAAAAAAAAAAAAAAAAAAGTCAGGCAATAATGAATGTGGGTGAAGATGTGGAGAAAGGCAAATCCTCACACAATATTGGTGGGAATGTAAATTAGTACAGGCACTATAAAAACAGTAGGAGGTTCCTCAACAAACAAAAACAGAACTATATGATTTATCAACCCCACTGCTAAGTGTATACCCCAAAGAAAGAGAATTAATATATCAAAGAGATATCTATCCTCTCATGTTTATTGCGGCAGAATTCACAACAGCCAGGATTTGGAATCAACCTAAGTACCCATCAACAGATGAATGGATAAAGAAAATGTGGTACATATACACAATGGAATACTTTTCAGTCATAAAAAAGAGTAAGATTCTGTCATATGCAATGACATGGTTGGAACCGGAGGACATTATGTTAACTGAAATAAGCCAGGCACAGAAAGACAAACTTCACATGTTCTCACTCATTTGTGGGAGCTAAATTTAAAACAATTGAACTCATGGAGACAGAGGGTAGGAGGATGGTTACCAGAGGCTAGGAAGGGTGGTGGGGGCAGGGGTAGGAAATGGGGATGGTAAGTAGGTACAAAAATCTACTTAGATACAATGAATATGATCTCGTATTTGACAGCACAAAAGGGTGACTACAGTCAGCAATAATTTATTACATATTTTGGGATAACTAAGGGAGTATAATTGGAATGTTAGTAACACGAAGAAATAATGAATTCTTAAGTTGATGGATTTACCCTGATGGGATTATTATACATTATGTACCTGTATCAAAATATCTCATCTACTCCATCAATATATGCACCTACTATGTACCCATAAAAATTGAAAATAAAAGTTAAAAATATAAAATAAAACATACACGACATAAGGCTGATCATCTTAAAAAAAAAATTGCCAGAGAAAACAGTAGATCAGAGATAGTATTAACACTGATTTCTCATCAGAGACAAGTCAAGACAGAAGAAAACAGAACAAGATTTTTAAGGTCTTGAAAGAAAAAAACTGTAAACCTCTAACTGTATATCCAACACATGTGTTCCTCAAAACACAAAATGGAAATACATTTTTTAGACAAACAAAAACAGAGTATTTGTTGCCAGCAGATCTACTCTACAAAAAATGTTTTAACAGTTCCTCAGGCTGAAGGAAAATGAAACCACATGCATCACATAGAAACATAGTTCTAAACAAAGGAATGAAGAGTTTCAGAAGTGGTAAATATTTGAGTACACGTAAAAGATTTTTCTCCTCATTTTTTAATCTCCTTCAAAGATAACTGACTGTCCTAAACGAAAACTAACAATTCATACATGTAAAGAAACGTATAACCTATTTCTTCCTCTCTATCCTTTAAGCAAGCTGTTGTTATAATTGTCACGCATTTTATCTAAATCTATGACAAATATAAATACACACATACTACTGAGGCTGAAGGAAATATGGACCTTGGCAGAACTGGAATCGCCTAGAGGCATTTGTTGTTTTAGGGCAGTAACGGTTAAGAACTTGGGCTTGGGGCCAGTCATGGTGGCTCACGCCCAGCGCCTTTAGGAGGCTGAAGTGGAAGGATTGCTTGAGGCCAGGAGTTCAAAAGTAGCCTGGGCAACATAGGAAGACTCTGTCTCTAAAAGGAAAAAATATATATTTTAATCAGCTAGGTCTGGCTATGTGTACCTGTAGACCTAGCTACTCAGGAAGCTGAGGCAGGAGGATCCCTTAAGCCCAGGAGTTTGAAGCTGCAGTGAGGTGGGAGGATTGCTTGAGCCCAGGAGTTTAAGAATGGCTGGGGCAATATAGGGAGACCTTGTCTCTACAAAAATTGAAAAATTAGCCAGGTGTGGTGGCATGTACCTGTAGTCCCAGCTAATATACAAATACACAAAGCAAATATACGTGGCTTTGTACGTAAGTGGAACTTCTTGGGTGCTTTCTATCCTTACTACCACAGAAGTAGGGGACTAGAATGCTTTGCAGTTTGGTATTGGAATTCCTACTCACTGACACTTGGCTTAAGCCTTCTTCCTCTTTGAGGTCTCATATTAGAAATTAACATTTGCCCTTTTCGTTTGACAGAATCAGGAGTTGGAGGAACATCCAGTAATGTGTACATAGAAATGGAGCAGGCAGCAAGAAGGAGCAGAGGAAGAATAGCAGAGTGCCTGAGGCATGCAGATGATTCAGGAAGGGACTAACATTAGGTCTGAGTTATATGTAGTTATTCACCTTGAAAATTGCCTATGAATAGCCTCCATCCCCTGTGGGACCCAGCTGAGACTCATACTTCAGACAATAGAAATGAGTTAGAGAGAGCTCAGAGCTGTAGACCCTGGAGTGTGACTGCTCTTATAGCAGATTAGGACAGAGGTTGGCTTCTGTTAATATCATTATAAAAACTGCCTTTCTTCTTTATTTCATAGCATTTACTCTAGGAAAGTTAAGATGCTGGAGAGACACTATAAGCCTAGTGCACATCACACATCACACAGCACCACTGTAGTGTGGAAGGTCGTCATTGAGTATTGCCATTGCAATGGTCTCAGGGTTTAAACCAGAACATTGAGAAAGAAACTATGCTCTAATGAGGTCCTCTCAGAAACCCGCAATCCTGGCAATTCAGCTCTCTGGACGAACAGTAGAGCAGAGTTGTCAGGACCACCCACCTAGGTGTCTGATGATCTTGGGTTTCAATCCTACCTATGGCCTCACTATCAGTGTGATTTTGGGCAACTTGTTTAACATCTCTAAGTCTCAATTTTCTCATCTATAAAATGAGGATGATAAAATGCATACTTTTTTTTTTTTTTTTTTTTTTTTTGGGACGGAGTTTCGCTCTTGTTACCCAGGCTGGAGTGCAATGGCGTGATCTCGGCTCACTGCAACCTCTGCCTCCTGGGTTCAGGCAATTCTCCTACTTCAGGCTCCTGTGTAGCTGGGATTACAGGCACACGCCACCATGCCCAGCTAATTTTTTGTATTTTTAGTAGAGATGGGGTTTCACCACGTTGACCAGTATGGTCTTGATCTCTTAAAATGCATACTTTTTAAAAGAGGGTACTTACTGTCAAGTGCTCTACAAGTATTGTCTTATTTTATCCTCTCAGCAACAGCTAGATATTATTATTATTCTACTTTATAGGTGTGAAAAACAGAGGCTCAGAGCAACGGGCTGTCATGTGTCTGAGGTCACAAGGCTGGTAAGTGGTACAGCCAGAACTGGACCCTGGGCATTCTGACTCCAGAGCCTTGCTTTTAACTATTAAGCAAAACTGCCAGATAAAGTTCTCCTGAGTATTAAATGAACTGATGAGCTCAATAGTGCTTGGCACATTTTGATTCTTTCATAAACGGTAATTATCAAAATGAGAGTTGAGTGGAATCCAAATCCCAAGTCATGACAAATCTGGAGTTAAAGTGAATTTTGTAGCAACATTCAGGGCCAAGTCCAAACCTGAGGCACCCTCACTTGCAGAGAATTTATAAACAGGAAGTTCTCAAAGAAAGATACAAGTTCCCTGGGGTGTCAGAAATCATTTTTACAGAAGCTGCCTTTTGTAACATGGGAACAGATCAGAGAGTAGGAAAGCAAGGAAGAACTGGAGAATGCCCTGGTCACATTGTCAGGGCTCCCTTGAAAGGGAGCATTCTGACTCCTGGCCCAATCTGTCCAACGGGAGAGAAGAGAGAGCCTGGAGCTAAACGAGTGCCACTCCCCTGCGCATGGATTTTTTAGGATACTAAGTAATGCTAGCATCATTTTTTCATTTCTCCATCATCCCCCCACCCCATCCCCATGAGGTCCTGAGGCTTGTCTCTTTTGCCTGCCACTCCACCACTCCTAAGAACTGTAAGAGGTCCAGTGTGGGCACTCAAACAACACTAGCTGAATGTGTTACCTAAAAAATGATATGAAGATAAAGATAAATATATTAGGGACCAGAATGGAAAATTGTCATATCTTTTTAAAGATGGAACACAGGACTTCAAAGAAACTTCAAAAATCTAATAAGGGCTTTAAACTGTCTGCAGAGATTAAAGTTCAAACTCTCAGAAGGGTTTTCCCTGGCATTTTTTTAACCCCTTAAAAATTTTAACAAAATACACATAAAATTTACCATTTGAACCATTTTAAATGTACAACTCAGTGGCATTAAATGCATTCACACTGCTGTATAACCATCACCACAATCCATCCACAGATCTCTTTCACCATCACAAACTGAAACACCATTCCCATTAAACACTAACTCCCATTCCTTCGTCATCCTAGCCCCTGGGAACCATTATTCTACTTTCTGTCTCATGAATTTGACTATGCTAGGCCCTGGTAATAAATGGAATAATACAATTTGTCTTTTATGTGTGGTTTATTTACTCAGCATAATGTCTTCTAGGTTCATCCATGTTGTAGCATGTCAGAATTTCATTTCTTAAGACTGAATAATATTCCATTGTATGCTTTCTACCACATTTTGCTTACCTGGTCGTCCACCGACGGACATTGGATTTGTTTCCAGCTTTTGGCAGTTGTGAATAATACTACTGGGAAAATGAATGTACAAGTATCTGTTCAGGTTTGTGCTTTCAATTCATCTGGCAATATATACCCAGAAGTAGAATTGCTGGATCATATAGTAACCATGTCTAATTTTTGGAGGAGCCATTCCTGGCATTTTTTTCTGTTAATATTTTCAGACTCAGCTCCTACTTATTTGAATAGTTTATTTTGCCTCTCCAGTGTTCTATACTACATTTATCCCACATGATCTCTCTTTTGCTGGTCCCCTCTTTCATTTACTACCAAGATTATCTAGAAATATGACCTTATGTTCCGCAGTACAAATTTTTCCCAAAATAAAACATTAGGGCTGTTTGGAACAAACTGTCGTTTCCCAGGTCATATCATAAGGTACATTAGTTTAAAAGGTAAGAATCCTCTGGAGTTAATTTTTGTATAAAAAAAAAAAAAAAAAAAAAAAAAAAAAAAAAAAAATTTTAAAAAAAAAAAAAAAAAAAAAAAAAAAAAGAAAGCAGTCCTTCAAATCAGTACCAAGTTATCAATATGTTATGAATCAGGTGACATACTAGAAAGATAGTTCCTGACTTACAAATGTCTCACCTAGGAACATCCCTGACATGCAAAGAGCAGTGGAAATCAGAAGTCTGGTTCTTCCTGGAAGTACCTGGAAGTCTCTACCTGCTGCCATGGGGATGGTGAGGATCTTGGACTTTCAGTGCTTAGCAGGGACAGGTAAAACTTGTCTCTTCTCCACTTTCATCTTCCCTCTTCCTTCTTGACACCAGAGCTATGGGAGAGCCATCCTCACTGTGGCTACCCGGTATCACGGTGAGAGCTCCTGTTCTCACTGGAAGATTGAGTCACCTCGGAAACAGAGGAGTGTCTGCTGGAACACTGCACAATTTTGCATACAGAAACAATGCTCTTTCACATTTAGTCAATGAGTTCTGCACATTCCATCTCCTAGCCACCTCAAAATCCATCTTTCCTCCTTGCCTTCTCTACCTGGGGTCAGAATCTCATCTAGGCCACTGCAATAGGCTCTGAACTAGTTTCCTCCACAGTCAGGATTTCTGCTCTATCCTGCACACTATGGAGAAGATCTACCTCTCAGTAGCTCAATATCATTATCATCACCAAAGACCTGAAATATCAATCCTCAAGGGAGGATTTTTGTACTTTTAGTAGAGATGGGGTTTTGTCATGTTGGCCAGGCTGGTCTCAAACTCCTGACCTCAAGTGACCTGCCCGCCTTGGCCTACCAAGTGCTGGAATTACAGGCATAAGCCACCACACCCAGCCTGGTCCGCACTTTTCTCATCGGTTGCCTTTTACGTCTGCATGGCTCTCAGCTAAATGGGAGAATGAATACAACTGGTACCATTTATATATGAAGGTCAGCAGTGGAGGGGAAGGAAGTTCAAGGAAACAAACTGCACATACAAGATCATCTTACCACCTTTAGTCACCCTGGTCCACAATGGTGGAGTATCCATTTTCTTTCCTTCTCCCATTTTTAGGATAGTGTCGAACGTGGAGCAGTCAGGGTACTTCCTTCTCCAATCATTACACTTCTTTCTTCCTTACCTCACTTCCTAGCCACAGTCTTCACCATTTAAAGATGGGGGGGGAGAGGGACTCTTCAAACCCTTTCCACATCTAAATCTTAGAATGCAATTGCAAAACTGCACTTGACTTTCCAGATGTTTGGAGAAGCTTCCTGGTTCTTGCTTTATAATCATGATCTACTGCCCTCACCTGAATTTTCCCTATCTAAAACAACGACGACAAACCTGTTGCATATATAAGTAGCCTTCAATTATTTTAAAATTATTATTGTGTTTTTCTGTTAGAGACATAGTCTATATTGCCCAGGCTAGTCTCAAACTGCTGAGCTGAAGCAGTCCTTCCACCTCGGCCTTCCAAACTGCTAAGCCACCATGCCCAGCCTTAAATTCTCTTTTAAGACAAAGCAAAAGTATGTGTTAATCAAGTTAGAATTCTGGTGACCATTTGTATCAGTTTGCCTAGGACAGTCCCAATTTATGCCTATTGCCCGGTATAATTTTTAGAAGAGCTCCTTTTACTCTTAAAAAAAAGTTCCACTTTGGAGGATAAATTATATGCTTACCCTAGTTTAAAATACAGATTGATTTTCTAGCATAGTGTTTTCCAGGTGATATGATTTTGCCCACATAATTGCATTTTATTTACATAACTAGTCTGCGAAGCAGGAAGGGAAACACTTGATCTCTATTAAATAAAGGAGGTAATCAAGGTTACGAGGGGTAGAGTGGTGACTAAGGTCACACAGTCAGGGCCAGAACCTAGGATTCCTGACTTCAGGTCTGATACTGTTTCAGCTGTGGATCACTATGTGCAAATGTCTGAGTAAAAGCAAACTTCACTCTCTTGTCTGGAGATCTGCTTGGCATTGGACTTAGAAGTTTAGATATGTTCATCCTTGCACAGAGGCTGTCCTTCCACACATAAAGGAAGCAAAGAGATGGAAGAATTATTAGTGAAGCAAAAAGAGGCTGTTAGTGAATCCCAGGGGCCAAATGACATATCTTTTACCGGGTCTAATCATATTACTTGAATCTTACATCTGGCCAAATTAGGATGTCTCCATTTAAAAAAAGAAAATAAAACCAAAGATCAATAATGTATGGCTACTCTTGCAAAGAATGCAAAGAAAATATAAATAGATTCTGGTTAGTCTTATAGATATATTTTCCTATGGTTACACACTAATTCATTCTTAAAAATAACCAGCAAAATTCTACCTTCCTTGGTAAGTGGCAAAGAGACAACACGTGGGCGGGCGACCTTGACCATTTAAAGATAAGCAGAGTGCTTTGTAAAATCTTCAGGGTATCCCAGAGGTGCTGAATGCGTGGCTACACCAATAAATAAACGCCCACTCTTTGAACCTCCTGAAAAGGTGGCCACAGGACACGCGGGCGCCGGGGCTGGGAACCCAGGGACCTTCCTTGTCTGTTCCCTGACAGACCGGTTCAGTGCGACTTGCCAAGAATGGCTCCAAGCAGCTGGGCCGTCTAGCCTGACCACAGCAGAGGGATGGCTGCCTCAGGGCCAGCTGTGGGCGCCGCAGCCCTATGAGGGAGGCGGCGGGTCTCTCCAGGTTAAGCGGCCAGCGGAGGACGCGCTCGGTCCCCTGGGGGAGGGTGCGGGAGGGCCGTGCGCGCATGCGCACGGGCGCCATCGCTCGCCGGAAGAGCCCGCAGCCCGGGCGCTGCTGCTGGCGCCAGACGGCTCGCCGGCGGCTGGTAGAGCGCGAGCAGCGAGATGCAGCCCCAGGACAACGCCGGGGCCGCGGAGCTGGAGGAGCCCGGGCTGCCGCTGACGGACGATGCACTCCAGGGCGTCAGTGAGGAGGCGGCGGCCGCCGAGGCAGCGGGGGCGCCAGACCGCGGCAGATGCTGGCTCTGCCGTTCCTCGCCGTGTTGCTCGCGCGCGGAGCCGGGTGAGTGCTCGGTGTGGACCCGGCGTGGGTCTCGCTCTGGGGCCCCGAGCGGGCGCGGGCGGATTGGGGTCCCCGCAACCCGGGCGCAGGGCCCACCGCGCCTCCGTCCCTACCCTGCCCGGGGCTCGGGAAAACCCTCGAGCTGTCAGCTGGGGGGCTGCAAAGCGGAATTCCCGGCGCCTCCGCCGGCGCCAAGACGGGAGAAACTTTCCGATTGTTTGCAACCCTTTTGGGATAACCAGGCTGCTCCTGTAATTATCGTCGGGGCAGTGCTGTGGAGTCAGATTGCAGTTTGACGTGCCCTCTCCGAGGTCGTAGGTAGGGGGTCAGCGAGAAAGGCCATCCTGCAGTGGGGTGAGGTTGGGAAGAAGCTGACCCTGAAAAGTGATCCCGGTGGTTAAGGGTGCTCTCCGAAAAGGAAGTTGAAAGGCATTGACTCTAGAAAAAAATGTTCGTCCTAGAATTTTAGAATCGTGGAAAGGCAGAGATAAATGGGACCACTAGTTTTTAACCTTTAGGGATACAAAGACTTTTTAGCAAATGTTGCAGAACAAGGCGTATCTTGTTAAGGAGCTCACAACCTTGTCCCCAAAGCCGAGGACCCTTCGTGAAGAACCCTTTATGTACAGTCCCCCTACTTCGACACATAAGGAAAGTGAGGCCCAGGAAGGCTTTGGGATTTTCGTTTGTTTTGTCTCCTCCAAGATCTGGAATGTGGGGGTGAGATGAGTCCAGGGAGCATCAGGCTTAGGATCCCAGCTTACTATATACCGCCCGAGGGTCCTTTCCAGTGGCCACAAGTGCTGCCTCAAGCACATCCCTCTTAGAAGTCGACCATCTACCAGGAGCAGCTTCCTGCAAGAAGAAAATAGGCAGATCTCCTTTTAGGACAGTTACACGGCCTGCACCACTTTGCCTCTGGGTCATCTCCCCTAAGTCTGACGCTGGATTTCTGTTACTCTCCTCTCACTCCGCTTTTCCCTCCTCCCTTTTGCACTTTCCCCAAGTTAGACAAACTCTAGGAAGACTATTCTTGCTCCATTTCTGTCCTAAATGCAAACCGAAATGATCAGACTTTTATAAACATTTATAAACGGGCTGGTGCCTCTAGAGCCGGGATTGTGCCAAGCTGAATTGAACAGATAAGCAGCCTTTGAAAAGGTCAGTTTCTCACCTATCACTCTCTGGCTGAATGTCCTTCTGGTGGAATGCTGAATCAGTCCATGCAAACTCTTCAAGTTTCCCTTTTTTGTGAATGGAAGAGCAGTTCTCTACACTCACGCAGCTCATGGCAAGATGAGAAACTTATGTGAGTGCATCTGAGAATCTTGTGGGGTGTTTAACTTCAAAGAAAGTTGCTACCAATAAGACTTAGTTATTGTAAGGTGACAGGGTAATCTCTTGGAAAGAAAGTTGCCATAAAAACACTTTACTATTACCATTGAACTTTGTGACACCTCTTGTTCTGCTTTTCTCAACAAAGCTTTTTTCAAGTTCTGGTTGGAACTGTTACCCATATGTCTTACATTCTTGGATAATCTTAACAGATAGCATAGAGCTGTCCCAAGACATCTCCTTACTTTCCTCAGGGACAGTGTGAGTCTTAGACTGAAGCAAGGAGAAGTAGTTGTCTTAGGCCTGTGCCTCACATCCTCCTGGAAGGAGTTAGTGATCTAGTGTAGCAGTGGTTCTCAAACCAGTGGAGACTTTTAGAGTTACAGAGATTCTATTTCAGTAGGTGTGAGATGGGGCTTGGGAATTAATTTTTTTGGAGATAGGGTCTTATTCTGCCACCCAGGTTGGAGTGCAGTGGTGTGATCACAGCTCACTGCAGCCTCGACCTCCCAGGCTTACTGGATCCTCCCATCTAAGCCTTCTGAGTAGCTCGGACCACAGGCGCATACCACCGCACCAGACTAACTTAAAAATACTTTTTGCATTGATGAAGGGGTCTCCCTATGTTGCTCAGGCTGGTCTCAAACTCCTGGGCTCAAGAGATCCTCCCACCTTGGCTTCCCAAGGTGCTAGGATTACAGGTATGAGCCACCGCAGCAGAGAATTAAATTTTTAAGTGTTACTCAGGTGATTCTAATTCTCAACCAGGATTGTGAATCACCAGCTTAAAGGAGAGGATAGAGAAGCTGAGCAACTT
Source organism: Cebus imitator (assembly GCF_001604975.1). NCBI lineage: Eukaryota > Metazoa > Chordata > Mammalia > Primates > Cebidae > Cebus > Cebus imitator. Next base: position 535,187 of record NW_016107553.1, on the reverse strand, counting down.
TTCAGTTTTCTTCTAAGTGAGGAAATCATACCACGGCCAATTACTTAATTTAAGTAATTTGAGTTACCAAATTATTAGATAAGCTTTCAGTGAGATGTGGACATGGAACATAAACGAATGCCTCTTTCAATTATGCTAGCCTTGCTCATCTCTATCGACAGGTTTGGAATGATTTACTAAGAGACTGAAGTTTGTCTGAGTGGAACCAGTCCTCACCCTCATTAACGAATCATCAAATGCAGCAAGGCCTTCTAATCTCTGCCCCTTCCCAGTGGGAAAGCATGAGCCTTAAGTGTTTATAGACAAGAAAATATGTGTATATGTGTTTTAAGGGAAAAGGTCACTAGGGCCAAGGGTATGAAATTACATCTTTAAAGAGTTAAAATATTTAATGTTAAGTTAAAATATTCCTGGGGAAAAATTAACAAGTTTATATTGGAGAAGATACTTGAAACAGAGCAGGGAGATGTTTTCTGTTCTTGATCTTCTTGTTCTGTTCTGTTTGAGGGTGGAGGTTCTATGTATGGGTTGAATTTCTTTTAAGAAAAACTGTCTTATTTGGACCTGAATTCTGAAATTTCAGAGGCCAAGCCCCAAGGATGACCACAGCCAAGGCATATATTTTGTGGTGCTTCTCTTGGAACTATTCTAAAGCTTCCTTCTCATGGGCTGAGTATGTGCAGTTTGTTTCTGCAATATGTACAGAACAGAATGAGGTTTCTGGCATCTTAAGGGAAGGGTGACTGTTAGTTCCAAAGCAGTATCCTCAGCTGTGCACCTAGAACAGGAAGAGGTAGAGACCCCTGATGAGAATAGTGCTCTTGAACACAAGGCCAGGGTGTAGAATGCCTGGGAAAGCCTGTGCACCAGCATACTTTGGTCCCAATTTGCAAAGTCATGTAATTGACCTGAGGATGTGTAAATGTATTACCTGGGGTTTATATTTATCAGAGAAGGGCATTTTAAAAAACATTATTACACAATGCTGTTTTATAGCTATCACATTGTAAAGTCCTAGATTGGAATAATATGAGTTTTCCTACAAATTGTTCATAGCCACTCGCCCTTCAGTTCCACTGTGCTCTTAATCAATGAGGGCCATGTCAGGCCTCCACGTGCAAGCCAGGGCCCAGAAAGTCTAAAGTCCTGCCTGCCTCTGAAGTCCTGCCTGCCTCGGCTGATCACCCCCACCCCCACCCCCACCTGCATTTGCCATTATCCCTGATCTCCCAGCTCAGCCGAGCTTCGCCTGATAGAAGCTTCCCCTCACCCTACCCTACCATCTTAATTACTCTTATCCCACCCGTCATTGCAACTGAACTTATGGTAATGTATACTCCTCGCCCCTACCCCCACCGCTGTAACTGATCTTACTCTGTAACTTTCCACTGCCTACTCCAAACCTATAAAACCAACTCCTATCCCACTGCCCTTCGCTAATGCCCTTTTCAGCCTTAGCCCACCTGCTTCAGGTGAATAAACAGCCATATTGCTCACACAAAGCCTGTTTGGGGGAGTCTCTTCATTCAAAGCGCCCATTTTTAACAGGCCAGTTGTGTTTCCTTTTTATCCTCAACGCTGTTTTTGTGTTTATTTCAAGAAAGGTATCTGCAGTGTGTGGTTTTAGCGTCCACCCTGCTTCCTTTACTCTCCTCTGAATGACAGAGGAGTAAGACTGCAAGCAGGTTCTACTCCTGTGTAGGAAACTCAGACATAGGAAATGACTAAACAAACATTTAAAGCTCACACAGGTTGTCATTAATGACTGAATACTTGATGCTCTGGAGAAAGCATGGGTTTCCTGTTTCAGATTAAGCCAAGAGTAGGGATTAGATGGCAGTTCTGTACAAAGCGCTTTGGATCCAGAGGGCTAGATAACCCACACCCTTTCCTTGAGGAGTTTGTGCCCTGAAGCATGAAAAGTTAAATACAGATTTATTAACAGTTCAAAATAACAAAATGGAGAACCTTCCCAGATTATGCTGTTGCCAATAGTGTTAGACTCATGAGTCCTTCCCTGACGTTCTCTCATCATCTTTCATTCACTGAATGTTTATCCAGTGTCTTCCATGTGCCAGGCACGAACAAGACAGCAAGATCCCAGCCCTGGAGGAGCTCATAGACTTGTGGGGGGAAGTCGGATAATCAATAGATAACGGTATAACTCAATTATAACCCATTTTCCAGAAAAGAACACTTTCTTCATAAATCGAAGTTTGCCAGTAAAATGGCGTAAGGTATCATTTGGAAGGGTTTTTTTACTTGCCATCTTGACAGGTGTTTCTTAAAGATTTCTCTCACCATCTTGGCAAGCGTTCTACTTTATTGACTTGTAAGTGAGGAATGATTCTTCAGCGAGCCATAGGAAATCCATTTTATAGGGCAAAACGGCATTTTAAAAATTCAGGTTTAAATTGTTGTCCTCATCTATGGTTCTTCATAATTGATGGGGAAAATGGTACAGGCCCAAAGAAATGATATGCTTAGGAAGTAATACAGCCTGTTAACCTTTGACACTGTTCCATTTTTCTCAATTTTTAAGTGAAAAATAATAAAACGTACACTTGGAAGCAAGGACTAACCAGAATTTAATCTTTTTCAGAAGCCAAGAAGAAAGCACCCTGTCCTGGACTTGGCTTGTTTTACACATTATTGTCTGCCTTCCTTTTCTCAGTGAGCTCTTTATTTGTTAAAAAAGTGCAAGACGTCCATGCTGTAGAGATTAGTGCATTTCGATGTGTGTTCCAAATGCTAGTTGTTATCCCTTGCTTAATATACAGAAAGTAAGTATTTCTTTAACTACAAAATAGAAGATACTAATAAATGTGTATATATCTTTTCACCTGCCTCTAATACTTACTCTACAGTATCTGTTTTATCCCTGTCATACACTTACTAGTTCCTATGCCCCTTGACTCTGATTAATGAAAAGTCATAAGCAACCACCCACTGAAGATTCTACCGCAAGCATATACCACATACCCAACAAAGTGGGGAGAAAGAAACTTTGTTGTTTACCACCTCCCCGTTTGAAAACAGAGCTTTCTTTGTGTAATTCCCCCTGTCTTGTACCACCCTCCCTTCTTTCCTTTGGCATAACTACTGTTTAGAAAAAAAAAAAAAAAATGAAAAGAAGTAGTAGTGTATCCTAGTGTCAGAAGTTTCTTTAGAACAGGCTGCCCTTTTACCAGGGCAAATAGAAGATTGTAGTAATAATATTTAGATCTTCCTCAAAAGGTAATAGGGGTAACCCTGAGCAAGATTACTTCTGTATTCAGTTTCCTCTATGATACTGTGTGACCTCTGCCCTACAAGGTGATTCCAAGGGTCAAATAAGATTTATTATAGGGCGGAATGCCTTGTGTATATTGTACAGTGTATGAAAATTGTCTCTATTCTGTCCTCTCTGTTCTCTCCTCACCCAATTCCTCTTCTCCTTCCCTATTGAACTCCCCACCCTCCCTGGGTTAAAATTATGCCTCCTTCAACCATTGTAACCTCCACACACCTCTGTATTTAGAACCCTGGAGAGAGACCAGTTGGGTCCTTGGTGTCTGCCTAGCTCTTTGTCTCTTTGGGCAAAAAAGTCTATACCCCAAATTAAAACCTTTAGTCACTTGTCAAAAAAGTCTCCTTATATCTCTAACATGGTGCAGATTCACTTAGAATAGTTTCACTCTATATCCTGAGGATTTGTTGGGAAAAGTGAAAATCTTCTATTATTGCCAGAAATTCCTGTCATTGTGGACAAGTCACACTATTTTAAGAAATGATGTTGTGTGTGGGAGGGGGGCGGGGAATAAAAAAAATAAACAACAAAAAAAGAAATGTGCCGGGCGCGGTGGCTCACGCCTGTAATCCCAGCACTTTGGGAGGCCGAGGCGGGTGGATCACGAGGTCAAGAGATCGAGACCATCCTGGTCAACAGGGTGAAACCCCGTCTCTACTAAAACTACAAAAAATTAGCTGGGCATGGTGGCACGTGCCTGTAATCCCAGCTACTCAGGAGGCTGAGGCAGGAGAATTGCCTGAACCCAGGAG
>NW_016107553.1:514430-530134 GCF_001604975.1 Cebus imitator | reverse complement strand
CTTTATAGAAAATTTGGAGAAAATAAATATAAAGAGGGAAAATTACCTATGAGTTTATTAAGGTATAAACATGATTAACTTTTAGTTTATTTTCCTTTTGTGCTTTTTGCAAACATGTATACATATACATGGGATAAATATATTAATTGAATTTTAATTTTACTATGTATGTAATTCACTCACACTGGTTTTGCTTTTACTGTGAACATTTGACTGTTATTGTACTTAGAAAATACTATTTTTAAAAGATATATGATCATTTGTGGATATTATAATTTATTCCCTTATTTTTGGATATTTAGTACTTTAAAAATGTTTAATTAAAAATTGTAATATAAAAACAAATATTAATTTCATTTAATATGCATTTCTTCATTTGAATTTACAGAACTGGGTTTATAGGCCCAAAAGGTCAACGAATTTTCCTCATTCTCAGAGGAGTCCTTGGTTCTACCGCCATGATCCTTATATACTATGCTTTGCAGACAATGTCCCTCGCTGATGGCACAGTTATCACGTTTAGCAGTCCAGTGTTTACGTCCATATTTGCTTGGATATTTCTCAAGGAAAAATATAGCCCTTGGGATGCTCTTTTCACCGTGTTCACAATCACTGGAGTGATCCTTATCGTGAGACCACCATTTTTGTTTGGTTCCGACACTTCGGGGATCGAAGAAAGCTATTCAGTCCGCCTTAAGGGAACGTTCGCAGCAATTGGAAATGCCGTATTTGCTGCATTGACTCTAGTTATCCTAAGAAAAATGGGAAAATCTGTGGACTACTTTCTGAGCATTTGGTATTATGTAGTACTTGGCCTCTTTGAAAGCGTCATCGTCCTCTTTATATTAGGAGAGTGGAGTCTGCCTTACTGTGGGTTGGACAGGCTATTTCTCATACTCATTGGGCTCTTTGGTTTAGGGGGTCAGGTATATCTCACGAAAGCACTTCAAATAGAAAAAGCAGGGCCAGTAGCAATAATGAGGACAATGGATGTAGTGTTTGCTTTTATCTTTCAGATTATTTTCTTTAATAATTTGCCAACATGGTGGACAGTGGGGGGTGCTCTCTGCGTAGTAGCCAGTAATGCTGGAGCGGCCATTCGTAAATGGTACCAAAGTTCCAAATGAAGCATCATTTCCAAACTACATATTTTTTTCAAGTACGCTGTCATCTAATTCACATATAGCATGCACATACATCTGGAAAATCTGCATTTGCTTCATTGGTTATATTGAATAAATTTCATAAAGTACCATTTTTGAATATAGTATGTCTTTAATTAAGAATAGCTAGTCTGTTTGGTCTAACAATTTTTTGGTAGCTTTGGTTTTGGTTTGTTTTTGTTGTTGTTGGGGTCAAGTTAGTTAGAGGAGAGCTCATTGAAGAAAAACCAAAATATTTTATGACTAGTAATATGACATGTAATTTTTAAAATGTGTTTTTGGTACTGGTGGGATATGGGTGGGGAGGCTATTTTAGGTATTCTTTTAGCAGTGTGGAGCCTAAGATACTTGGTTCTACCACCATAATCCTTATATACTATGCCTTCCAGACAATTGATAATGCTGCTATAATTAGTATTATGTTGATAATTAATTTGCAACCTTATTCTATTAGGAAGACAAAGTTGAAGCTTAGAATAGGTGCCTACTTAATGGTGTTAATAATACAAATGAATTGGCCTTATTTTCAAGAATTTTATAAATGATTATCATACTTGTAACTCATATTTGTGCCTTTTCATTTTAATGCTGGAATATTTATTATGTCACCTCTAAAACACTTAAATTGCCAAATTTGGCTAGTAGTTTTCTGTTTTTGTGGCATTAGCAACTGCAGCTAGCATTCTATAATTTTAATTGTCTTCAGTTTTTTTGAAACTGCACTAAATTTTTCTTAACATTCCAAGATTTCAGATCTTTAAATCAGAAAAAGAAATTTTGGCATGACCAGTGTGCACATTTCCATCCTGAAGTGTTTTCTCTTCACTAGAAATGTGATTTTCTATATATTCCTCTTGGATTTATAGTGTGATGCCAAATAAAATTTTCTCAGGATCTTATTAGGTTGAACCACATGGAATTGCCAAGATTGTACTATTTTAACTTACAAAAACCATAGTTTCATATGGCTCACCCTAATAGATACCTCTCTTATTCTCTAAATGAAATAGAAGACTTTGGAGTATATGTTTTTAAAGTAATTTTTTAAAGTATGGTAATGCTATTAAACTTATTTTTATAGTTATGAAATTATATGTAATGCTTTATGTTATATGTTAAATGTAAAGACCTGTGAATCCATGTTTGATTGACTTTCATAGTTTTCTACATAGAAATAAAATCACTATAAATTCTAGTATATCAGTATGATGTTAAATGTCAGTGCCATACCATGATGCTGCACGGTGATACTAACATCATGAATTCAGACAGCACATTTTACATCTGGAACTTCATCAGACCAACACTTTGCAGTTAGAGAGAATTTAATATCTAGAAAAGCTTGGGAGGTTAATCAGGACTTAGGGAGTACACGTAAATGATTCTTTGTTGTAATGAGCCCTTTATTGGTGAGGTTGCAATAGCCTTCAGCTTTTATTGTGTCAGATGAAGCATCTGTCATTATCTTAAGCCTGCATAGTTGAAAGGTTATAGGCTCTTTCCTACCCTCTCATCATAATTTTTCCAAAGCAAAGAGGAACTTGGCTTCTGAGATTTATGCCTTGGTGAGAAAATCTTTTCCAATAGTTCCAATGGGGGAATTTTTGGCTTGCTGATTTTATCAATTGCCTTGACACCTTACAGATCCTAAATGAAGTCTATGTAGGTGAGTCATCTCTATTTCACCTAATTTATGGTATTGGAATTAGATATTTGCAGAAACATCATTCTGCAAATATCTTAGATAATTACAGAATCAGGAGGAGTTTAGATAAAACTCAGAGGTCTCAGAAATCATCACATAGGGGTCGTGCTCCTTAGATAAGGATGATAAGGAGGAGACCTGCCCAAATTGAATTTCCACGGCCTTCCTCTCTTAGTTGCATGATAAAGTATGGACAGTAAACCACTACTTGAGTCACCTAAGGTGAATTAACTCTCAGGGAACCCTCTCCCAGTTCTTTACCTTGCACAATGAAAGAACCAATGGTATCTAGAAAGTTAAATCCCTTTAGGCCCATCCACTAGAGACATGTTTTATTTCAACAATGTGGTTTAAGTACTTGAATGTCAAACTATATGACTGAGGTTAGAGAAGATGTTTCTTCTAGCTCTTACAGGGTATGTTTCTTAAACGCAGTGTCCAAGGTATATACAAGGATATGTATTGTAACAACTATGGTTGTGTATATTTTGCAGAGTGTAGTTTCTATATCTTGAAAAGGAAAATATTTTCATAAATTGTTTTTATTCTATAAGTACTAATAAAATAATATGAAAGAAAGCTATATGTTGGTTGTTATGATTATAGCAGATATCTAATATAACTTATTTCCCTTTCAACCCTGTGCTTCAAAATTTATTCTCTGTAAGAGATTGACCTCTAGCTATTCAGCTGGGATGTAATCTCAAGGTTTAAACTGTTTATCTGACTCTCTTGTACTGTCAAGAGGGTCAGATGAATGGTTTAATCTGTTTATCTCTCCAAAATAAAGGCATTAATCTGTGCCAGTGAGACCTTCATTCTTCTAGATCCTGGGAGCTTAATGTAGTTTTGAACTCTGTACTTTCTGTTCCCATAGCTAATCTGTTACTAAATCCTGAAGAGTCTTTCTTCGTATTGTTTTGTGGATTCATTCTTTCCTCACCATTTCCACTGCTATCATCTTAGTCCAACACTTATCTCCTTACACCTGAATTACCACATCAGTATACTGGTTACCTGCTTCTAGACTCTTTCTTCCACTATGATTCCTGTCGTAGTGCCAGCTTAATATTCCTAAAGGCCTGCTTTCACTGTTACTCTGGTTCTCATGAAACCACAGTGATGCCTTATTACACACCATATCACATCAAATTATTCATCTGGCCCTATTCCCACTTCTCTGACCTGATTCCCACATCCCAACACAAATTCGATACTCAAATAGGTCTTAACCACTAGCTCCCATGTTTGCCAATAGAGGCCTTCTTCTGCATTTCCCTTCTGTCCCTACCTTTTCTTATTTACCCTCTAAGACCTGTTAGCCTCCAGTGGCTCAGCTTGGGCTTTTGTTTCTTCTGGACTCTAGCTTCTCCTACCCACATAACCCACCTAGGAAGAGTGGGTAAAGCATTGGATTAGGATCTGAAGATCTAGTGTGGTTTTATCACTTTCCAGCTGGGCAAATCACCTAATATACCTGAGCCTGTTGTCCTTCCTTGCCCAGTCCCTCTAAAAATGAGTACCATAGAAGGGCTTGTAGACCATTAAGAAGGATGAAAACATTAAGTATTGAACTGGCTAAGACTGTATAATTGAGTAGTCACTCATCTCTTCAAAATGAGGCTTATACCAGAGTCCTTACTCCTGAGCAGCCTTACCAGGAACAATAAGAACATGACTATCAGAATGCAAACTCCATTTGGCCCCCTCCTGCTAGCACAGAATTGTGCTGTTGGACAGCTTTCACTTCCTAGCTGATCTTCGCATGCCGGGCTGTCAAGGATCACCAGTCCTTTCATGCGCAGGTGTTGTCACCTTTCCAGTTCTGGCCCTAGTTCTGATCTTCTAGGGGTACTATGCTTGGCTCTGACCTGGGGAATGGGCCTGATTCTTGTGTGTTTCTCATGCACCTATGTACTCAGCATGGTTCTTTTAGCCTCTTCTTTATTGCACCCAGTAAGCATAATTAGTCTCTTGAGGGCATTCTAGTGGAAAGAGAGCCAGATGTCCTTGTCTCTGATCTAGGTCTGAATGAATCCATGATCAATAATGGGCATTAGAATTTGGTTGTATGGGTAAAGGTTGGATATAAGAATCCTGGACACTACCCTAAGCATGCTGTTTTATGCCCCCTTTGGTGCCTTACATTAGATCTAATATAGGTACCATATCCACCTAGAATTCTACAAGATAACATATCAGCGGCTCTGTGATCCACAAAGATGGATCTACATTTTAGCCTATTTGAACATTAAATTTGGAGCTGGGCCTGGAAGACCAATTCACAGCCCATGAACCTTGGTACTTCCCATCTCCTGGAAATTGAGGGGTGGGCTTTATAGCAAGAGGGTAAGAAGAAGACATACCTGGTATACAAGAGGGTAAGGGAGGGCAGGAAATGTACCAGAGATGCCCAGTACACAGGAAAAGGTTCCACTGGGCTCAGGAAATGTCACTACTGGAGATAAGAGCCTGGGCCTCTTCTAGTAAACTTATGTGATTCTAGAAACCATGTGAGATTGATACCAGTAAGCCTGATGAAGCAAAGGAAGTAACCTAGATTCATGATTAGTTACCAGGGTGGGGTCAGGAAAGTATAAAAACATGGTTGAGCAGAAGTAGACTTCAGCAGGAGGAAATGTGTTCAGTTGAATGGTGAGCACGAAAGTACCATGCCAGGTCTGACACTCCCTGATGCAGCAGAAGTAGACAGAAAGGCCTGGCCGGAGGAGTGCATTACTAACCAGTAGGTCTGTGTCTGACGCTATAAGAACCTGGCCATTCTTACAGCTGTTCCAAGTGTACTTGGCCATGATTTAAGATTAGGCTGTTTGTGCCAAGAACATACCAGAAAGAGAGAAACTAATAATACAACTATATTTTATTTTTTCTATGATTATAGCAGGTGCTAGCTCAATAATATTAGAATTGAATTCAAAGCAATAGCATAATTCAGAATGGACTAACATGTTCTCTCTTCTGATGCTCCCCCTGGGAACCCAGCCACATTGCTGTGAGGAAGCCTGGGCCACTAGGAGAAGCCCATGTGGAGAGACCCAAGTAAGGAGAAACTGAGGCCCCAACACTTGGCCCCACCTGCACTGCCAGCTGACAGCCAGCACCAGCCTGCCAGCCATGTGAGTGTTCACACTGGGAATGGATCCTCTAACCCTCAGGTGAGCTGCCCCAGCTGATTCTGTGTGGAGCAGAGACAAGCCTTCCCCCCACCTCCTGAGCACTGCTCAAATTGCAGATTTGTGAGAAAAAAGAAACCAGTGATTACTATTTTAAGCCACTAAAAAATAAAATATAAATGATATAACTGTCTTGGATATGTATGTACCAAATTATATATAGTCACAATTACATAAAGCAAAGAACCTCAAAGTAACAAAAATAAACAAAAGGTGTGACATTTTCATGGGCTTTTCTCAGCCTGTAACAGATAAAATTGGCAAAAATTAAATATGTAGGGGATAAGAAGAATAAAATATAATAAAGTTGATCTAAGCCAACTATTTTCAGAGTGTGGATTGGATACTTCTGAGAGTCCTCAGGACACTTTCAAAGTGTTTGTGATGTCAAAACAATTTTAATAACAATACTAAGAACATTATTAGCCTGTTTCACATCATTCTCTCATAGGTATAGAGTGGAGCTTTCCAGAGGCTATAAGACATGAAATTGCAACAGCTTGAATGCAGAAGCAGATAGGAGAATCCAGCTATTATCTATCAAACTAGATTTGCAAAAATATAAAGCAGGGCCACTCTTCTCACTCATTTTTTTTTTGGAAAATAGTCATTTTTTATTAAAATGTTATTTATATTAACATACAATTACATTATCTTTCAAAGGTAGCATAGTGGCTCACACCTGTAATCCCAGCATTTTGGGAAGCCAAGGTGGGCAGATCACTTGAGTCCAGGAGTTTAAGGCTGCGGTGAGCTATGATCACACCACTGCACTCCAGCCTGGGTGACAGAGCAGGATACAACAGACTAACACACTTCCTGTTTGTGTGTTTTAGTTCCTTTGTATGTGCATTTTAGAAAAGTCAGAAGTCTTTGGTACTTTGCAACATGTGCATTGGTACAACTTCTAGGAAGGGCAATTTGGCACCATCTGTCAGATTTACTTTATGTGCAAAATGATACGTACAAGATTATTTGGCTGGGCGCGGTGGCTCACGCCTATAATCCCAGCACTTTGGGAGGCCGAGGTGGGTGGATCACAAGGTAAAGAGATCGAGACCATCCTGGTCAACATGGTGAAACCCCGTCTCTACTAAAAATACAAAAATTAGCCGGGCATGGTTGTGCGCGCCTGTAATCCCAGCTACTCAGGAGGCTGAGGCAGGAGAATTGCCTGAACCCAGGAGGCGGAGGTTGCGGTGAGCCGAGATTGCGCCATTGCACTCCAGCCTGGGTAGAAAGAGGATAACTCTGTCTCAAAAAAAAAAAAAAGACTATTTACTGCAGCCACATTTGTAATAGCAAGAAAAATGGAACTAGCCTGAATGTCCCTCAGTAGGGTACTGGTTAAATAAGTCATGGTATAGACCCAAAATAAAATATAATGCAATTAAAAATAAATTTAAGAAGAGCAAGGAAACTTTCCGTATATGGATGTGGAATAACGTTCAAAATTGTTAAGTGAAAAAGTGAAATTCATATCATGGTTGAGTATGTGCTCATTTGTATAAACAGGGAGTAAACAGATGCAAGAAACCGTTAACATCAGTTGCCTTGGCAGCTGAAGAGCGAGAGGAGAGGAGACTTTCCACTGAATCCCCTTTTACATCTTTTGAATTTTGAACCATGTGGGTAAATAACATAGTCAAAAAAATAAAAATAAAATTGGTGGAACAAAAAAAGGTGACTTGCTGGAAAAGAGAAAGAAAAGGAATAAAAGGGAGATACATATATACATTACATGATATATACATACATACATGCGTAGAGAGATGTTTCCTGCTTTAGTCTGGGCTTTCACCCTGACTCACCTTACTGACTTCCTTTTTTGCCTCATAGAGTATGCAGACCATACTTAAATTCACACATGCTCCATGACTGAAGAGAATACAAAAGATAAAACTGAAGTTCAGCTTTTTAATAGGACTATATCCTCCAAGATCCCAGAAAGCATTGTCTTGCCCCAATTCAGATGTCAGCCTTTCTATGGCACCAAAATAATTTTTACTTGGAAAGGACACTAACATTTATTGAATAAACCTCATCCTGGCCAAGAGCTTTTTAATCTTTGTCTCATTCCCTCACTAACCCTGGGAGATAGATTGGGAACTGAAGTTCAAAGAGGTTGAATTGGGTTACCTATGTGCTAAATTCTAGTTCCCTCACTAGTAAATGATGAGGCTGGGCACGAGGTCTGCCTGATTCCAAAGACCTTGCCCTTTCCAATACTTCATGCTGCCTCCATACTTGAGGGTAGCAGACTGCAGGACAGGGAGTCACTGTAGCATTTGTCACTGTGGTGGTTGAAAGGATTGTTTTTTGCCTTCGGGATTTAGGGATACATATGTCCTCCTACTTCCTTCTCCTCATAGAGCAAAAGCTAGATGTAAAAGAATAGAAGGTGATGACAACATGCATATATTTTAGTTTTATTTCTTCCAATCTACTAACTAGCATTTGTTGGGCAGTAGCCATAATCAATCCTAGCCAATGTAAGGAAACACCAGATATTGTCAAGCCCTCAGATTGGTCATAATTGGAAGCAAACATGACATAGATGCACTATATAATCAGTGCATGGGCTACAGCAAGAACCTAGGCATGAGCTGGCTTCCTATGGTCTCCAAGCAGGAAAGAATGGAGCTATACACAGTCATCCGAATATACAGAAGTGAACCCTGGGCCAGCCACGTTCAGCTATACTTTCCCTTCCCCAGGCTGTTTCCACGGGCACAATGTACCAATCAGAAGAAAGGTGGCCAGCCTCAGGAGAAAGGAAAGGACAGTGACTGTGGCAGGCCTATTCCTATTATAGAGATGAGATACACCAAGATAGTGGGTTCCCAGCTTTTCTCCCCAAAGCACCCCTAATAGCCGAGAAGAGTCTGGAGGCATAGCTACCATCACAACTACACTAACCACCAGCCTTTACTGTGTCCTTCAGGTGTCTGTCCTAACTAGTTTTGTGGTCTGGCTCCTTGAGTCCCTGCGACAAGCCTGTTTATTTTCATCATATTGATGAAGTTATAGAGCTTGGACAAGTTATGTGACATGTCGAAGGTCACATAGCTAATAAGTGTCAGAGTCTTGTTCTCAAAACCCTGGTCTGTCCAACTCCAAGCCTGTGCTCCTGACTCCACTATTCTACTCCTCACCCTAAGCCTAAAGCTGCCCACTTCAAGCTCAAATCTTCTTGGAGGACTCATGCTTTTAAAAAAAAAAAAATCCATGCAATTTTTTGCATCCTAATTATTAATATATCTGTATGTTTTAGTGTAAAATTTTTTAAAAATTACCAATTCAGTTATTTAGCTTTTTATTCCCAAGTTTTTGGTACCCTAGGCAGACGTGTCATATTTATCCTGGGCTTTGTGTACCTCTGGTTTGAGGGACTCTTGAACTTCATTTTAAGAAACATGGCCCAATGAGTACACAGTCAAGTCCTCATGTCCCTGAACAGCACTCTTGTTCTTTGGGTATTTGTATTATCAAGTAACCATGTGACTATAATTTGGCATCTCATATACCATAAGTGCAGAACAGAATTAATTAATCAAAAGATTGAGTACCTGACTCCCTAAACTGTTAAATTTCCCATTGTGTATTAATAAAATTGGTATTGCTTCACAAATAAGACTCTATATTTTTGGTTATTGTTGCTCTTTCCAGAGAGGTGGAATGTATACCCAGCTTCCCTTATCCCCTTTCTTCTGAAATAATATCCCTGTATTAGTCAGAGTAATTGTGCTGGCTGTTATAACAGACAACTCCCCAAATCTCAGTCTTAAAAAATAAAGTTTTATATCTTGATTCCTGCACAGTCTGATATAAGTTGCAAGGTATCTGTAGCATCTCTCCTTTAAGTGGTGATTAGGCTCCAGACTCCTTCCATCCGATGATCCTGACTTCTTATACTCCATACTTACCAAGATTTTACATCAACAGTCTTGATGGAGAACATTGTTTCTACCCAAATCCCATTGACTTTAACCTAACTGAAAAGTAGGGTAGGAAATAAGGGTTTTCTCTGCGTTCAACAAGAGGAAAAGAACGATAGCAACAGAATTTGGTGAACCTAAAGCATTGTTTCTGCCATAACCCCCTTCCTTTGGGGAACTGCTGAAACCTACGTCCCTATTGTTTTGGTGGAGCTGGCAATCTGTATCGTACCCACAGTGGCCTAGGAAGTGGGCAGACCTACGACCTGAGCTCAGCGAAGTCAGGTTTATCTCTCTGTGTAATTTGAATCATGAGCAGGGTCTCAAGCGCAGAAGGTGCACCCTTGAGCTGTCCAATGGCAGTGTCCAGAGAGAAGGACCTTGGGTGCTTGCTATAGAAATCCTGTAAACAGACTGGGTCCTGTCCCTCCTGATGCTCAGTTGTACGGCTCTTCCATCAAGTCTGTGAGATTCCCACTATCCTTCCAGTTAATTCCCTACTTGTGATTAAGTTAGAATTTGTTCCTGGGCAGGGCACAGTGGCTCATACCTTTATCCTAGCATTTTGGGAGGCCAAGGCAGGCTGATTGCTTGAGCTCAGGAGTTCAAGACCAGCCTGGGCAACATGGCAAAACCCAGTCTCTACTAAAAATACAAAAAATTAGCCAGTCATGGTGGCTCATGCCTTGTAGTCCCAGCTGCTCGGGAGGTTGAGGCAAGGAGAATCACTTGAACTCAGGAGGCAGAGGTTGCAGTGAGCAGAGATGGCACTACTGCACTCCGGCCTGGGTGACAGAGCCAGAGTCTGTCTCAGAAAAAAAAAAAAAAAAAAAAAAAAAAGTGTTTCTGTTACTTGTACCCAAATGCAATGATTAATTATTAACTTTAATTAATACCCAATATTTGCCACCTATATGCTAACAATAGATTCCCCATCTCTTCATAACTTGACTCTTGGGGATATGATGGGATATCTGGCCAACCTTTTTCAGATGATATGTCTATCTTATTAAGATCTTTAATCTTCTAAGTGCATGAGAAAAGCAAGAAACAGTACAAAGCAGATGCTTAAGGCCAGAGAAGTGGTCAAGACAACATGCCATCCTCTGCAAGATGTCAGGTGGACAATGGGGTCATATCCAGGTGTGATCTCTGAAGAAAGATCCCATACATCAACATGTCAACCTATTTCATAGACAAAAATCAGGATTTTAAAATGACACTGTCCAGTAGAATTACAATGCAGGCTACACAGGTAATTTTTACTTTTCTAGAAGCCGTATTATATAGTGTAAAAAGACAAATGAAATTGATTTTAATAATGTATTTTATTTAACCCAATAGATCCAAAATATTACTGTTTCAACATGTTATCAATATAAAAACTTATTAGTGAGATACATTCTTTCCATCATACCAAGCCTCAAAGTATAATGTGTGTTTTATAGTTACTGCACATCTCCACCGAGACCAGCCACATTTCAGGTGCTCAGTGGCTACATGTGGCTAGTGAAATGACCTACTAGTCCCATAGACAGTTGTTTTTGGATAAACGTAGAAATTGGCCCTTCTACTCTTTTTTTTTCCCCCATTTTTTTTTTTTATTGCATTTTAGCTTTTGGGGTACATGTGAAGAACATGCAAGATTGTTGCATAGGTACACACATGGCAGTGTGATTTGCTGCCTTCCTCCCCATCACCTACATCTGGCATCTCTCCCCTTGCTATCTCTCCCCAGCTCCCCACCCTCCACCGTCCCTCCCCTATTTCCCCCCTACTGACCCCAGTGTGTAGTGCTCCCCTCCCTGTGTCCATGTGTTCTCATTGTTCAACACCCGCCTATGAGTGAGAACATGCGGTGTTTGATCTTCTGCTCTTCTGTCAGTTTGCTGAGAATGATGGTTTCCAGGTTCATCCATGTCCCTACAAAGGACACAAACTCATCATTTTTGATGGCTGCATAATATTCCATGGTGTATATATGCCACATTTTCCCTATTCAGTCTATCATCGATGTCCCTTCTACTCTTAAAGCTTGAAACTTAAAGTCACAAGTTGTTTCAGATGGTTGTATATCCACATCTCCATCATGACATTGGCTCTTCCGAGAGTTCGTTTCCCCTCATCTCAGTAGGTGATTCAGGTAAGCCCTGACCTGACTCTGGGCTTTGGTTCCTTCATGGAACATGTGGCACCCACCTCCACTAGCTAGTGAAACTGACTTAGTCCCATACACAGTTGTTTTTGGGTAAACATAGAAATTGTCCCTTGTTTTTATCTGAGTTCCTTCCTCAGGAAAGGATCCCCAGGCCTCTCAAGAAGTATCAAAGAACTGAAACTACATCATTGCATCCACACAATGAAACACCAGGCCCCTCATTCATCATGATTGCTTCCTTATGCCTCATGTTCCTGTTTTCTCATACATAGTATCATGCCTTCCCTGCTATATAAACCCGAAATTTTAATCAGTCAGAGAGATGGATTTGAGACTGTACCCTCATCTCCTCGGGTGCAGCCCCCAATTAAAGCCTTCTTCCTTGGCAGCACTCGTTGTCTCAGTCATTGGCTTTCTGTGCAGCAAGCAACAGGACCTTGGTCGAACCCCTGGTGTTTCAGTGACACTAGCAGTTAGAATGTTTGACAACAAAGTTCTAAAAAGTACTAGGAAGAAAGGAGGCTTATAACAGCAGGCATGATTTCTTGAGCCCTGCCATGTGCCAGCACATGTCAAAGCTCCTTATATATTTCTCTCATTTGATCCCTGGAAAAGCCTTTTGAGATTCTTGTTTTCTGTATGTTACAAATGAGAAAGATAACAGCGAGTTTAAGAAACTTGTGTGAAATCACATTGCTAAAGAAGGACAGAGGACAAAACACACTACACACACAGGTCTGTTTGACCCAGAGCAAACACTTTCTAATTGATCTCATGCTTTTCATTTACAGATACGAGATGAATTGCCTTGGACTTTACCCAAAGGTTGTGGATCAAGAAAGGCCGTAAACAAAGCTCAAGGGAATGGAACTAAACTCACCAGTAAGGCGCGTAGCCAAACCAACTGTTCCCTGTAAAGGTAAGAGGCATCTAACATGAATTAGAGAAGCAGAAACAAGTGCTAATACATTTCTCCAGCCAAAAAATTCTACAAGAGGCAATGGTAAGGTGATGAGCAAGGCGAAAACACAAATGAAGCTCCACTAACCAGAAAGAGATAAGTGAGTTTGAAAATTAAGAAAGGGAAGAATTGGTGATTAGAAGTATTCAAAAACTTGGAGATAAACACAATTTCAGTAAAGCTAGTGGAGGTGGGTGCCTCAGTTCCACTTGTACGGTTGCCCTTGGGAGGAGGAGGAACTGGAACCTAGAGCCAGGTCAGGGCTGACCTGGATCACCCACAGAGATGAGGGCAGGTGAGCCCTCAGAAGAACCAATGTCACAATGGAGGAGATGGGGATGTACAACCATCCGAAGTGTGTACTTGAGAACATCCCCCTCCAGTAGGTTTTGCACAGGTTACCAGTGTTGACACAGCTGCTTATAGATGCTCTGCCAAGACCAACTTAAAAAGCTAGAGTCTCTAAAACCATCCTCAATGAAATAAGAATGCCATGCTAAATCTAGTAAATGTTTACATTTTGCCTTTTCTGTATTAGTGTTTACCCTTTATGAAATTATGATAATAGTGGATAGTCATGTGTACGTGTGTGTGCATGTGTGTGTTTGCATTCGTGTGTGTTTAAAGTCTTCACTTGGAAAACATAAAAGTTAACTATATATTGGTCCTCCAGTTTTATTATTTAAAAAAATTTAATTGTATATAAAATTTAAAAAAACTGCCTAAGATCCCATTTGTTTCTCTCTGATATTATTTCAACTATTAACTCAACCCTAGCTCCATCCTCTCAGTGTATAAATAAATATGCTCAGATTTCTTCGGATTAAACCAAATCAAACAAAACCTTCCTTAAAACTCTCCTCCCTTTCTCTCCAGGTACACCCAAGCACTTGTTTCTTCTTTATCAAGCATTCTTTCCTCAACTCATCAGCTGTTGTTTTTTTCTCCCTGTTTTCCACAATGGCAGTTGAATATTAAACTGTGCAATCATTTTTCCATCCAAGTAAAGATGAATTAAAATTTGTTACTCAATTTCAGTGTTTTACCTTCTGATTGAATCACTGTTAAAACCATTTTGCTTTCTTCCTATTTAATCCCCATGGGAGGGCACAGTATTTCAGCTACATTATGTGTTAAATGGGCCTTTGTCAGCTATCTTGGGAATACAGCCAAGTTTACATGCTTGTATATAAGAGAAAAGCTATGTTCCAAACTGGCTTTCAAATAAACTTTGCTGTTAAGTTTTTATATTGACATAATTTCAAAATTACAGAAACACTACAAGAATTGTACAAAGAATTCCCATTACCTTTCACCCAGATTCCCCTAGAGTTAATATTTGAGAGTAAGTTGAAAACATGATGCCATTTACTCCTATATAGTCAGAGGTCACAGTTCTTCATATATGAATGAAAGAGAGCAAGAAAAACGTGGAGGGAGGAGGAGGAGGAAAGGAAGGTAGACTTACATATTTTATGAAATTGGCTTATGGGATTGTGTGGGCTGACAGGTCGGAAATCCATAGGGCAGCCTTGCGGCCTGGAAATTAAGGTAAAAGTCAATATTGTGATTTTGAGCCTGAATTCCACAGAGCAGCAGGCTGGAAATTCAAGCAGGGTTTCTATGTTGCAATTTTGAGGAGAATTTCTTCTTCCAGAAACTTCAGTCTTTGTTCTTAAAGCCTTCAATTGACTGGATGAAGCCCACTCACATTATGGAGGGCAGTCTGCTTTACTGAAAAGTCTACTGAGTTAAATTTTATTCACATTTAAAAAATACCTTTCTAGCAACATCTAGTTTGGTGTTTGACCAAACAGCTGGGTGCCATAGCCTAGCCACATTGATACATAAAATTAACCATCTCACTTCTACAGTCCTGCAGTGTATATTTCCTTTAAAAGGACATTCTCTCAATAAGCACAGTAAAATGTGCAAAATCAGAATGTTAACATCAATACAATGCTATCATCTATTATGCCAGCCTTATTCAGATTTTCACAATAACATAATGGATAGCCAAAAATAAAAATCTGGAGAAAGTCAACAAGAAAAATGTTTAAAATTCAGAAATTGAGAAATTAATGGAAATTAATTGTAATTACTTTCAATTAATTGTAATTGAAAATAACTTTAAGAATTGTTTATTTTTTTTAAAGCCTCTGATCAAAGAAATTAAAAGTTGGCAATTTGCTGATGGACTCACCCATTTTTTTGAAATTTGGTCTTCCAAATTCCAAAGTCTGGTTCATGACTGGAGATTCCATTCTTTCTCATCTGCTCCAGGAACTTGTTTTTTCTGATTTCTCAAACTCGTCATTTCTACTGATCCCCCTTCTACTTATAAATATGTTCAGGTCTTTTCTATCTTCACACCAAACAAACCTTTCTCTCACTCCAACATTTCCTTTGGTTTGCATCCTCATTCTTCCCATCCAACCCAGGTTTCTATAGACCCACATCTGCCTCATTATCTGCCCCACACATTCACCTCTTGATTGTAGTAGACACCATTGGTTCCTTACCCATCCTCCTCCCTTTTTCCTTGCTTGAATCTCCTCAGTTTTTTTTTTTTTTTTTTTTTTTTT
>NW_016107553.1:489355-514385 GCF_001604975.1 Cebus imitator | reverse complement strand
GGCAATTCTCCTGCCTCAGCCTCCTGAGTAGCTGGAATTACAGGCACGCGCCACCATGCCCAGCTAATTTTTTGTATTTTTAGTAGAGACAGGGTTTCACCATGTTGACCAGGATGGTGTCGATCTCTTGACCTCGTGATCCACCTGCCTCGGCCTCCCAAAGTGCTGGGATTACAGGCTTGAGCCACCGCGCCCGGCGAATCTCCTCAGTTTTAAGTCCTCCTGCCATGTGCTGGTGAAAGTGATCTCAACCCAACCCAAAGGGAGGGGCTAAGGTTGGGGTGAATTTCAGTTAGTCTCTAAACCAAACATTCCAATCCTCTTACCAGTGATTATCTTAGAAAGGGGCAAAGTAACCAGTGCTGACCAATGATACATTAGAGGCAGTCTGCAGGCAACTCCTCTGGGAAAGAGTTGCTTGTTCTCACAAGCAAGGCTTCTGAAGAGTGTTTTCTGCTTGTGTAAGGAGGTGATGCCAGAGCTGCTTCAGCCTCTTGCTGCCATGAGGACATCTAGCCAAAGACATCCTGACTGATAAAACTCATTGGCACCAGCAGACGTAGTTAACATTTTGTAAGCTGGCAACCAATTACTGGAGAATTATATAGTTGTTTCTCTCCCAGAATTCAAGGTAATTAAAATCTATTCTTAAAAAAACTTTATTTTTCAATTTTAGAAAATATAATTTACTGATATAAAATCATTGTTATTCCTTCCTGGTTTTTTGCCTTGTGTTTTTAGAAAATGCACAGTATTTATGTTGTGTTAAATGTCCTGTTGATGGATACCTTGAAAATTTAACAACTGAATACTGTATTATATGTAAAATAAATCCTAAACCTGACCAATGACTTCTTTAATAAAAGAATCCAGTGACCTCATCTCTTTGTTATCCTATCTGCCATATGGCCTACAAATTAACTTTTAAATAATAATTCATTTGAGACCTGAAATGTCCTGGAATCCATCCGTTCATGGCAATGCTATGTTATCCAGGGCTCGTGGCCATTCCATTCAATGAGTTACTTTAATACAATATCTTTCTAAGGTTCTGTGCACTTTCTTAAGTATGGTCCTTTCAAAAGGTTGTCTGGCAGCTTGGTCTGAGATTTTTCAGCAAAGATAGAGGTATTATTTTAAACAGAACAGCTTTTAAGATTCAGAAATCATTAGCAGGAAAGTGACTTTAATGAAGACACTTTATCAAAGAATGTTGATTTGGATGTCTGCCTGGACCACACTTAAGGAAAAAAGAACTGTCAAAATAACAGGCTAGGTGCTTACGATTCCCTTGGCTTAGAGCTCAGTTTCACCAGTAGATGTCACTATAGTCAGACATTATTTTAGAGCATCAAAAAGAAAAAGGTAACCCTCACTGGAGTTTAAAGGATCTGAGGGGGGAAAAGGCAAACATTTCTTCTATAGCTAAACATGTGCTTTTCTTTTTTAAAAAGCACAGTAGGCATCGAATAAATGTTTACTAAGTGAACTGGAAATCAATGCATGTGGAATATTCTGCCTTGAAATCTTTGTGATTGAGTTATGCTCTGGTAGGAATCAGAGGAAGAACTTTAGAGTCTGCAGAACAAAAATGATGTCTAAGATTCAAGCAGACAGGTATAGAAGTAAACAACTCTGTCCAGAGTCCATTCGTGAGAAGGGGGTCGTGGTACATAGAGCTGATGGCGAGATAAAGCAGAGGTCATGTGTTCTGCCCTCCATCATGAAGTAGTGGAGGGCAGGTTTTCCTGGTTTCAGAGATAGATCAAAGTTCTAAAATTGGGGTGAAGAAGCTGAGAAACAATTCCCATCAGCTCTCCTTCGATACCCCCTTTCTTTTTTTTAAACTGAGGTTTGCCTGCATAAGGCACAAAGAGATTAGGAAAACAGTTTGCAAATCTGGCAAATTATTCAGAGGTTTGATACACTGATGATATATGACAACATGTATTATAGCTATTTTGAGCACTTATTAAGTGGCACATTCTGCACCAACTCCCTTCTCTGATTTAATTCTCCCAAGAGCTCTAGGGAATTTCTATTATCCTTAGTTTTTTGAGATGAAGTATCTGAAGAATGAGGGGGAGCAGGGTTGAGAGGTTAAACAACTTGTCCAGTTAATGAGTGGTAGGACCAGGTTCAAACTTAGGTCTGTATGGGGAGCTCCGCTGTGTTCCTTCCTCAGTTCATTCTTCCAAGGAAACTGACTCTAGTTAGGTTCTGACTACCAGCAAAATCTAGAATCCATGTTTTTTAATTTGATTTTGCCTCAATCATTCATTTTAAAACTTTTAATTAGTGAATGATTGTTATGAATAGGGCACTCCGTTTTGAAAGACCAGGAGAAGGGGAGTATAGAGGAAAGACAGCGGGCTGTCCTAAAAGAACTTATGATTGAGTGGGAGGAGACATGGGGGCATTTGGAGATGGGAGGAGCTTGGACAAGGAAGGTCACCCAGCATCTGTCTTCTCCATATGGCTTAGGAGGGTTTGGGGGAAAGTGGAAAAGATTTGGAACAGCTGCTGTGAGGAACGTGCTAGGTTAAATAATGTCTGGAGAAGTGAGGGGTATTTCAGGATCCTTCTTTCCACACCTCAGAATTAATGGAGCTTATTTTCTCAGATTTTCCAAAATAAAGATCACCTCTGGCTAGAGCTCAAGCTCGAAGAATTTCTGTACAGAATTTAATCTTGTCTCTTGAAAAACTGTCCTCACTTAAACTTTTTTTTTATCATGAAAACAGATAAATCATAACACTGTACTGTGAAGGAGGCTAAAATGCTTGCTTGACCTGCAGCGTTGATGATCTATCCAATTGAATTTTTCTTAGTGTGAACCCTGTTTCTGAAATAAGAAAACAAGCAAATGAGAAACATTTTTAAAACCACAAGTTGAAATCCTAAACAAACCTAACATTAGGGATGTCTGAATCTGTTAGAATCTTCAAGGCACATGGGATACATTGCCCTAACCCTCGCATTTTGAACAATGTCATCTGCCCACTTCGTGTTTTTTCATAAATGTGTAAATGTTTTCTGGTTGTTTTCATTTCTGCCTCCATTCCACTTTAAATATTTTGTTTAATTATCACATTACGTTTTATGTTTAGAAATTCTCTCTTAAAGACATTCCATCTTGCCTGTAGCGAGGGAGGTAAATTCAGTTGAGTGTTAATTACTAATGGAATTTCTCCAGACTCAAATCTTCCCCCATACACTTTGCCATGGAACAGGTAAAAAAATGTTGCTCTGGAGAGATTATAGCATAAATATCTCTAAATCAAGAGCTTAGTAACCAAGTCCACAACAAGTGCGATATTTTTCCAGACTGGCTGTCAAAAACTGTACAAGTTCATTATTAAAGCCCTACACAAGGGGGAAAACTCCCCAAACAGGATATATGACAAGAATCAAGTTTTTGTTGTTGTTTTGTTTTGTGATGGAGTCTCGCTCTGCTACCCAGGCTGGAGTACAGTGGCACCATCTCAGCTCACTGCAACCTCCACCTCCTGGATTCAAGTGATTCTCCTGCCTTAGCTTCCTGAGTAGCTGAGATTACAAGTGCCCACCATGATGCCCAGCTAATTTTTTTGTATTTTTGGTGGAGACAGGGTTTCACATGTTGGCCAAGGGTCTTGAACTCTTGACCTCCAGTGATCTGCCCACCTTAGCTTCCCAAAGTGCTGGGATTATAGGCATGAACCACCATGACTGGCCCCAAATAAAAGTTTTTTTTAATTTTACCAAAGGAGCCACAAAAAAAGAAAGAAAGGGAAATCATTGTAATATGATATTTAAGTGGAAAAAGCAGGAGAATAAATATATAATGTATATATCTACATACACACACATACCTATACATACATGTCCTCACCTGTAAAATGGCAAAATGATCTCTGAGGTCCCAAGTATGACTTTATAAAATGAAGAGAGCAGATAGGTATCTTATCAGTGTGTTGTCATCACATGTCGTCAATATCTGGGATGTATAAAGTGATGCCAGTGACACTTGCTACTTGTATGAGGTCAGATTCCCTAGGAGAGCCTCAGACAGGTTGAGTTGTGTGTGATTTACTGGGCAGAGGCTCTTCAGAAAATGCTTGTGAGGAAAACAGACTAGGGAGGAGGAAAAAGGCAAGGAAGGATGTACTTTATTTATGTATTCATGTGTTGAGATGGAGTCTCACTTTGTGACCCAGCCTGGAGTGCAGTAGCACGATCTTGGCTCACTGCAACCTCCACCTTCAGGGCTCAAGCAATCCTCCAAACTTAACCTCTCTAGTAGCTGCCACCACACCTGGCTACTTTTTAAGTTTTCTGTAGAGATGGGGTTTTGGCCTGTTGCCCACGTTGGTCTCAAATTTCTGAGTTCAGGTGAATCCATCTTCATCGACTTCCCAAAGTGCTGGGATTACAGGCTTGAACCACCGCGCCCGGCAGAGGATGTACTTTCAGGAGCACATAAATCACACCACTGCATTGCAGGTGGTTCCCATACTCAGAGCAATTCTTGGGGTTGGGAGGTGGGTTGGGGAATTTGTGAGCCATTAACAGCCAGGCTCAGTGGCCTTAATTTCTGAATTTTGTTCTCCTGGGTAAAATAAGGTGACTGAATTAAATCAATGAAGCTTCCTTCACCTGAGCCTCGGAATCTCAGCTTTCCATGCAGTGTTCTGGGATTAAGGTGCATAACTTTTGCCAGATTCTTTGAGGAGAGGGTGAACCAGGAAAGCTGACATCAAGCTTCCTTCCACCCCAGCACTCTGAATAGGAATGTGAGAAGAGACTTAGGTCAGACGAGGAAGCAAAGCACTGAATTCTTAGTTCTAGTTTTAGAAATATAATCCACCAGAACAAGTATTCTTTGGTCTCACCTTATCCCAACCCCCATGCAAATTTAGGAAAATTAAAGGCAGTTTCCCAGAACCCACTCAGACCTACTCGCTTTCACAACTACGTCTTTTCATCTCTGCCATCTCCCGGTGAGGGGGCTGTTATCTTCGTTTTACAGAGGGGAAAACTGAGGTGCCTGTGATGTTATTCGTTCAGAATCCCACAGCACCCCCTTGTGGTGTGGATCTATGGTCAAGACTTGCTGTGGAAACCAAACGGCTTGCGTTTCTTGATGTTTTTTCTTTCTTTCTTTTAGATAGCTTCTCACTCTGTCACCCAGGCTGGAGTGCAGGGGCGCGATCTCAGCTCACTGCAGTATCGACTTCCTAAGCTCAGGTGATCCTCCCACCTCAGCTTCCTGAGTAGCTGGGACTACAGGTGCATGCCACCAGCACAGCTAATTTTTGTATTTTTTTTTTTAGAGACAGGGTCTCACCATGTTGGCCAGGCTGGTCTTGAACTCCTGGGCTCAAGCGATCCACCTGCCTCAGCTTCCCAAAGTGCTGGGATTACAGGCATGAGCCACTGTGCCTGGAGAAATACTTTTATTTTAAAAAATACAGTTTTTCTCTTTCAAAGGTGATACTTTAAAAATTCAACAAGTGAGAAAGTAAAGAAAAGGGAATCCTTCTACACTGTTGGTGGAATTGTAAATTGATGTAGCCATGGTGGAAAACAGTTTGGAAATTTCTCGAAAAATTAAAAATAGAATGTGATCCAAAAATCCCACTTCTGGGCATGTGTCCAAAGGAATCGAAATCAGTATCCCAAAGAGACGTCTTCACTCCTGTGTTCACTTGCAGCATTATTCACAATAGCCAAGACATGAAAGCAACCAACCTAAATTTCCAAAGGACAAATTGATAAAGAAAATGTGGTATATATACATACGGTGGAATATTATTTAGTCTTAAAAGAGAAAGAAAGAATCTTGCCATTTGCAACAATATGACTAAACCTGGACATATTATGCTAAGTGAAATAAGCCTAACACAGAAGGACAAATACTACATGATACCACTTATATGAGGTATCAGATATAGCAAAACTCGTAGAATCAGAGAGTAGAATGGTGGTTGCCAGGGCATATGGCAAAGGAAAATGGAGAGCTATTGGTCAAAGGGCATAAAAAATTTCAGTTAGCAATATGGATAGGCCCTAGACATCTGTACAACATAGTGCCTGTAGTTAATAATATTGCATTGTATTGTTAAAAATTTGCTAAGATGGTAGATCAATGTTAAGAGTTATTATCACAAATAATAATGAGGGTGGGAGGAAACATTTGGAGGTAATTAATATGTTTATGGCATAGACTGGAAATGGTTTCATGGATGTATACTTATCTCTGAACTCATCATGCTGTATACATTAAATATGTACGGATTTAAAATAAATAGGTAAAGTCACAGCAACAGTCAGAGAAGACTATATATTCCAAGGACTGCAATCACATTGCTCTCAGATCATATTTTCAAAGCAAAAATCTGTATAGGACTTCAACATCTGGAGTTCTGATGCATTTCTTGTACCTTAAATCAGGGATTGCATCATTAATAAACTCCCATATAGTTAAAAAATTAGCAACACATGAATGCAAAATATAAATGGAAGGTTTAACTCCCCTGGACTTTAAGTAGTCTAGTAGATTCTTCTTTCATTTTTCTCCTTTTTGTTTTGTTGTTTTTTTTTTTTGACAAGGTCTCCCTCTGTGGCCCGGGCTGGAGTGCAGTGGTGTGATCATACTGCAGCTTTGAACTCCTGGGCTCAAGCGACCCTCCTGCCTTAGCATCTTAAGTACCTGGGAATAAGCATGCATACCACTATGCCCAGATGGATTCTTTTTTAGATAGATACATATAGATAGATTTGTTTTTTTAATTGATTGATTAATTTTTACAAAAATGGAATCATATTGTACATCCTGTCCTGAAACTTCTGTCCTATTAGACAGTATATCACAAAAATTTCTCATGTCAGAAGATAAGGATGTACCACACTCATTTGAAAACAGTAGTAAAAACATGTACGTATGTTACAGACCGCCAGTGTATTCATTAAATGGCCAGATTAAATCATTTTGGTAAACAATGTGGAATGAAACTTCTGCCATCTTAGAGCAATTATTTGAACTTCCTGTAAACTGATTATGAAGGCTGTAGTTCTGCACTATTCAAAAAAAATTCAGGAACTTTACAGGACCACTAACAAGAAATTGTTCAAATAAGCATGCTCTCACAGCCCCGGGGCTGCCTTCCAGGAAATGCTGGGTAATGTGCAGGTCCATCTGCTGTGTGCGGGTGCTCATCACATCATAATGACAAACTGTGCAATAGCAGGAGAACATACAAGCTGCCTTACCATGATTATATTGTATTATATATAATAAATTGTATAACATATATAACTATTATATATCATTTTAGCTCTTATAATTTTGGTGTCCTGCCTGTCTAACCCCTTATACTTATGACAGAGTTTTTATAAAATTTGAGTGCTTATGGTTTACCTTTTTTTTTTTTTTTTTTTTTTTTTTTTTTTTTTTTTTTCTTTTTTTTTAGAGATAAGATCTCTGTCTCTCAGGCTGGAGTGCAGTGGTGTGATCAGAGCTCACTGTAACCTCAAGCTTCTAAGCTCAAGCAATCCACCTGCCTCAGGCTCCTGAGTAGCAAGGACTACAGACACACACCACCACACCTGGCTAATTTTTAATTTTTTTGCAGAGACAGGTCTATTTTGCTTAAACTGGTCTTGAACTTCTGACCTCAAATGATTCTCCCATCTCAGCCTCTGAAGTGTTGGAATTACAGATGTGAGTGACCATATCTGGCCTAGCTTTTAATTTTAAAATGTTATTATATTTCAGTGGAAGTAAAATAAGTAAGCTAAGAAATAGAAGCCAAATGGTGTATTGATAGACAGATAGCTAGACAGGCATAGATATAGATTTATAATTACTTAACAAATCCTATTAAAGTCAGGAAATCTAAGTAGCTTCTAATTGAGTTAACTGAGCTTACTATGGCAATGCAGAAACATAATTGTACCAACCTTACAATGCAGATGAAGTTCCAGGAGTGAAATTTTAAATGTAACATTATTTTACTTAACCTGTAAAACAAATGAAAAGTGACGGTTTTGAAACTTTAAGTAAATGCTTGACTATGATAGCACCAAGTATCTGAATTTTTTTATTTTTTTCTTTTGAGACAGAGTTTTACTCTATTTTGCAGACTGGAGTGCAAAGGCAAAGTCACAGCTCACTGCAGCCTCAAACTCCTGCGTCAAGCCATCCTCCTGCCTCAGCCTCCTGAATAGCTGGGACTACAGGTGCACCCCACCATGCCCCCTAGCTAATGAATATTTTCTTTTTCTTTTTTTTGAGACAGAGTCCCCCTGCGTCATCCAGGCTCTTCCTCTGTCCAAGCAGTGGTGCGATCTTGACTCACAGCAAACTCTGCCTCCCAGGTTCAAGCAATTCTCCTGCCTCAGCCTCATGAGTAGCTGGGATTACAGGCATGCACCACCACTCGCAGCTAATTTTTTTATTTTTAGTAGATATGGGTTTTCACCATGTTGGTCAGGCTGGTCTTGAACTTCTGACCTCAAATGATCTGCTCGCCTCAGCCTCTCAAAGTACTAGGATTATAGGCCTGAACCAGTGCACCAGGCCAATGAATATTTTCAAATTGGATTTATTGAACACCTCATAATGTTTCAGTACACATCTAAAAAGTGCATTATACCCAGAAAAAACAGCCTTGCGTGGTGGTTTATGGTTTCAATTCTCGAGTCAGACCATCCTGGATTTGAATTCTAGCTCTGTCTATCTCTAGCTAGTTGACCCTTGCGCAGATAATATCACCTTTTTGAGCTTCAGTCTCCTTATCTGTGAAATGGGTTTATTAGTCTCCATTTTAAAGGAACATTGCAAGAATTAAATGAGATCATGGAGTTAAAAAGCTTAGCACAATGCCGGATGTCAAATAAGTGTTAGAGATTATTACTGTTTTAAAGAAAGGAGAAGCAATGGCCACTCAGGGCCAAGGGGAAGGATGCTCTTCTCTGAGGTCTTGCTGAGCCACAAGTAGCTTGTCAGGACCCCCTTGTCACATCAGCCTTATCCCTATGTTCTGTGTTCTCAGCCACTTGACTGCATGATCTCACTCCCAGTGAGTACTCACACCTCCAGATGCCCTCTATTATACTTTTTTTTTTCCTTTCTGACATCTGCATGGAAAAAGAAAAGAAGCTCTTAGAGTTAAGTATGAGAAAAGGCCAGTGATGACAGTCAGAGAAGAGTCCTGCTGCTGGCCTCTGAAGAAAGCCACCAGAGGGGCTTTGATGCTAACCTAATCTGAAGAAAGGACTTCAATTCCAAGCTAAAAATTTAGTGAATTCATTTTTTCTTTTTCATGTAATTAATATGTATGCTTTGTTTAACAACAACAAAAAAAACTGCATAGTCCAGGCAAATGAAATGTTAAGTCTCCTGTCCCAAACACTTCTAGTCCCAGTGTCTTGTTCCTTTTTAATTACTGGTTTCTGGGCTCTTGGGGATCACCTTTATTGCAGGTGAATTTGAGTGGAACACTCTGATCAAAGCATTATAGGAACCTAAGTCAGGATATGTTGAATCTAAGGGAACAAGAGAATTCTATGTCCTGGTTGAGGCCAGTGTCAGCACTAGGCATTAGCAGATACCATCCTCACAGAATTTGAAAATGAAATTTTGAATAAATGAGCAGATGATGATCAAAGAAGCCAGAAGAGCCAGAAGAACTTTTCAGTTTACATCTTACTACAACCAGTCCCAGAGTGCCTGGGCAGAGCAAGCAAAGGGCCATTAATAAACCAGACAAATGCCCACAGCTTGTCCAAGGAGCAAGGCTCGAAAATCAGACCAGGAACCTGATTCTTCCTGTCATAACCAGGCACCTGGAATGATGATAGAATGAACTCGGCTGTGAATGGTCCAGACCTGGCACCCAGACAGACCCTTGAGAAGAAAGATAGGAATAGTCCACCTACTGGGGTACACGGTTCCCCCAGCCAAGCCACATGCAAACCTAGAACAAACCAAGACTCTACTCTTCTCACAGACATGCCAGCCAACTTGTAACTTACCTAGCAGGAATTTAGAAGTGGATTAAGGAAATGAGAACGATTCAGGTTGATTTCATTATGGTCAGATGCCAGCAAAATAAATCTAGATTATCATTATGTATTTATACCCACAAAGGGAAGGACTTGGCATGGATTGCAAAGTATTTAATTATAATTTAGACATATTATGGCACTCAGTGTCTTGTTTTATTATACTGTTCATTTATTGATAGACCAATGTGACCACAGAAAATTTAACATCCCCACCAGTCCTTCTCCCTGACTGCCTGTATTGCTAGGAAGAATGAAAATTAGCTGTATAGGAAAAAAAAAAAAGATTCACTTTGATAAGTAGTCCACATGTACTGTTGTAAAGATCACTGTCATAAGTAGCCCACATGTGAAGTCCTAAGCACAGTGAATATAGGGGAGGATAGCTGAGTCTCTAAGCACACAAGCTCTTTGAAGCATCTCTGCCTGGCAAAGGCTCTTCTCCCGGCCTCCAAGTTATCCTTTCAGACTCACCTCTCTTTAAAACCTTTCATCTCCCAGTTAGGATGAATTTCTTCTTTTCTCCTTCTGGAGTGTCCTGTTCTTACCTCAATAATTTTTCCAGTGATGTGTTCTAATTACTAGCTTAAGAATCTGCCTCTTGCACTGGTCAGTGAGCCTTTCCAGAGGGCAAAAGACTGCAAGAATTGCCTTACTCATTTTGGTACATCCA
Source organism: Cebus imitator (assembly GCF_001604975.1). NCBI lineage: Eukaryota > Metazoa > Chordata > Mammalia > Primates > Cebidae > Cebus > Cebus imitator. The sequence continues at coordinate 503,662 of NW_016107553.1, read as the reverse complement.
CACAAAGAAGTACTGTGCTGCAGTAAAAGAGAAAAAGGAATTATCAGGCATCAGCAAAATGAAAATGAAATCCACCATGAGGTACCACTTTACATCCACTAAGATGGCTATAATGAAAATGTCAGATAATAACAAGTGTTGATGGGGATGAGTAGAATTCTGCACCCTCATACATTGCTAGTGGGACAGTAAGCTGGTGCCACAGCTATGGAAAACAGCCTTTCGGTTCCTTAAAAGATTAATCGTAGAGTTACCATATGATCCAGCAATTCCAATCCAAATGAGACAGCCAAGTATAAAGGGGTCACCGGAGAACCTCCAACTGTCCTGTGCACTGGGAGGAGTGTGCACTGGGGGTGGAGCCTCAGGAAGTTTGCACGTTTGCAGGCAGGAGGAGCCTGGCCTCTCCTGTTCCAGGGAGGTATCGGGGATTCAGTCTGTGAGTCAGAAATCCAGCTAGCAGGATCTTTGCTGAGAGTCTCTGTTTCCCCCCCTTTTTTCCTTTTCATCCAATAAACACTCCCTTTCTCACCCTTCAAAGTGTCTGTGAGCCTAATCTTTGATGGTCACATGACAAGAACCCAGCTTTTAGCTGAACTAAGGAGAAAGTCCTACAACACAGATAAGTACCCAAGATAATTAAAACTGCACATCCACACAAAAACTTATACATGCATGTTCATAGTAGCATCACTCATAAGAGACAAAAAGTGGAAACAATTTGAGCGCCCAGCAACTGTCGGATGAAGCAATAAAATGTGTTGTATCTATACAATGGCATATTATTCAGCAATTTAAAAAAATGAAGTACTGATACGTGTTACAGCATGGATGATCCTTGAAATTATGCTAAATGACAGAAGACAGGGGCAAAAGATGACATATTATTTGATTCCACATATATGTAGTATCCAGAATAGGCACATCTACAAACACAAAGTATGTTGCTGGCTACCCAGGGCTGCTGGAATTAGGGGGAAATGGTGAGTAACTGCTAATGGGTACAGATTTCTTTTGGGGGTGAGGAAAATGTTACAAAATTGATTGTAATGATGGTCACACAACTCTGTGAATACACTAAAAACCATTAAATACTTTAAATGGATCAATTTTATGGCATGTGAATTATTATCTTAATAAGGCTGTTATTTAAGAAAATTAGAACAAGCTCTTTAATTCTGAAAGGTGTGGATTCTGCCATATAAAGTTAACCAAAAAAGGCAAGGTGTAAAAGAGTATACTTTATAATTTATGTTTGAAAAGGGGGCCATATTAAAATGTGCACACATCAGCTAATTCTTGCAAAAAGAATCACAAAAAGGATAAATCAGAAATTAATGATAAGGCTGGGCACAGCGGTTCATGCCTGTAATCTGAGGCAGGTGGATCATTTGAAGTCAGGAGCTTGAGACCAGCCTGGCCAACATGGCAAAACCCCATCTCTACTAAAAATACAAAAATTAGCTGCACATGGTGGTGGACACCTGTAATCCCAGCTATTTTGGAGGCTGAGGCAGGAGGATTGCTTGAACCCAGGAGGCGGAGGTTACAGTCAGGAGGTGGAGGTTGCAGCGAGCTGAGATCATGCCACTGCACTTCGGTCTGGACTACAGAGCAAGACTCTGTCTTAAAAAAGAAAAACAAAATTAATGATAATGTCCCCTACAGAGGGAGAGTGTGCAAAGGGTGGAGGGGGAGGAGAGGTAGTGTCACTTCTCTGACTAAACCTTTTTGTATAGTTTTGACTTTTGGAAACATGTTAGTGTTTTTATAAATTCAAAAAAAATTAACGAAGTTGCCAGAAAAACTAAAATTGAACACAAACAACATCAAATGAATGATATAAATACACCAGGAAAAAAAGGCCTGTGCACATATAAACAAACAGCCTAATGACAGAAAGAACTGCAAATACATCTTGAACTTTGCTTAGTAGTTTTGTTATTGGCAGTGCAATGATAGGAATTCTGGAAGTATTTTCTGGATATTATAGGATAGAGTCAATGACTAAATTTATACTGAAATATTTGGAAACCAGAGCTTTTGCTGAACCAGAGACTTTGCTATTGCATTTCATATGCAAATATGAAATGGGGGCTAGAGATGAAGAACCCTGTGCTGGAATCACTATAAAGTCATGATTTTAAATATGTGGGTATAGATTTCCTGTCTTTGTTGGCCAAAAGTGTTTAAAAGCAGCCACAACCCAGTAGCAATATCCACACTTAGTGCTCAGATCTTGGTTTCTAAATTCCATTTCCCATTAATAGGAATCAGTGCTTCTTAGAAAAAAAAAAAAAAATAGCTGATTCCAGCACTGGGCCAGAGAATACAGAATGAATATCCTGTGCAAAGGAGTGGCCCAAAAATGATGAGGAACTGTCAAAAGGTCTCTGAAGCGATTCCCACTGTGTAAATAAGGAACAATTTGAGCATCAAAATAAATATCATCCAGCCTGGGCAATATGGCGAATCCTTGGCTCTCCAAAAAACAAAAAAAATTAGCAGGGTGTGGTGGTGCATGCTCGTAGTCCCAGCTACTTGGGAGGCTGAGGTGGGAGGTTCACCTAAGCCTGGGGAAGTTGAGGCTGCAGTGAGCTATGATCATGCTGCTGCACTCCAGCCTGGGTGACAGAGTGAAGCCCTGTCTCAAAAAATTAAAGTAAATATCATTAGTAACAGATTATAACATATTAAATAAAATGGGAATTCATGAGTCCATACTGATACAAACAAATTAATAAGTAAGTAGGTAGATAGATGATAGATAGAAAAACTTTTCTTTACATTGGAAAGCCAACTGAGGCCAGGTGCAGTGGCCCATCCCTATAATCCCAGTACGCTGGGAGAACGAGGCAGGTAGATCGCCTGAGGTCAGTTCGAGACCAGCATGGCCAACGTGATGAAACCCCATCTCTACTAAAAATACAAAAATTAGCCAGCATGGGGGTGCATGCCTGTAATCCCAGCTGCTCGAGAGGCTGAGGCACAAGAATTGCTTGACCCCAGTGGCAGAGGTTGCAGTGAGCCAAGATCACACCACTGCACTCCAGCATGGGCAACAGAGTAAGACTCCATCTTGAANAAAAAAAAAAAAAAAAAGAAAGTCAATTGATAAAAGTAAACACAATGATAAAATTGGAAAAATCACTATGTGGCAATCATCATAGTAATAAGAAATTTAACTAAAAATATCAAATGATAAAATTAGTGGGTGAATGATGAGAAACAGGATACTTACATGGTCTCAAAATAACTCTCCACAAAATACTGAGTATAAAGAGAAAGTGAGTAACTATAAGCAGTAACATGAGCCAGAGAGCACGTTAATCAAATAATGAAGGTTAACATCAGCATGTTAGACAAACTGAAATCGCACACCACGTCATAGAATACACTGAGGACATATAGCCTCGCTTCTGTCATACCCTACCAAAATGGAAGTCATGAATCTAATCACAAGGAAGCATAAGGCAAACGCAAACTGAGGGACATCCTGCAAAATAACTGACCTTTAAGAGAGTCAAGGTCATAAAGCCAAAGAAAGATAAATAAATATGGCAACTAAATGCAACATGTATTCCTGGATTGGATTCATTTGCAATAAAGGACATTAATGGAACAATTGGAGAAATGAATGGGGATTTGATGATAGTAATTATCAATACTATCTTCCTGATATAAATGGTTGTATCATGGTTATGTAGGAGAAAGTCCTTGTTTGTAGGAATATTCTAAATTATTCAGGGATATTAGACACTATGTCAGCAACTCTTTGTCAAATGGTTCAGAGGATGGGGAAGCTCTTTGTTCTATTTTTGCACCTTTTAAGTTTGAATTTATTTCAAAAGTGAAAAGAAAAGATTCCATGAGTCCACACTTATACTAAAAACAAACATTAAAAAAGAACAGGAAAAGAGAAAGTTTTTATTTACAGTAGAAAGCCAACTGAAAAAATGTATAAGAAACAATAGAGTTTTCAATATTACTATTTTTCAACTGCTGTGTTATTAATTGATTTAGGCAAAAACCATCAGTGGATCCTAAAATTATTGGGTGATAATTTATTGAGGAACAAGATACTTATACAGACTCAAAGCATCTTCTCATATTACTTATTAATTACAAAGGGGAAAATGGTACATTTACCTAAGTCCGATAGATACTACTTCAGCCAAGTGATTAAAGTTAATATCGCCCATGATGGGATGAACTGACAGCAGATTGTTCCTGCTATGGTGCACTAAAGGAGACACACAACATTTACATTGCATTCTTGCCAAGAATGCATACTCATAATCAAATCACAAGAAGGCATTCAGACTAACCTCAGGTGCCCAGATCTTAGTTTCTACATTCTACTAATCAACATTCTATAAAACAACAGGCAAGCACTCTTTCAAAATGAGGGCTGATAAATCATTGCACATTAAAGGACACTAAAGAAACATGATAATGAAATATAATGTGCGATCCTGGATTAAATTGTAGATTAAAGAAATAAAAAATTGCTATTTTCTTTTTTTTTTCCCCAGCTCTGTCACCCAAGCTTCCGGAGTACAGTGGTACAATCACAGCTCCCTGCAGCCTCAATCTCTGGGGCTCAAGTGATCCTCCCACCTCTGCCTCCCAGGTAGCTGAGACTACAGGTGCATACCACCACAGCCTGCTAATTTTTCTGTGTGTATTTTTATTAGAGATGGGGTTTTGCCATGTGGCCCAGGCTGGTCTCATATTCTTGTGACCAAGGGATCTATCAGCCTGCTTCAGCCTCCCAAAGTGTTAGGAGTACAGGCATGAGCCACTGCATCTGGCCTAAACATTGCTATATTCAATATTAGTATAGTAGTTAAATTTGAATAAAGGCTGTGTAATAGACAATATTAGATCAATGTTAAATTTTCTGAAGTTGATAATGAGACTGTCCTAATTCTAGTCAATCTTTTCAACTTACTCTCAAATGTTTCAGAGAAAAATAAGAGCGTGTGTGTGTGTGAGCGAGACAGAGAGTGTGGGAGAGGTGGAGAGAGAAAGCACAAATGGGTCAGGTACTAATAAAATGTGAAGTTTTCAAATTTTTGATTTATAAAGAAAAATCATCTCATTCAAATATGTATCCTCAGCACTTCTTAGTATTGCCCTGGAATATAGTGGATGCTCAATATGTGTTCATTAAATGCTTAAATGACAAAGTCTAATCGGGACACTTACTTGCAAGTCATAAGACATTCAGTTCAAACTGCCTAAGCACAACAGGAAGTCAGTACATTAAACTGTAAAATCAAAGGGTATAGCAGTTGGCATAGCTGGATCCAGCTGTTCACTTGATATGATCAGGATCTGGACTCCTTTCTCTCTCAGCCCTGTTTTCCTTTTGTTGGCTTTACTCTCTGTTGTAGCTTGAATGTGTCCCCCAAATTTCATGTTATTATATTTGGAGGTGGTGAGGGCCTTTGGGAGGTAGAGTCATCAGGGTAGGGTTGAGCTGGCATGCTCTTGTCCTCTTGCAATGCGATGCCCTCCACCATGCTACGATGTAGTAAGAAGGCTCTGACCAGATGTGGGTCCTTCGGCCTTGGACTTTGCAGCCTCCTGAATTGTAAGAAATAAATTTCCTTCTTTCCTTCCTTTCTCTCTCTCTCTCTTTCTTTCTCTCTCTTTCTCTCTTGAAAACTATAAAATAAGTAGGTGGGCATGTTCTCACTCGTAAGTGGGTGTCGAACAATGAGAACACCTGGAAATAGGGAGGGGAACATCACACACTGGGGCCTGTGAGGGGGCAGGGGGGCTAGGGGAGGGATAGCAGGGGGTGGGGGGATTGGGGAGGGATAACATTAGGAGAAATACCTAATGTAGATGACGGGGGGATGGATGCACCAAACCACTATGGTATGTGTATACCTATGTAACAAACCTGCACGAGCTGCATATGTACCCCAGAATTTAAAGTATATACATATATATATAAAACCACAAAATAAATAAAAGCAAAGATTCTAATAAAAGTAAAAATAAAATAAGTAGGTGGGAAAAAAATGTTTTACCACAATTTGCCTCAAAGGGTTCCTACAGACTAGCATTAACTAGAATACTTTAGATGCAAAGGCGAATGACTATTCCTACCCCCTTCCCCTCTCACCCACACCCGCAAAGTCCTAGAACTACAATCCCTTTAAGGACATCAGTATGAATATTTTTGTTATCTTCCTTCTTTAGTATTTTCAGAAACCTAACACATGCTGGACGTAGCAGGTGCGATTCTAATTATAATGTGAGTGGGAGTCCACTGAGCCAACTATTTCAGAAGGGCTTTGAAAGTTGTATCAGAGCATTGAGCTCGTTGCAGCATTGTGCTGCCTGAGCAGCAGCCCATTTGAGCATAACTCCATTGAATGTCAGCCTCCTTCTGGCCAGTTAAACCCCTGAGAGCTATGAGTGATTAAAAAAAGAAGGAAAAAAAGCCAGCACCTGCTCCAGCTTCGGCAAGAACCCTAAAATAGAGCAGCCATTTCTCGTGAGAGCTGAACATCACTGTCTGCAGTTGCTTGCTTGCTTATCGAAAATCAATTTCTATCTATTAAATAACATAAATAGGATAGCTTTTCTCCCTTTCAAATTCACCACTTTTCTTCCTAACTGTAGGAATCTTTTTAAGCACTTGCCTGTAGATTTGGAGTGAGTGGGGAAGGTTTTTTTTTCCCCTGTCAAAAGCCAACAATCCCTGAAAAAGAAGGAATTCCACTTGTAAAAGAATATTTTTTTAAGTTGACCACTTTTAAAAGTAAGCATAGAGCTTACTGTTTGTAGTTTGAGTTTTCTTTCCCAGGCAAACTGCGGAAGAATAAATAAAAAATATACACAGAAATATAATACTTCTTTTCAATAAATACCTGGTCCTCAATAAGAATAGGCTTCAGTTCAGTATAACAGTACACACATAGAGAAAATGGCATTGAGAGGAAAGGGACAAGAAAGAAAAGAGGATAGAGTTAATGGCAGTGTATGGTCAAAGATGGGAAGAAAAAAGAAGTTGATCCCTTGGTCAGACCACTCCCCACTCCAAACAACCTTAGTCCCTAAACTCACCGTATATCCTAATTCTGCAAATGACACACCTCTTTAGCTTGCTCCAAGAGCCTCCTACACCCCTAGTCTATTCAGTTTGGTCATTGTTGCCCTGGATACCCTGATAAAACCAACCTCGGGATCTTCTTTCCCCGAACTTGTCTCAATTCCTTGAAGAATGATAAGCCAGTTAAACTCCTTGAGTGTTTAAAGGAGAACTCTTCCTACAATAGGTTATTCATCTTAATTATCCAGATCTTTTCCCAGAGTGCATACAATTTTATTTGTTGCATTTTGGATGGCTCATTCTTAGGAGTCCAGAAAAAGTATATTACCAGCTCTCTAAAATGCATCAATTCAACCAGCACTTCCTGTTCTCCTGTTGAATGCCCTTTGAGATGCTGAGAACTATTGGACTCAAGATGACATTTCTCACCTCCTCCAACATAGTTCTCTGTAACCAGACCATTAGGCAATCTGTCAAAATATCTTATATGTGGCCCTATCATTTCTTTTACTTAAGTAAATGCAAGTTGCCCATAGTGAAGTTAGCCAAGCAGAATACATCTTAGAGGGAGAAATATCTATTCCTTAAACTTCACCCATGGAAACAATAAGGCAATTATGTCATTATTAAAGTAAATAAACTTTGTTACTTCCTTCCTCTTACCTTCCCTTTTCACTCCCATCGATTCTGCAATATCTCTTGGAGGGGGGAAAAAAAAGCACTGTACACAGAAGCTGAGGATAGATAAATGCACTTTAAAGTCCATGAACTCAGTAATTTATCTTCTCTCTGCCTATCCTTTGCTTTAGGTGGGGATTCAGAGTCAGCTTCCACTGTGCCTCTATCACTGGTCTTGGAACCTTCCAGTTCTATTAGATAATCCTTTTATGGCCTGGCATTCTTACTGTCAAATACAATTACTGGTTAATCTGATGGCTGTCTCCTCTCATGAAGAAAGTTTTTACAAAACTTGCCAAAACCAGATGAAGACTAGACTAAATCTAGTCTCAGAGATCCAGGCTCCTCCCTGGCCTCCCTCTGGTTCTGACAATGACGACAGGGCAATGCTGTCAGCAGGCCTCCTTGAGGCAGACCCCTGCCCTGATTCTATTTATTTTCTGAACTTTAGGCCCAGAGTAAGGCCAAATGTCCTTTGCATGCTGTTGTGAAATCAGTTAACTTTCTGATCTATTATAAAGGCAGTGGAGTGATTTGCATAAAAATCATGCCATGCCTCTGCTCAAAAGTCTCCAGCGAATGCCCATCTCACTCAGAGAAAGGCTGCTACCGTCCTTCAGTGGTCTACAAGCCCCACCAACACATACCCACCCACCTGACTGACTAACTGCTTCTTCTTCCACCTCTCTCTTGGTGTCTCTACAGACATGTGACCCTCTCGCTGCTCCTCCAGCATCTCAATCTTTTATTCACCACTGGGTCTTTGCATTTGCTGTCTCCTGTGTCTGGAATGCTATTCCCCCAGGTACCCACTGGCTTACTTCCCCCATTCCTTGCACTCACTGCTCAAAAGTCACTTTGTCAGTGAGACCTTTCTTGATATTCATAAAACAGCAGCAGCCCACTCCCACAGTTCACATACCATACAATTCACTCATTCAAAGTATACAATTCAACGACTTTTAGTATTGGCAGAGTTGCACATCCATCACCACTATCAATTGTAGAACATTTTCATCACCCCAAAAAGAAACTCTGCACCCTTTGATCATCACCCTCTGACACACCAATTACCCCAGATCCCCAATCCTAGCCAACCACTAATCTACTTTCAGTGTCTGTATATTTGCCTATTCTGGACTTTTCATATGCATGAAATTATATAGTATACAGTCCTTTGTGACTGGCTTCTTTCACTTACCATAATGTTTTTAAGATTCATCCATGTTGTGGCATGTATCAGAACTTCATTGCTGCTTCTTGGCAGGGAGTATTCCATATGGATAGACCACATCTTATTCCTCTACTTATCAGTAGGTTGTTGTGAAAACATCTGAGTTGTTTTCACGTTTTGGCTATTGTGAATAATGCTGTTAAAGACATTTGTGAGCAAGTTTTTATGTGGTCACATGTTATTTCGCTTGGGCACATACCTAGAGATGGATCCCCATCATTTGTGTCATGCTTTATTTGAGCACTTATTACCACCTGAGATTTTATATATTGACTTGTTTTTGGTTTTATTGCCTGGGTTTCTCCCACTAGAATATACACTCTAATGCAGGATCTTGATCTGTTTTGTTTGCTGCTTAGAATAGTGCCTGGCCCAGAGTAACCATGCAACAAACACGTTATATGAATGATTTAAAGAATGATAAAATCAGGGCATATTTAGGGTGAAAAAACTATTCAGTAAACCAATCGTGTGTACATTAAAATTCCACTTGTGGGAAGAAGTCTGGAATAACAACTTTTAGGGAAGTAAAAAAAATTCCAGAACTGCCACCAGCGTGTGCCTTAATCAAGTGAATTCCTTTTGGCCCCAGTTCCTCCTCTTTAAAATATCAGGGTATAACTAGTATTCCTGGCTTCTTCCAACTTTGTGTTTCGTAGTTGTAACGTAAAAATGAATAAGTGACTTGATTTTCTCACACAGGTATTTATTTTTCATTCATTCATTCATCCAAAAAATATTAAGTGCCTTCATGAGCCAAACACTCTTCAGGTGCCGTACTTTGCATATCAATATTTATAGTCAATTTGGACAATAATTATACCATTACTGATTTAAATTTCTTTTAAAAATTTCATCAAATATAGCTGGATTTGGCTCTGTAAAAAATGAAAACTATCTCTTAATTATTTTAAGTTTTATAGACATGGGCATAAGCTGGAACTAAAAATTTAGTATCCACACAATGTAAATTTATTACTGTTTCTTGTTTCAGTATGTTCCAGTTACACACAGAACAAAATGCACCCATTTGCAGAAATGGAGAGGGGATAAGTGGGGTGAGAGATAAAAAGCCTTGGTCAGACTCAGCAACTGCGGCTTTTGCTGTATGGGACTACCATCTACATTCTAAGCACTCACCATTCACAGCTGCTACCTCTTCTTGTGCTTCTCATATTCTTCATACACTGAAGGTTTGTCTGAAATGAGGCGAGATTCTCTATTCTTTATCCAGGGAGTTTATTCTTCAACTTGGCCTAATTCCTCAAGTGTTGAGGGGTAGGGGAAGTAAGAGAGCTGAAACGTTTTTTCCTTCTGTTGACACCATGCCAATGGGCAAGCTGCACACTTTGCCTCCCTTGTAACTTCATTTCCTCCTTAGGAAGACAGTGGATTTAGAATTTAGATCCCAGTCTCTATTAGGTTGAGCTTGACCATCTGCGGAAGTTAGAGCAAATCAAAGCATAGAGGCCAAAGGCATGAGAGGTTCTTTTGTACAACGTTGTTTTTGCTGGAGAGTTATGCTTGCCAAATCACTGGCTATGTTCCTGGACCAAATACTCCAAAATGTACTTTGTCAGGAGAATTTTCTATGATTAAGTCCCAAGGACAGTTTTACATAATCTGCCCACTACATGATTTTAAGAAAGCATTTTGGGAGAGCAAAATGGACCTGGGAAGTAATACACAAATGCCTCATTCAACAAACGTTTGTTTGCCTGTGATGTTCCAGGCTCTGAGCAGGCAGCGGTTAATGTTTTCTTACCTAACCTGCCCTGAGTCTCCATGAGATGGAGATCACTGGCTTGCTCTGTTTTACGAATGAGGAAACTGAGGCTCAGAGATGTTAAGCAATTACCTTAGCTAGGATTATACAGGTAATAGACAAAATCTGTGGAACCCCAAAGAGATCCTTTGAAATAAGTCACCCTTACAAAATAATTCTGTAAAATACTTCTTAGTATTTTATTATTATTTTAAAGATAAAGGGTTGACTGTAAACTAGCTATGTGTACTGGTCACAAACAATGGAACCAGCTCTTGGTACTAAGAGAAAACAAATCATTAAGTAAATAAACAAGCCTCGGGATTGAAGAAAATGTACGATGAAAGGATAAATCTTAGAAAACAACAGGAACTAATGGGTTCAGAGAATCTAAATAGTAGAAACAAATAAGCATTTCTCTTCAAGATAAGTAAGTGTGATGATTTTCAGCCATTTCAAAACTTTTCCTGCTCTACTCCACTCAGATTGGAGAACAAATATTGGAATGATTTAGTTTGGGACTTCTGCCTATGCCTTAGTCAAGGGAGGGACACTTGACATGTATGCTGGATCTGCATTATTTTCTCACTGGAGGTGAGTATTGGTTTTCCCAAGCAAAAGTTGGGTGTCGTTATTAGGAGAAGGGAGTGGAAAGGCCAGGCGGGCAAAACAACAGATGTCATGAACCTGATGCCAGGAATGTGGCTTTCTATCCCGTTGGAGGGATCTATGACATGGGTTTAAGGCTAGGGACAGATATAAACCATGAATAGAAATAAAGATAAACCCTGGATCAAAGCTGTGGTCCAGGCCAGGAAGGGGCAAGCCTGAGCCAGGGGAGATGGATGACAGAGAGGGCACTTGGAGTTCTGAGGGGTAAGCAGCTGTATTTCTGATACGCACTTCATCTAACCGCCTGCACTGAGAATGCACCACATGGTCAGTAGAATGGAATGTAGGGCAGACACCAGCCACTCGGAAGCACACAGAAACCTGATACAGTGGCTTCAGCCGGATGCACAATTCCTTGTGGTATCCAACGAACGGAAATATGAGACTGGCCAGGCCAGGTCAGAGGTTAAGACCAGCCAAGGGAGAGTTATCACGGCCAAACTGCACATTTAGGTGAGACCAGGGAGGTTAGCTGAGGCACAGAGAAATTGCTCTATTCTCTTTCTTAAGCAGAGGCTTACCCAGCTGGCACCAGAGGGGGTTCCTGGTTGGGATAGAAAGTGCTGGTACCAGAGAGGGAAGAGGAAACTCCTGTGATAGATGCATGAAGTGCAGTCTCATTTGGAGCCAACAGCTGGGCCAAAGAAGCAATATGAGCTGTCAGATACAAGAGGTCAGTTTGAGACTGTGGTCAAGAATGAGGCAAGAGACCAAAAGAAACAGGTCTGGAAACACAGTGGGAAGTAGGATGGCTTGAGAAAGTTCAGTATACAAACTGAACAGCCCAAGAGACCAAAGCCTTGTTTTCATTGGGTGCTGGTCACATGACAGGGGGCTAGGCAACCAATCAGATCACTTAATAGTATAAAGCTGGGTTGGAAAAAAATAGGCAAATACTATAGGTCTACCTGGGCACCTGGTCCAGAGAGGGCATCCACTGAAGTGAACTGCAGGCAGGAAACAGAGGTCTGAAGGGCAGAAGCCAGAATCCTAGAGTCAGAGAGCCAGCCAGGTGGGCACTAGCCAGTAAGATACACCTCTGCTCCCAGTGCAGATATCCTTCAAGGGAGGACACCAGGTCACTGGACTTGGCAACATTTATTAAATATGAGCCATTGGCTAATGGGGCAGGTGTCAATGCTTAAAAGCGAGATGATGTTTTCGTAAAACAATGGTTCTCAGCCATGGCTCACATTGGAATCACCTAGGATCTATTTGTTTTTTTTTTTGTTTTTTGTTTTTGTTTTTGTTTTTTTAAATGGGAGTGTCACTATGTTGCCCAAGTTGGATTCGAATTCTTGGGCTCAAGCCTCAGCCTCCCGAGTAACTGGGATTATAAGTATCACACCCAGCTCTCACCTGAGATATATAAACAGGTTGCTTCCTCGGCTCCACCGGTGAGTGTCATTTATTTAGACTGAGGTGCAGCTTTGACTTTAGAAGGTTTAAAAAGCTCCTCAGGTGATTCCAATGAGCAGTCAGGACTGAGAAGTGCTATAATAGAGCATTGGGTCCCAGTGAGCATTCATCAGGACTCCGGCCCAGCAGGGTTTTGTTGAAAACTACGTTTCTCACCCCCCAAAAATTAGGGAAGTCATATATAAAGTATACATTTTTTTGCAGACTTAACTAATTCTGAGAAGTTACCCAGTAAAATAGCCTTTCCCCCACTTTATTGGCATAGCATTTACATCCAAATTTGAAGCATATGGTTCAATTAATTTCAACAAATATATATGCCCAACAGTTGATGAACCTAGATAAAGGGAATACAGAAGTTCCTTGTCCTGCCTTTGCGAATTTTCTGTAAACTGAAAATTATGTACATCAAAATTAAAAGTTAAATAAAGTATACACTTGTGTTTCCATTGCCTAAATTAAGAGAGAGAGCATTTCTATCACTCCACAAAGCTCCTGGTGTTCCTTTCTAGTTATCCCAAGACTTTCTCCAGAGGCAATCATTATTCTAAATGATTTCTATCACCATAGCTTAGTTTCACCTATTCTTATAGTAAGTACTAGTTTGTGCCTGCTTCTTTCCGTTGATACAATGTATCTGTTGTTTCGTGAATTATACTAGTTCATGTTTGTGAGGTTCATGTACATTGTGTGAACTAGTGCATTCTCATTATAAATAAAGCTGCTATGAACATTCTTTATTCCAATATATTTTTGCAGACATATTCTTTTATTCCCCTTGGATGCAGCAAGGTTTTCAGTGTGTGTGTGTGTGTGTGTGTGTGTGTGTGTCAGATAATATTTATATAAATATACAGATGCTGAGAAGTTCAGCTAGGAATGGAATTATTGCTACCAGTAGCTATCTGTTTAGTGGTAAACTCTTTTCCAAAGTGTTCATACCACTTTGTATTCCTGCTATCAATGTACAGCCAGTTCATATGTTTTCTGGTGCTTGGTATTTAAATCTTATTTAGTCTCATGGCAGTTGATGTGAAGTGGTACCATATTATGGTTTTAATTGCATTTTCTTGACTACTGTTAAGTACCTTTTCATGCACTTATTGTTTATATATTTTTATATGTAAACTATCTCTTCAGGTCTTTTGCCTAATCTTTTTTAGTCTTCTCTTTTTAAATTATCTTTTTATTATTGATTTGTAGTTCTTTATATATTCTGATATAAGTACTTAGATGTGAGTGCTTTGTCGTATATATGTATTGTGAATATTTTCTCACAGTGTATGAATTGCCCTTCATTTTTAACTATTTCTTAAAAAAAAAAAAAAGGAAAACTGCCAGGTGCGATGTCTCACGCCTATAATACCAGCACTTTGGGAGGCCAAGGCGGGTGGATCACGAGGTCAAGAGATCGAGACCATCCTGGTCAACATGGTGAAACCCCATCTCTACTAAAAATACAAAAAA
>NW_016107553.1:463708-489150 GCF_001604975.1 Cebus imitator | reverse complement strand
TTTTTGATGTTCTAAGAAATCTTTGCCTGCCTCATGGTCATGAAAATATTTTCCTACATTTTCTTCTAGAGGCTTGATAGATTTAGCTTCCACATTTAGGTTGATCACCCCTCAAACAATTGATTTTGTATTCTATATGATTGTTTAACACAGAATTTCCGTAACATTTCTGATGTAAAATCTATTTCCCTATATAGCACCTATCTCCATTTCAAGGAACTAACATAATGTACACTGATAAATGACTGTTTCATAAGAGGAATCAGTGTAACTAAATATGTTGGGATACCATCAAATTCATTAATTGCAATCTGGGCTCAGTGAACAAGACACAAAAGGCAGTAAATTAAAAAGAGGTTGTACCATCGGCCTTTGACAAATCTGACAAAAACAAGCAATGGGGAAAGGATTCCCTATTTAATAAATGGTGTTGGGAAAACTGGCTAGCCATGTGCAGACAGCTGAAACTGGATTCCTTTCCCTATACCTTATACAAAAATTAACTCAAGATGGATTAAAGACTTAAACATAAGACCTAAAAATATAAAAACCCTAGAAGAAAGCCTAGGCCATATCTTTCAGGACATAGGCATAGGCAAAGCCTTCATGACTAACACACCAAAAACAATGGCAACAGAAGCCAAAATAGACAAATGGGATCTAGTTAAACTTAAGAGCTTCTGCACACCAAATGAAACTATCATCAGAGTGAACAGGCAACTACAGAATGGGAGAAAATTTTTGCAATCTCTCCATCCGACAAGGAGCTAATATCCAGAATCTACAAAGAACTTAAACAAATTTACAAGAAAAAAACAAATGACTCCATCAAAAAGTGGGCAAAATATATGAACAGACACTTCTCAAAGAAGACATTTATGTAGCCAACAAACATATATGTATATAAAAGCTCATCATCACTGGTCATTAGAGAACTGCAAATGAAAACCACTGCAATGAGATATCATCTCGTGTCAGTTAGAATGGCGATCATTAAAAAGTCAGGAGACAACAGTTGCTGGAGAGGATGCGGAGAAATAGGAACACTTTTACACTGTTGGTGAGAATGTAAATTAGTTCAGCCATTGTGGAAGACAGTGTGGCCATTCCTCGAGGATATAGAAATAGAAATACCATTTGACCCAGCAATCCCATTACTGGGTATATATGCCCAAAGGATTATAAATCATTCAATTATAAAGACACATGCACTTGTATGTTTATTGTGACACTGTTCACAATAGCAAAGACTTGGAACCAACCCAAATGCCCATCAATGATAGACTGAATAAAGAAAATGTGGCATATATACACCATGGAATACTATGCAGCCATAAAAAAGGATGAGTTCATGTCCTTTGCAGGGTCATGGATGAAGCTGGAAACCATCATTCTCAGCAAACTAACACAAGAACAGAAAACCAAACACTGCATGTTCTCACTCATAAGTGGGAGTTCAACAATGAGAACACATGAGGATACAGGGAGGGGAACATCACATACTGGGGCCTGTGAGGGGGTAGGGGACTAGAGAAGAAATAGCATTAGGAGAAATACCTAATGCAGATGACGGGGTGTTGGATGCAGCAAACCACCATGGTGTGTGAATACCAATGTAACAAACCTGCATGTTCTGCACATGTATCCCAGAATTTAAAGTATAATAATAAAAAAAAGAAAAGAAATAAAATTAAATTTAAAAAGGTGATAGTAGACTTTGACATACTTGGGAGAAAACTATTTTCAATGGAGCTTAAAACCCATAAATATTCAAAACACGGAAAATTGTCAACTATCAACTAACATTTCTATCAACAAACCAGGCCCTGATCAATAAGATGAATACCTTATTTGTAAGAGCTTGTGGGACAAAGGCCATGCTTCAGTCGTCTCTCTTACTCACAGTACCCAAAACAGTTCTTAAGACTTAACAGTGTTTAACACTCAATAAATACATTTGCAGTTGAAATCCAGTAGTTTATAAAGGATATACATCAAAGTGTTAAATTATTCCTTTGATGATAAGACTACAGTTTACTTTTATGTTCACTTTTTTGGTCTCTATTTTGTATTTCAATAATGATTACACTACATATGGTTTACTAAAGAGATCAAGAGATAAATATGTATTATTTTATTGTACTTTGTATCTTTTTTGCATTTTAGGTTTAAAAGTGATCTTTGTTTATAAGAACATAAACAAGGAAAGCTGCTTAACATTCTAAAGGGAAATTACCTTTAAATTATAAAATGAACTTCCTTTAAATTTAAAAAATATTTATATTTAAAATCCCCCCTTGGGAAAGATTATTAAGTCTCTATAAGGAGAAAAGAGGGAAGGTTTAGTCTCATCATTTCTTAAATATTTTTCAATTAAGTAATTTAATATTAACACTAAGACCTTGGAGGTTGTGCTTGAATTTGAGAAACTAATAATTAATGGAACTAATGACCAGGAGCCATGATGAGAATGCCTACAGGCAGCAACAGCAGGTAAGAAAAAACATAACTGAAAGCTTTATAAAATAGGTTTGAGGTATTGTTTACTGGTAGTTGAGAACAACTGAATATTTGGTCTGCTGCTCCAATATCTAATTTACCTTGAAACATCAAATACTTAGCTTCTAAATTGTTGGTTGAAGAACACCAATAGAAGTAGCTCATTAAAATTCCCCATCTTAAGGAATTTCTTTTAACAACTGAGAATTTGTTTTTAAATATTTATAATCTACAGGGGGTCTAATCAAGGATAACCAAATCATGGGCTAGTATGTTTTTTTGTGTTTAATTTATCACTGAAACTGTTATGTCTTTTCAAATACTGTTAGGTTTGTGGGGTTTGTTGGTTCATTTGTTGTTTTTGTGACAGAGTCTTGGTCTGTCGCACAGTCTGGAGTGCAGTGGCACGATCTTAGCTCACTCCAACCTCTGCCTCCTGGGTTCAAGTGATTCTCATGCCTCAGCCTCCTGAGTAGCTGGGATTACAGGTGTGAGCCATTGTGCCAGGCCTGTGTTTGCTTTTTTGTTTAGACAGTTCATATTTTACTTGTACTAACTGCAAAACCCTAAACTATCAGACAATACAATAGAGAGGGAGAGCTCACAGTAAAACATCGATTAAGATGTTGTGATACAGACAAGTCCTCACCATAAATGAAAATTTTACAGCCATATATGAGAGGATTTCTTTTCCCCTCAGAATGTGAAGCCGTTTTCCTTACTTATTTTCTTATAAACAAAGCACACTCTTAAATCTACAATGAAAAAAATATATAGCATGCAGTAAAATGATATAGATTTTCTGTTGTTCTGTTTTGTAAACTATATGTAATGCCATCATTGTTGGGATACCGAAGTGGTTGCTATTTATTGTTTTGATTAACATGAAAAGTGAAAGAGAGAATACTTTTAGATCTGAAAGGAGCATTGCAGATGAAAGACTTCAGTAATTGCTCCAGCAGACTGCAGAGGGCTAGTTTCACAGCAAGAAACTTTAGATAATCTGGCAAAATGTTTCATTCATATGACCTATTTGATTAGGGGTGTGGTAGTTGGGATCTGCTGGGCCTGGGGTGAATTTCTCCCTCATAGCCTCAGCCTATGACAGAACAACCTCTTCATGCCCTGTGCTCTACTGTGGAATTTGTGGTCCTGCCCCTTCGGTCAAAGCCATCTTAAAATGGCAAGAATAGCAGCAGTACTGAGTCAGGCATTCAAAAGGAGTTGAACTGGCTGGCCCAGGCTGCTGGTGTGAGAGAGAGATGAAGATGTTCTTGTCAAAAGCCCAGCCAGGATCCTGTCAAATTTTATGATCAGAAATGCCCTGCATGCAGCCATACTGCTTTCATCCAATGGAGTGGGTGGGAAGCAGAATCAGGAAGAAAGAGAACACTAAGGACCTGGAGAGTGAGGAGGGCTTTAGCACAGGCCCTCCTTCCTCTGGATCTCAGATCTCAAAACAATCTAGGGCCCATGAGCCCTGAGTCCTCATTTGAGTTCAACAAACTGACCTGAGGGATCCCTGTAAGTGTCTTCCAAATTTTTTGAATACTCTGAAAAAAATACCAGTATCTAGACTCACACAATATTTCTAGCACCAAATGTGGGGCATGGGGGGTTCCCCACACCAAGCAATTCTCCAGACATGGGGGTGGGGTGGGGTGGGGCAGGGGGAGCGAGTGGGGTCCTGCAGTTTAATTCATTCCTGATACTACCTACTGGTTGGGTAGCCTCAGATCCCACGAGTGAAAAGGCTCAGTCCCACAGACTGCCCCTACTTCAAATGCCAGATGGAAGTCCGGGCTTGCCTTACTTCTCACCAATCATCTATAACGTGAGGGTTTCTAAGACCCCCTCTCCCCGCAGGTTTCATAATTTGCTAGAGTAGTTCAGAACTCAGGGAAACGCTTTGCTTACATTTATTAGTTTACTATACAGGGCATAGCTCAGGAACAGCCAGATGGAAGAGATGCACAGGGCGGAGTATGGGGGTCAAGGTGAGGAGGGCAGAACTTCCATGCCTTCTCCAGGTGCCCACCCTCCCAACACCTCCATGTGTTCACCCACCTGAAAATTTACCAAATCTTGTTGTTCAAAGGTTTTTAACAGCTTAAATTCCAATCCTTATCTCCTCCCGAGAGGTAGGTGAATTGGGCTGAAAGTCCCAGCTTTCTATAATCCTTCTGGTGACTGGCCCCATTCTGACACTATCTAAATCACCTCATTAACATAAACTCAGGCATGATCAAAAGGGGCTCCTTGCAAAGAACCAAAGACACTCCTGTCATTGAGAAAATACCAAGGGCTTTAGGAGCTCTGACCCAGTAACTGGGACAAAGACCGAACATATTTCTTTTTACACTACAAACACCTTTTTCGATGATGGAACATTTATGCTTTCAGGGAATACATATGAATTTTAGAAATAACCAAGCCCATTCAATTCTAATCAAGCTGGACCAATAATGACTTTCATTTGGATAGTGTGTTTCATCTCATAAGGTGTTATCACAATGCTTTGTATTATTTAATCTTCAGGACAACTCCTGGAGTAGGTACAGTCATGCACTACACAATGACATTTCAGTCAATGATAAATCACATATGTGACTGTGGTCCCATAAGATTATAATAGAGGTGAAAAATTCTTATCACCTAGTATTTACAATCCTATACTTTTCATCATTATTTTAAAGTGTATTCCTTCTACTTATTATTATTTTTTTTTAGAACTGTAAGCCTCAGGCAGGTCCTTCAGGAGGTATTCAGAAGAAGGCATTGCTATCACAGGAAGTAGCAGCTCCATGTGTGTTACTGCCTCTGAAGACCTTCTAGTGAGTCAAGATGTGGAAGGTGGAAGACAGTGATGTTGATGATCCTGACCCTGGTAGGCTAATGTGTGTGTTTGTGTCTTAGTTTTAAAAGGTAAATAAAATAAAAAACATTAAAAATAGAAAAAAAACTTACAGAATGTATTAGTCTGTTCTCACAGTGCTAATAAAGACATTCCTGAGACTGAGTAATTTATAAAAGAAAGACGTTTAATTGACTCACAGTTCCACATGGCTGGGGAGGCCTCACAATCATGGCAGAAGGTGAATGAGGAGCAAAGTCATGCCTTACATGGTGGTGGCAAGAGAGCTTGGGAACAGGAACTCCCATTTATAAAACCATCAGGTCCTGTGAGACTTCTTCACTACCATGAGAATAGTATGGGGAAAACTGCTCCCATGATTCAGTTATCTCCACCTGGCCCCTCCCTTGACATGCGGGGATTATTACAATTCAAGATGAGATTTGGGTGGGGACATGAAGCCTGACCATATCACAGAATAAGGATATAAAGAAAATATTTTTGTACAGCTGTACAATGTGTTTGTGTTTTAAGCTGTGTGATTACAAAAGAGTCAGAAAGTTAATAAAAATAAATATTTATAAAGTAAAAAACTATAGAAAGCTAAAGTTAATTTATTATTGAAAAAAGAAAATTTAAAAATTAAATTTAGTGTAGCATAAGTATACAGTTTAGTCTACCATAGTGTACAGTCACATCCTAGGCCTTCACAGTCACTCACCACCCACTCACTGACTCACCCAGAGAAACTTCCAGTCCTGCAGGCTCCATTCATGATAAGTGCCCTATATAGATGTACCGCTTTTAAATTAATTATACGTATTTTTACTATACCTTTTTGGTTTTTTTGTTTTGTTTTTGTTTTTGTTTTGAGACAGAGTCTTGCTCTGTCACCAGGCTGGAGTGCAGTGGCGTGATCTTAGCTCACTGCAACCTCTGCATCCCTGGTTCAAGTGATTCTCCTGCCTCAGCCTCCCAAGTAGGTGGGACTACAGGCACCCATCACCATGCCCTGCTAATTTTTTTGTATATTTGGAAGAGACAGGGTTTCACCATACACTACCTTTTCTATATTGAGATATGTTTAGATACACAAACACTTATCATTGTGCTACAATTGGCTTTAGTATTTGGAACATGCTGTACACATTTGTAGCCCAGAAACAATAGTCTATACCATCTAGCTTAGGTGTTTGGTAGAGACTGGAGAAAGAGAAAATCAGTTCGTGGTTGCATTATGGATGCCAATCTGAGTGTTCTCAACTTGGTTATTGTAAAAAAAGGAGAGAAGGATATTCCTGGACTGACTGATACTACAATGCCTCGCCGCCTGGCGCCCAAAAGAGCTAGCAGAATCCGCAAACTTCTCAATCTCTCTAAAGAAGATGATGTCCGCTGGTATGTCACAAGAAAGCCCTTAAACAAAGAAGGTAAGAAACCTAGGACCAAAGGGCCCAAGATTCAGTGTCTTGTTACTCTTCACATCCTGCAGCACAAACGGCAGTGTACTGCTCTGAAAAAGCAGCATACTAAGAAAAATAAGGAAGAGGCTGCAGGATATGCTGAACTTTGGCCAAGAGAATGAAGGAAGCTAAAGAGAAGTGCCAAGAACAAATTGCGAAGAGACGCGGACTTTCTTCTCCGCGAGGTTCTACTTCTAAGTCTGAATCCAGTCAGAAATAAGATTGAGTAACAAATAAGTAAGATCGGACTCAAAAACAAAAACAAAACAAAACAAAAAACAAAATTCAGTGCTCTTTACCCTTTATCAGAGGTTGTATTTTATACTTCTATTTAGTAAAATATGAAGCACCACTATAAGAGCAGTGAAACTAATTTTCATCCGTACTGCATAATCTTGTACCAAAAGCAATTCCTAAAGAGAATTTCCAAAATATTTTAAGCAATGGCATCCTCATTAGCGTGAGTGTGTGTGGTCTCCTGAGAAATAAATGAATGGTGTTCTTAAACTTCCAGATAAATGGTTGGATTTTAAAGTCTCATTATTTCAGTGTCAAAACTGGTAATACTTTAAAATGCTTACTGTATTAGCTTCCATAAAAAATCATTATGCAGGAAAAAATATTGAAGGCATAAGCGATTTAACAGCTGCAAAAGGGAAAATTGCAAAGAATACCTAATGAATGTTAATATAACATAAAACCAGACTTGTGGACTATTTTTATCTAGGAAAAGAAAAAATTTTAGCATAATTTTGATACCTATATGTCTACAGAAGAATGTCATCATTCTTGGACGTTATATGATAGAAATTCCTCTCATATATAAAGAAATATGACAGGGATGTTCTCTAATTCACTTTTTTCCATATTTTTTGGCTTTGGGTCATTTGTTCCATTATACGTTTCTCTTAGGTACAGTGACTACATGTATGAAATCAGCATGCAAGAGTGTTATATCAAGATAAAAGCCTCATATATGTGCCATAATTGGTCATTGAATGACCTGACACTGATGTGTTAGAACGGTTCAAAGCCAATTGTTAAATACTAGGAAATTTTGTGAGCCAGTCGTTGAACTGTTAATACTTGAAATTGGCCGCGGTGGGAGCATTTACCTGATGGGAATCAGTAAACACGACACACCAGGGCTTCTCTTCACTCCCACCCAAGCCAGTTTACCAGCACCCTGCTGACTTGAGGCGGGAGGAACAGTGGAAGGAGGTTGCTATTTACCACCTTACAAGTGTTGGAAACCACAAATTGGGATTTCCCTGTATCAGCAGAGAAGACCAAAGATTATGCCAATGTCTCTTGTTACTTTGGTTTTGATTTATAAATAGAGTTTTACTAAAGCTGGGACAATAAAGCTGTATTTAAAGACATTTCTATCCATGTTTGTGCCAAACAAACATTGGGAGCTACGAAAGAAATCTAAAGTGTTTGTAGTGGATTGTTTAATTTACCACTGCTTAAAAACATGTAAGATGTTCACTATGTGTATATAGCTAGAAAGAAAAAGGAAAGTTAAGACTATACATATATACTTTCTCTTTAAGAAAGAGAAATCATTTTTAGACATATATTTTTGGAAAAGCAGGCACTAAACTGATGATCTCTTAGGAGAGTCGAGATGGAATTAATGGGAATGTTTATTCTCTTAATGTCCAAATTTTCTTTGTTGCTTTTTAAGAAAAATTTGTGTTTTTTATTTTTTTGAGACACAATCTTGGCAAGATCATAGTTCACCACAGCCTCCATCTCCCAGGCTCAAGTGGTCCTCCTGTCTCAGCCTCCCAAGTAGCTGGGACTACAGGCACACACCACCATGTCCAGCTATTTTTTTTTTTTAATATACTTTTTGTGGAGATTAGGTCTCACCATGTTGCTCAGGGTGGTCTCAAACTCCTGAGCTCAAGCAATCCTTCAGCTTCAGTCTCCCAAAAAGCTGGGATTACAGGCATGAGCCACTGTGCCCAGCCAGCATTTAATATTCTTATAACTAAATACTACTTTTAAAAGAAAGAAAAGAACCAAATAATATCAGATAATGTGATCATACTGACCATTTGGTAATGGCCTGTTCAAGGCTAAAAACTTCTCCAGTCCATCATTCCGTTCTTATTCTTCTCAACCTATTTTCATTTCTTAATTGACTTTTTTTTTTTTAAAGATAAGCATTTGTTTCTTGTTGAACTCAGAATTTTCCGTTATTGTGCATGTTTCAAAATGCTTTAAAGTTAGTTCCTGCATTGCATTGAGAGACATCAACTGTACTCTAAGGACTGATGAGGTCTTGCAAGCCCACCACCACTTTCATTTGTTTGTAAGCCCCATGGGACTCCTATTTCCAAGTGCTGGCAGCAGACAGAGCTGGCAAAATTTTGTTCTGACAGACTGCTCTGTTCTTGTCAAAGAAGTCTGTCAGTGGAAAACATGTCAGTAGAGGAGCTTCTGGAGAACTCCAGCATCAGGGGCACTGGTTTGTTATTTCTGGCTTGGCCATAGAATGAACCCTGGGACTCATTGGTAAGTCACTTAATCTTTTAAAGCCTCACCTGAAAATAGGAATAATACCATGATTCTGTGACTCAAAGATACACATTTTCCTGCATTTTATTATTCCTGAAATGGAATGTGTCTAAATAAATTTGCCAGCTTCCAGGCCCAGTGTGGATAACCCAGTGTGAGACATGAGTGACATTTGTGAATGTAGGTGAACTTGGAGGGTTACCTAGAAGATATCTGTTTGATATCATATGAGATGAGTGATTTGCATTGATAGCATCACACGTTTATTTGCATTTCATGTCAAATAAATCAAAATTTACATTTATTCCAACAAAAGCAAATCTTTGTCTCTAGAGGACTGAAGAAATATTTTCCTATTAACTATCAACAGCCTCTAAGTTGATTATTAAGTTGATAGTCCTCAACTGATGACATACTATAATCACGGAAAAGGGAAAACAATATCAGCAGGCTAATGTTGAAGATTCAATGAGATTAAGCTCATAAAATGCTTAGCATAGTGCCTGGTACATAGGAAGCACTCAAGAAACAGCTTCATCATTGTCATCATCATCATTATCATCAGCAGCAGCACCATACTTTATAACACATTAGTCGACAATCACTTTCCGTAGCCACATTTCATTCACAACCCCTGTGTAAAGAAGGCAGTTAAGTCTGAGGCACCCTGGGATGTTGGGCAAGTCACTTAGTCTGAATTGGTGGTTCTCAACCTTCGCTGAATTTCAGAATTACCTTGTGAGCTTTTGAAAAATATCAGTACCTGAATCCTAAACCAATTAAATTAGAATCTTTAGGGTTTGGGTGCAGGTGTTTGACATGTTATTAAAGCTTCCTGGTAATTCTAATGTGCACTATTTTATGTTAGTGGTTCTCGACCTTAGTTGCATGAGAGATCACACAGCTCAGATCAAGTCCATCAGCATTTAAGGGGTGAGATTTAGGCATGGGGATTTCTTTTCTAAGTAGTGAATCCCAAACATCAGAATCATCTGGGGCACTTGTAATTTAATTCAAACTCATGTACTCCAGTCCCCCAAATTTTTATTTAAGTCTGGGGTGAGGGCCTTACGATCTGTATTTTTAACAAGTTCCCCTGATTTCTCTGGTATAGAGTTTGAGAATTTCCAGTCTGATAAGCCTCCTACCAGGCTCCACCTCCAAAATATGATTGGGCATCATATTTTGATATGGTGTTTGGAGGGGACAAATATCCAAACTATATCAGAGACTGTGCATTTAGCAATCACTATATGCTGTTTACCTGCAGCACCCCACACTGTACCTGGCACACAGGAGATGCCCAGTGAATATTTTTGAATGAATGAAATGCCTGCTGTATTAATCAGGGTTCTCTTAGAGGGACAGAACTAATAGGATATATATGGGATTATTAATTTACACAATCACAACGTCCCACAATAGGCTGTCTGCAAGCTGAGGAGCAAGGAGCGTCAGTCCGAATCCCAAAGCTGAAGAACTTGGAGTCCAACGTTCAAAGGCAGGAAGCATCCAGCAAAGGAAAAAGAGGTAGGCTGGGAGGTTAGACCCATCTCTTCTTTTCACGTTTTTCTGCCTGCTTTATATTCGCTAGAAGCTGATTAGATTGTGCCCACCAGATTAAGGGTATATCTGCCTTCCCCAGCCCACCGACTCAAATGTTAATCTCTGTTGGCAACACCCAAACAGACACACCGAGGATTAATACTTTTTATCCCTCAGTCCAATCAAGCTGACACTCAATATTAACCACCACATCTGCTATAAGCCAAGTATGACACCAGGTTCCAGGGATACAGAGATAAATATGATAGGTAGGTCAGCTCCTGAACAAACCATCTAACATGAGAATATGATTTAATATTTTTAAATATATATTTTATTGTACTTTAGGTTCTGGGGTACATGTGCAGAACATGCAGGATTGTTGCATAGTTATCTACATGGCAATGTGGTTTGCTGCCTGCATCCCCCCATCACCTATATCTGGTATTTCTCCCCATGTTATCCTTCCCCAGTCTCCCTACCCCCTGCTATCCCTCCCCTATTCCCCCCACAACAGACCCCGGTGTGTGATGTTCCCCACCCTGTATGATTTAATTTTTTAAAAAGATAGTAGGCCGGGCGAGGTGGCTCATGCCTGCAATCCCAGCACTTTGGGAGGCTGAGGTGGGTGGATCACGAGGTCAGGAAATGAAGACCATCCTGGCCAACATGGTGAAACTACTAAAAATACAAAAATTAGCAGGGCGTGGTGGTGCGTGCCTGTTATCCCAGCTACTCAGGAGGCTGAGTCAGGAGAATAGCTTGCACCTGGGAGGTGGAGGTTGCAATGAGCTGAGATCACGCCACTGCACTCCGGTCTGGTGACAGTGAGACTCTGTCTCAAAAAAAAAAAAAAAAAGATAGTAACAGAGTACAGCAGTTAACATAATAGGAAGATACAAAACTGAATTGGGCGAACACTAGTTGAGGAGTTCTGAAGAGAGCACTGAGCTGAGACTGCAGATGAGGGGGATCAGGAAAGACTTCCAAGCAGGCCAACACAAGCCAAGTCTAGAAGGACCAGCAGCGGGTCAGTTTCGTGCAGAAGTGAGGTGTGAATGTTCCAGCTGAGCAACAGCATGGACCAGGCACAGAAGCTTGTTTTTTGTGAAACAAACAGAAGATGAATATGTTAACTGTTGGTGGGTAGAGAGACCACAGGACCCAGCCTCGTCAGGGCTGGAGTGGGAAGGAATCTATGTTTTCCCCTCCTCCCAGCATGCCGTTCTCTGGGTGCTCAAGAGCCGTGGTCTCTGGTATCAGTGTGGCTGAATGGCAGGAACACTAGACAGGAGAGTGAAGGCTCCTGTTCTCAGCTTCAAGGAAAATTTCTTATTCATTTTTGTTCTTTAATGCCAAGTTCAAGCTTCTGCAAAGACTGGGTGTTCCCCAGATGCTTCAGACAGACTGGCAGGGCAGCAACACAGACAGCCAAAATTGTGAACAGGCTCCCCAGTTGTTCTGGGGACTTGGTGTTCTCTCGCCCTTTCCCCTGAGGGCCTCTGGAGGCTGGAGTGTGTAGGCCTGGTATTATCTGCGTCAACAGAAATAGATTTTCTGGCATGTAAAGAGAGGCCACAAAGGAAGACATATACCCAATGACATGGGTGTGTACCCCTAGATGCATTTTTACCCCTAAAGTCAAGATCGGATATTTGACTGCTTTCCACAAAGCTAAACTTGGACAAAAACTGCATGTAAACACATTAGTTTCCCCAAATCACTGTCTGTCATCATCTAACAATTAGATTGCAATTTATTGGTTTCTAGAATTAGATTAAAGCAGTTGCTAGACAATTAGACTTATTAATATAATATCTGCTAAAAGGAAAGCTTCCAAGTTGGTTTGAGCTCCAAAATTATTCAAAATATAATATCTACATCTTTTCCCTGACTCTCTTTTCTAATTCTATTGAGCTCTGTCTTAATTTTGTATAAGGTTTATTCATCTCGATGAGAAGCTTAATAGGCTAAACCGGAATTACTATATTTAAGATATATGTCTCTGAGGGGAGACTAAAACTTGTTTTCTTCCTTAGATTTAAAATAAAGTGAATTTCAATTTAATTCATTTAACTTCAAGAGCTATTTTTTTTCTTTCCTGGGGTGGGCAAGTATGTTTCAATTGCAGAGAAGTAAACAAAAGTGATTCTCTTTCATTAAGAAAGTGTAAGATTAATGAAATTGAAACATACACATCTGGGTGAATTGGTCTCTCAGAACAAACCAACCATTTCTACGTGACAACAATAATTTGCAAGTGGTTGTTTTGATTCCTCCCCATCTAGAGTAACAAGCAAATATAATAACTTGAGGAAATAAACTGGGCATAAATATGTCTAGAAAGGAGAGAGAAAATCATTTAGTGAATTCAAATCCCAGCTCTAGCCTCATCAGAAAACCTCAAGAAAGTCACTAAAATGTCTGTCTAGAGCTCCCTTTCCTCACTTTACATGGAGAATGAAAGTATCTATGTTAAAATTGATTTGTGGTTGCTAAGGGCCGGGAGAGGCAGGTTGGTGAGTGAGTGCTAGAGAAACTGGTGTGTCTCTTTGAGGGTAATGAAATGTTCTTGAATTGGATACTGGTGATGACTGCACACCTTGTCCTGCATGCTAGGAAACTTCTTAGTCTCAGACAAACCAGGACAGCTGATCACTCTAAGCCAGCTGTTTTTATTCAGGGTTCATGGGCTATAAAAGACCCATCTGAGTTCTGTATTATTAAGCATGGCCATTGAACTGTCTCATGCAGTAGCTGCATCAGGATCAGCTGGAGGTCTTCTTAAAACACAGGTTGCTAGATCCAACCCCCAGAGTTTTTAACTCTGTAGTTCTAGGTGGGCCTGAGCACTGGCATTTCAAATAAATTCCCAAGTCATACTAATGCTGCCGGTCCTGAGACCACACTTTGAGAAGTACTGGTGTTTGCACTTAAAAATAGATCACACTGGGAAAGGGCCTCTTGAAAATAAATAAATAATAAAATTGAAAAAATAAAAATTGATATATTATGGGCAAAGAAAGAAATTGTACTTGAATACAATTTAAATTTCAGCTACCACGATGAGAAAAGGTGAAACTGCACAAGTATTTCCGTTATCTGTTACTCTTTCTCTCAGAGCTACCCAAATTGGTGTTAGGGTGGAAATATTGTGGAGGAAGATATGTTAATAGTTGTGCTAAGAAAATAAGCTTGCACATTTAGCCAATAAACAGAGTAAAATGAGTTTGAGTTAATCTTTAATATAGTAATATGAGATGTAAATTTCTGAAAGACATGTCACATTTCCAAAACTTTTTAATTTGAGATGCAGTCTTGCTCTATTGCCCTGGCTGGAGTGCAGTGGTGCAATCTCTGCTCACTGCAACCTCCGCCTCCTGGGTTCAAGTTATTCTCCAGCCTCAGCCTCCCGAGTAGCTGGGACCACAGACATATGCCATCACACCTGGCTAATTTTTGTATTTTTAGTAGAGACAGGCTTCACTGTGTTGGCCCGGCAGCTCTCGAACTCCTGATCTCACGTGATCTGCCTGCCTCAGCCTCCCAGAGTGCTGGGATTACAGGCGTGAGTCACCACATCTGGCCATATCAAAACTTTTTGACAACAGAAATCTTTGTTCTCCATTATCTGGAAAATATTGTTTCATGTTCTCATCTCTGAAGCCTATGAATCTGTTACTTTACATAACAACAAAGACTTTGCAGGGATGATTGAATTAAGGAGTTTAACAGGAGGAAATAATCCTGAGTTATCTGGGTGGACCTAATGTAATCACACAGGTCTTTATAAGGGAAATAGGGAGACAGGAAAATCAGACAAGATATAGTTATGGGAGCAGAGTCAGAGATTTGAAGATGCTATAACATTTCCTTTGAAGATAAAAGAAGGGGCCACAAGCTAAGAAGTGCAGGTCATCTTTAGAAGCTGGAAAAGACAAGTAATGAACTCTCTCCTAAAGCCTCTAGAAGGAACATAGCACTGGCAAAACCCTGATTTTAGCCCATTGAGATCTATTTTGGACTTCTGACCTCCAAAACTATAAGATAGTAAAATTGTGTTGTTCTGAGTCACAAAGTAAGTGGTAATTTGTTACAGTAGCAATAGGAAACTATTAATGGCATAAGTTAGCCAAAGCTGAATTCTGTTGCTTACAATAAACAAACACTACCACAGTGGTTCTTCAGTCACTGGAAGAAGCTGAGGTACGGCGAGTCTCTGCTGGGTGATTCTTCAGCTCCTTTCAGCATTGCTGGGATCATTCATTATTTTCTTTTCATGACTGAACTGGTCTGGAAGGTCTAAGGTGACTTTTCTTGTGTGCCTGGCACCTTAGCTGGGGTGGTTGGAAAGTAGATCTTTCTCCCTCTCTGTGTTGTTTCAGGCATGTGATCTTCCTAGCAGGATGGTTGCACTTCTTATATGGAAGGTCTGAGCTCTAACAGCCAGTGTCCTAAGAGAAGCATGTTAAAATTCTAAGGCTTCCTCTGAGCTAGATTTAGAAGATTCAGAAGGTCACTCTCACCACGTTATTATTCACTAAGGAGCAGTGTATAGCGTTGCCTCCACCAGAGCAGGTGGCTAAGAGTGAGAGAAGTGTAATTCCTCCAAAGTAAGATTGGAGATGCAATTACCAGTGGAAGGAGGGCAGTGCTAGACTCAAAACGAAAAAATTATCCAAGTGAGGTATAGAGGCCAGTCAGTTGAGAGATGAGAGAAAAAGAACCCTGATAGCCAACCTACTTTAAAACTTCTAGATGAAAGGGTAGGTTTATCATTTAAAAGAGATAAAATATGTAAAGCACATGGTAAGTGGTGAATAAATGGTAACTATGGGTTTCATTCTTTGCTTTGTTATAAAAATTAATTTTTGTAATGTACTGATAAAAGAACAATATCAAGAGGAATTAAAACATTCAGAATCCTACCACATGGGAACACAGTCTTGAGCTTTCTTCTTTCCTTCAAGTCCATATCCTTGGCATACATATTTTTTGCATGGTTAGGTAATTTGTCATTTTAACTTTAGAATAATCACACAATCAGCATATCCTAAAGTATGGTGCCTTTAGGAGAGTTTATATAGAAATAAGTTTAACTTTGTTGAGATTTTTTTTTCTTTGTTGCATAAACTGGAATAATTTTATTTAATTAATTTATTTATTTTTGTCAAAGCCTGTCAGCCCGAAGAGACAAACTACCCCCCACCTTGCATTCCCTCTACCCTCAGCTTCACTCAGACCCAGAGTCTCAATGCTCACTGGAATAGTTTTCATAACTTTAAAGAAAAAGAAAAGCATTTGTAATTCTGATTCTAATTATTATTATTATTTTTGAGATAGAGTCTTACTCTCTCTCCCAGGCTGGACTGCAGTGGCATGATCTTGGCTCACTGCAACCTCCACCTCCAGGGTTCAGGTGATACTTCTGCTTCAGCCTCCCAAGTAGCTGGAACTACAGGCATGCACCACCTAATTTTTGTATTTTTTTTAGAGATGGCGTTTTACCACGTTGGCCAGGCTGGTCTCGAAATCCTGACCTCAAGTGATATTCCATCCTCGGCCTCCCAGAATGCTGGGATTACAAGTGTGAGCCGTTGTGCCCAGGCATATTTTTGCTTTTATTTTCAAAGATCAAATCATGTGGTTTTGCATTCTTTTTTTTTTTTTGAAAGGACTAAACAATAGCCATAAGATTTTTTAAAAATTTATTTTAGGAAGTCTTAAAGCCCGTGTTTCATACTTGCATAATAGTCCATCCAGTGGTGGAGCAAGATTTCCTAAACCTCATCCTTATTATTGGACATGTAGGTTGTTTTCATTTTCAATTTTCAGACATAGTTTTTTACTTTCGTCAGCCTAATTCCTTGAAAAGAATCCTCAGGACAGTGTCTGCCTCAGCAAGCATGGAAGTGTTCCCATGTTTCATAAGCATTGCTGCATGCTGGCCCACGCAGGCTGGGCCATGGTCATGCCACTGGCAATTCTGTACCAGCTTCCCCAGGACCTTGGCAGCATTGGATGTTATTTTAAAACACAAACTACAGTGAGGTGGGAGAAACTGGTTTAATAAGCACAAAACAGTGTTCATTTTTCTTGAACTGTTTGCTTTTCTATTATTACTTTCCCCAACTTATTTGGAAAATTTTTAAGCTTACAGAGAAATTGAGTCTCATACCCTTTTCACCTACTTGCAATTGTTTCTATTTTGCCATATGTGCTTTTTTTCTCTTAATACACACACACAATGTTTTGCTGAGCCATTTGAAAGTTGCAGACATCATGACACTTCACCCCTAAATACCCCACTGTGAGTCTTCTACATAATCCAAATAACCATTATCAAACACAGCATACACAAGAAATTTAACATTGATACAAAATAGTATCTATTATGCGGTACATATGCAGATTTCCCTAATAATCCCAAAATGTCTTATAGAGCTGTTTTTTTTTAAAATCCAGGATTCAATCAAGATGCACACATTGCATTTGTTTGTCACATCTCTTTACTCTCTTTTAGCCTAGAAAATTACCCTGATTTATTTATTTATTTATTTATTTATTTTTGAGACAGGGTTTCACACTGTCACCTAGGCTGGAGTGCAACAGTGTCATCTCGGCTCATTGCAACCTCTGCCTCCTGGGTTCAAGTGATTCTTGTGCATCTGCCTTCTGAGTAGCTGGGACTACAGGTGTACAAACCATGCCTGGCTAGTTTTTATATTCTTAGTAGAGACAGAGTTTTGCCATGTTGGCCAGGCTGGCCTTGAACTCCTGGCCTCAAGTGATCCACCTGCCTTGGCCTCCCAAACTGCTGGGATTATAGGTGTGAGCCACCATGCCTGGCCTCCTGATGCATTTTTAACTCTTTCATAAAACTGAAGCTTTTTGAAGAGTACTGTCCAATTGTGTTATGGTATATCCCATATTCTGGATTTGCCACATTGTGCTTTCATAACTAATTTAAAGCAAACATCTTTGGCCAAGAACACTGTATATGTGATGATGTGTACTTCCCATCACACCCCATCTACAGACACATCATGTCAAGTTGTCCAGTTACTAGCAGTGCTGAATTTTATCACTGGGCTAAAGTAGTGTCTGTTGTAAAAGCACATTTTCCATTTGTAATAATCAGTAATGTATGGAGGTGGTAATTGGAGACTGTGAATATCATGTTCCCTAATGTTTCACTCAGAGGATTTTGGGTCTATTGATGATTCTTTTTAATTAGTTATTACATTGTTGGCTACAAAACAATGATTTCTGATTTAATTATGATTTCTTTTTATATATTAGCAGATGTTCTTCTGTAGAGTGAGCTATATTCCTGTTTTAAAATATCTGGACTTCTGGCCTCAAACTCATGGATTCTCTTTCAGATACAGCATTATAATCCATTAACAATACTATTCTTTTTGAAGCTCAGATTGTCCAAAATTTGGCCAATGAAAGCTCCTTTAGTGCCATATTGGTGGTAAAATGGTGAGCATAGCTGCCTTCCAATAAAAGCTCCTTCAAGCTGACTCCTGTGTCCTTTTGACACGTTCTCATTAGTCTTTCAGCAATTCTTTGCTTTTTGGTAGAATAAGATATTCCAGGCTTTGCTTCTGCTTTCACTACCCTAGATCTGGAATGAGCAATTCCTCCAAGGAAACCTGGTTCCTTTTTGTGGTAAATGATATTTATTAATAGTAACCAAGGTCTGGGTGGTAGTTATGCTCATTGCTACTGGGTACTATTGCTTCTAGGCCTTGTCTGGAAAGAGCTAATGTGTATACGTGTGTGTTTGTGTGTGTGTGTGTGTGCGTGTGTGTGTGTGCATGTGTGTGTAGCTATATATAAAATCATAACTTCACATTGATATGTCCAATTCCCTCCAATTCAATATAATGTCACAAAGTTATTCCTTACCTTATCATACTCCACATTTGTATTTCCCTTTTATCACAGTGAGAGTCTTGGATCTCTAAAATAGCAATATATTTACTCTCTCATACAGTATACATGAAATAGTTTCAGAGTTACTATGTCAATATTACACCAAAATAAAACCTACTAAATAAAATTCAAGATTTTCTTGAAGTTTTTTTTTTTTTTTTTTGTCTTTGGAATATATCCTCTAATCCCACCTGAAATAACGAAAAAATGAATAAAAATAAAAAAGATAAAATAGAATATATCCTACAAAGGGTATATTATTGGATTATTACGTTCAAAGTTTCTTGGTTTATTTCTTTTTGTGTGTGGTATACAATCAATTTGATATGTGTCTGTGTTTATTTGTATCTGTTTGTATTCATTTTTATAGTTTGCTGTTTCCACCAGTTTAATTTTTTGAAAAGGTAGACCATGTAAATGGTTCAAAGGTGAAAAACTATATGTAAAGCATGATACACTGTTACATGGGTAGCTGTCAATGAGCCATGCTTTCTGGTATTCATGCCTTGTGTAGTCTCCTCTGACGCTGACACTGGAATGGCCATGGGACTTGCTTTGGTCAATGAGACGTGAGTAAATATAACCGAGTAGAGCTCTTGCATTGAGGGCTCCAAGAGGGAGCATTCCCAGAAGACAAGCTATCCCTCAAGCAGGAGCCTAGCTTAGCTCTTGCATTGAGGCTTGTCTTCTGGGAACTCCGTCTCTTGGAGCCCAGCTGTCAGCTGTAGAGAATCCAGAATATTCTGCAGGAGGCTGAGGCTGGGTAGAGAGATCCAGGAGAATGAGACAGCATGTGGAGAGAGAGAGGCCAAGGGGAGGAGAACTGAGTCACCCCAGCTGAAGTTCCAACTGAAGACAGCCCATGAGTGATTCCAGCTGACACCACATGGAGCAAAAGCACCATCCCAGAATCGTGAGAAATTATAATCATTAAGACACTAAATTTGGAATGGTTTGTTGCACTGTAATAGATAACTAAAACAAAAGGTACACTCAAAGAAGTGCAACCTCATCTATTTCACTTGGATATTGTTGCATAAAAAACCACCCCAAAACTTAGAGGTTTAAATCAATAATTTATTGTTACTATATCTCATAATTTAGTGGGTCAAGAATACAGTAAGAGTGCAGCAAGAAAGCCTGGACTCTGTTCTACAATGTCTGAGGCCGCAGCTGGGATTTTCTGAGTGCTGAAGGCTAAAGAGCTGGGTGCTGTTTGGTATCTCTCTCTTTCTGTCTCTATATCATCACCCCTCAGTATCCACAGGGGATTGGTTCCAGGACCCTCATGGATATCAAAATCTGAGGATACTCAAATCACTGATGATATAAAGTGTCATAGTATACCAGCCTGGCCAACATGGTGAAACCCCATTTCTACAAAAATACAAAAATTAGCAGGGTGTGGTAGTGCACACCTGTAATCCCAGCTACTTGGGAGGCTGAAGCAGGAGAATCACTTGAACCTAGGAGGCGGAGGTTGCAGTAAGCTGAGATTGTGCCGTTGCACTTCAGCTTGGGTGACAGAGCGAGACTTTGTCTCAAAAAAAGCAAACAAACAAGCAAAAATGGCACAGTATTTGCATGTAACCTATGTGCATTCTTCCATATACTTTAAATCCTCTCTCGGTCACTTATAATACCTAATACTATATAAATAGTTGTTATATCGTATTTTTTTATTTGTATGTTTCCTTGTTGTATCATTACATTTTATCGTTTTTTTCCTCAAATATTTTCAATCCAAGGTTGGTTGAATCCACAGACAGGGAATAGCTTCTCCACACAACTATCTTAAGCTTCCTCCCAGCATGGCAACCTCAGCGTTGTTGCTTTTTACATGATATTTCAAGGCTCCAAGAGTAAGTGTTCCAAGAGACAAGATGTAGAAGCTCATTTTTCTTAAGGCTCTAACCTGAAAACTGGCGGTGTCACTTCCACTATATTCTGTTGGTCAAAGCAGTTGCAGAATCTACCTAGACAAGGGCCAGGAACATAGACTCCATATTTTGATAGGAAGATGTCAAAGAATTTGCAGCCATCCTCAATCTGCTGTACTGTCCTCCATCTCTTCTTTTTCATTTCACTCTCTCCTTCCTTACAGAGCACTTGAAAAAAAAATTAAAAACCACAAGTTTTGTTTCCCCTTTTCTCCCTATACAACAGATAGCATTATTTAACTATTCTCTTGTACATTGCTTTTGTCTAGACAGCTTTATTGAGATATTGTTGTCACACAATGCACTGTGCATATAAAAATGTACAACTTGATAAAATTTTACCTTTGTGTATATCCATGCATCACCAACAACATTAAGATAATGAACAGGTCCATCACCCCAAAGGTTTCTCTTTGTAATCTTTCCCTCCTTACCCTTTCCACCATCTCCCCAGGAAACCCTGAGCTCCTTTCCATCACTATACATTAGTTTACACTTTCTAGAATTATATACTAATGCAATAACCCTGTACATACTATTTTTATGGTGGTTCTTTTGGGAGGTCTTGCTTCTTAGATTCAGCATAATTATTCTGAGATGCAACCACATTGTTGCATGTATCACTAGTTTGTTCTTTTCATTACTGGGTATATCTCATTCATTATATGGCTATATCTCAATTTGTTATCCAATCATCTGCTGGATTTGTCATCAAATCATCCTGTTGGAATTCAGGTTGTTTCCAGTTTGGAGTTTTTCTTAACTGCTATGGTAAAATACCAAAGCTGGGAAGCTTAAACAAAAGAAACTTATTTCTCATAGATCTGGAGGCTGAGAAGTTCAAGGTTAAGGTGCTGGCTGGCTGATTTTGCTTCTGGTGAGGACCCTCCTACTGGCTTGCACATAGCTGCCTTCTCACTGAGTTTTCACATCGGAGAGGGAGAGATAGAGTTAGAGATGGAGATAGAGATAGAGAGAGAGAGATGAGAGA
This sequence comes from Cebus imitator, assembly GCF_001604975.1. NCBI lineage: Eukaryota > Metazoa > Chordata > Mammalia > Primates > Cebidae > Cebus > Cebus imitator. The sequence continues at coordinate 467,385 of NW_016107553.1, read as the reverse complement.
GAGAGAGAGACAGTCAGAGAGAGAGAGAGAGAGAGACAGAGAGCATACACATGCTCTCATCTTTCCTCTTATAAAGAAACTAATCCCATCATGGAGACTTCATTCTCACAAACTCATGTAAACCTAATTACCTCCCAAAGGCTGCACCTGTGAATACCATTACACTGGGCGTTACGGGTTTAACATATGAATTTGGGGGATACACTGGCTTTTGGTTTGTAAACAAGATTATTAATAATAAAGGCTTGAGGGAGCTTGTTGTCCCTTGTGTCATGTGAGGACACCTAGAATGTCCATCTATGAGGAAGAGGGCCCTCAACAGACATCATATCTGCGTGCATATTGATCTTGGACTTTCCAGCCACCTGAACTATGAGCAATAAATTCCTGTTGTTTATAAATTACCCAGTCTAAGGGATTTTGTTATGGCAGTCTGAATAGACTGAGACAATTGCTTTGGCTAACAGAGGTGGTAAGAAATGAACATCATCTTTGCAGCACATAACTGAGCCTCACTGTTTGTTTCCTGGTGGCTCTTGAGTTTTAAAACCCATCACTGACCAATAAGTGCCCAGGTATGGTTTATGTGGGCTATGTGAAGCCTACCTATGTATTTCTCAAGTGTCCATGGTAAGATTAGAAACTCATGGGTTAAGGGAAGTATCTAGTCAGAGTAGCAGCTCTGTGTTGGCTGACTTAACAAGCTGTATTTACTTAATATAGATGACTAATGAAAAACTTTAATGAACTATGGCAGCACCTCCAGCTGCTAATAGATCTGAGCATGACTGCTTTTCCAATAGTGAAATTATGCTCAGGGTTCAGATCAAATTGCATTAATGGTTGCTTCCATGTACTCAATAAAAAGCAGAAGCATGAGTCACAGTCCCATTTATAAAAGTGATACTTTTTTATACTGCAGAAATGTGTCTGGCTAGACCTCAAGATTGATTCCTTCTGGAGGTACCATGGTCAAGGGTGGATCCTTGACTTTGAAGGGTCAGAGATTTAATGTGGTCAGTTGATCTGAACCCACCCAGGGACAGAAGGAGGCTCCTGTCCTAATTGAGGGTATATGTGGCCCAAAGTAGAGGCCACATTGGTATATCCCTGTGGGAGCCACAGTCTGAAGATGATGTTGTGAGGTGTCAGACAGCTTAACTGACATGATACAAACAGCACCAGGAAGCTCAGGAGGAAGGTGGGTCATTGCAGAGATGAGACAATATAGTCATTAACTCCAGTCAGCAACTTCCTAAGTTCAAATCCTGATCCTGTTACTTACTAGCTGGGGTAAATTACTTAATCTTTCTGTACCTACATTAAGTGAGTTAAAGTGTATGAAGTACATAAAATAGTGTCTGGCACTTTGTGTTATTATATGATGCTAATTACTTAGCTAAGGGATGAACAAAGACAAGGTAAATTAGGACAGCTACCTTATCAGACTGGGATCAGATTGGAAAAAAACTTCGTATTTTACAAAGGAAGGCCCAAGACTTCCTGGTTAAGGTCTGTCTGAAGTGGCCCCCTAATAACATCTACATGCTAACTTCCAGGACCTGTGACTATGTTACCCCATGTTGCAAAAGGGACTTTGCATATCTGTTTAAGTTATGGATCTTGAGATGGGGAGATTATCCTAGATTGTCCAGGAATCCTGAAGCTCATCACAAGGGTCTTTATAAAGGGAGACAGGAGGGTCAAAGGAGGAACTGTTTCAATCAAAGCAAAGATCAGATTGACTGGGGCCATGAGCCAAGACATGCAGACAGCTTTGAGGCTGGAGAAGGCAAGAAACATGCTCCCCTAGAGCCTCCTGAAAGAACCAGTCTGGCTGGTATCTTGACTTTAGCCTAATGAGATTGAACTTGGACTTTTAACCCCTAGAACTATAAGATAATAAATTTAGCCACATTAATAAAGCCACTAAGTTTGTGGTAATTTGTTACATCAGCAATAGGAAACAAATACAGTCCTTACAACTCAATGAGGCATCAGTACTTCTATTTTGCCTCTGTGGGGTGAGGGTATAGTTCCTCATAACACAGAGTAAGGTTCCTAAATCACTCCAGCAAGCTCTATCTAAGCAGCAGTTGTCATTCCTAGTGCATGTTTCTTGTCACTTCAGTCACAAAGAATGATGCTTGTTTTACTTTATCCATTGATTGGATCATATAGTAAGAGACCTATATTATGGAGCCATAGTCCAAAAATGTCACTGATTAAATGAAGAAAATTATGTATTCAAAGTATATTCAAGGGTGTTATTGTTTATGCAGTAGCTATGTTCAATGGAAAGAAAAGTATACATTGGTTGGGCAGGATGGCTTATGCTTGCAAATCCCAGCACTTTGGGAGACTGAGGCAGGGCAAGCAGATCACTTGAGCTCAGGAGTTCAAGACCAGCCTGGGCAACACAGGGAGAGCCCCATCTCTACAAAAATGTTTAAAAATTAGCCAGGTGTGGTGGCATATGCCTGTAGTCCCAGCTACTGGGGAGGCTGAGGTGAGAGGATCACTTGAACTGAGGAGGTTCAGGCTGCAGTGAGCTGTGATTGTGCCAGTGCCCTCCAGCCTAGCCAACAAAGTGAGACCCTGTCTCAAAACAAAAAAAAAGTGTAAATCAATGTTTGTGAAATAAGTCATTTTTCTGATACGTAAGTCATGTGTTTTTAAGGATTAGTGAAACTATTTTAAAAATCCTACAGTGAATCCTTTTGAAATGTTAGTAATAACATTCTTCCTCAATTTTCTAAATCAAGATTTTGATTTGTTTAATTGGGAGCAGACCCGCAGTGTGCCGTATCTTTAAATGGTAGACTCCACTTATGATCTTTATTCATTCATGCATTCATTCTTTCAACTCCTCTTTGTGGAGATGATATTTAGTGCCAGCCTCTATCCTAGGAGCTAGGAAAAGAGCATGATAAGGAAAGGAGCCAGAGAATAAGCAAATACACAGGAAAATATGTCAGGCTGTTAAAAGGGCTATGAAGAAACTAAAATAGGGTGATGTGGTAAAACTGAAATAAGCTTTAAAAACTCATTACTGATTTCCTTGTGGTGATCCACACGTGGGAAGGTGTCTTGAGAAATGCCTTTCCACCTGTGAAACCCTTAGTGTAGCTCAAAGAGAGAATCTGGGTGGAGCTTAGAGTGTTTTCTCCCCCCGTAACTCTGAAGATTAACTTATTTATCCCTTCTAAGGCGAAAGAAGATAATTTGTTAAAAGACCCTCACACAGCAGACACACAGTAAATATTTATTTTTATTATTCCTTGTTACTGCCCAGCCCTCTATGGTGTTCTCAGTTCACTGGGCAAGTGAAGTTACAAACACATGGCAACCAGTCTCACTTATCAGAGCAATGGTCTGCTCCAAGAATTCGTGTTTAGAAGGCAGAGGATTGGAAAAGAACGCTGAGAAGAGTTCCTTCCTCAGAGGAAGGCTGCTGCACACCGTCACCTGCCTGGCCCCAGGGTGTCTGCCTGGTACGTATGAGCTGTTCGGCAGAAAAGGCATCTAGTGTCCCTCCAGCATGGGAGACACTGTCCCATGACTGCAGAAGCCCATCAAGTCCCTTGTCTTCAAGTATGAGTAGGAGCTTTCCATATGTGAACTCATTGTTTGCTACCTTAGTTCTAAAGACCCTTCTCCTGGCTGCTCACTCTTCC
>NW_016107553.1:370450-463375 GCF_001604975.1 Cebus imitator | reverse complement strand
GCCTCCCAAAGTGCTGGGATTACAGGCTTGAGCCACCGCGCCCGGCCATCCATTTTGGTTCTTGTCTTCAACTTTGTAATTGACCATCAGAACCACTTTTACAGCAATGGCCTTGGATCTTTCAGGAACAGGTCTCGTTCTCCACCCTAGCTGTGCTGCTGCCTCACAGCTCAGATAAATTCCAACTCTGAGTTCATGTCAACCCTTCCGAAGCAGCTTTTTTTTCAGGGACTACTCACGTGAACAGCTTCCCAGCTTCCGAGCTTCCCCTATCCCATTTTATGAGCTTGAAAACTAAACATTCAGATTGTTTCTCAGACAAATTAGCCAAAGGCAGTATAGTAATAGAGGTTAACCATGCAAGTTCCAGAAAAACACAGCATAGCTTTGAAAATATCTTCTACTTAGTAGCTATTCAAACTTGGGCAAATGACATCCTCTAAGGCTCTACCTTTTCATCTGTAAAATGGGGCTAATGATTCAGTGGTTCAGTGAGGTGATGTCCAAGGCCTGGCACATAGTAACTAAATGTGAGCCACCACTGCTGCCTCTCCTGGTACTTCAGCTCAGGTTCACTCAATGGCATCATGGTGACCTTAAATCATCTCAGGGTCCCTAGTTTTCCACCGGACTGTAATGAAACATAAAACATAAAGCATGAACTTTACAAATCCTGATTATAAGAGTGGGATCCTCCTTCTTGAAAATCAAAATGGAAAAACGTAAGGTGGTGTGGTTCAGGTAAAAGATGATGCAGTGACTTTATGGAGGTCACTTATTTGGTAGATGTGACAGATTACAAATGGCAGAAACAGTCTGATCCGAGGCTTGATTGCAGAACACCCTGAGAAAATGTATAAAGAAGGTAGTGCATGGCTGAGTGAAAGAAGTGGAGAATAAGCCGGGAAAGATAAGAAGGGGAAGGGGTGGGGAGCCTTGAGAACAGCAAGCGGTGAAAGTGCTGGGCTATGGGTTCTAGAGACCCATGGGCTAGGTGTGAATTCTCATTCCACATCATACTAAGTAAGGCAATGGCGTTCAAACTTTTTTGAACATGACACACACTAAGAAAAATGTTTTACTCTGTGTCCCAGGACACATGCCCACACACACACACATATGCACACACACCCCTGAATCAAAGGTGAATGAAACAGTTTTTACCCTAGCTATGTACACTAAATTGATCGCACGATCTACTAATGGGCTGTATCTCACAGGTGAATTAGATAATCTTGGAAGAAGTACTTCCTGGCTGGATGTGGTGGCTCATGCCTGTAATCCCAGCATTTTGGGAGGCCAACATGGGAGAATCTCTTGAGCTCAAGAGTTTGGGACCAGCCTGGGCAGCAACAGTGTGGGACCCCATCTCTACTAAAAATTTAAAAATGAGTCAGGCATGGTGGAGCATCTCTACCAAAACCAAACTGGCCGGACACGGTGGCTCATGCCTATAATCCCAGCACTTTGGGAGGCCGAGGCGGGTGGATCACGAGGTCAAGAGATCGAGACCATCCTGGTCAATATGGTGAAACCCCATCTCTAGTAAAAATACAAAAAAAAATTAGCTGGGCATGGTGGCACATGCCTGTAGTCCCAGCTACTCGAGAGGAAAATTGCTTGAACCCAGGAGACAGAGGTTGCGGTGAGCCGAGATTGCGCCATTGCACTCCAGCCTGGGTAACAAGAGCGAAACTCTGTCTCAACAACAACAACAACAACAAATTAGCCAGGCTTAGTCCCAGGTATTCAGGAGGCTTAGGTGGGAGGGTCACTTGAGCTCAGGAGGTTGAGGCTGCAGTGAACTGTGATCACACCACTGCACTCCAGCCTGGGCCTCAGAGTAAGACCCTGTCTCAAAAAAGGAATAAAAAAGAAAAACTACTTCCTATCTCTGAACTTTAGATTCCTTATCTATGAAGAAGAGGTAATGCCAGTCTGATAGAGCCGAGGACTAAATGAAAGAGCACCTAAAGCACCTGACACAGAGCTTGACACATAGTGCATATTCAATACACACAGTTGGAAGTATTTTTGCCCGTTTATTGATGGGGATGAAGAGAAGGATTTTGAACAGTCAAAGGTTCCTGGAAACTTTAAGTCTGGTGATTAGGAGACATTGTGCAGTGACATTAATTGGGTGAGAAGACAGGATACGGCTAACTAGGGGACATTTTAAGGTTTTGTTGCATGGTTTCAGTTTTGCTTTTATTTTCAGACTATAAAAAATCATAATTAGCTCATTACGCAGTTTGGTTTCTGTATTTTTAATTGTTTGATGCCTTAATATGCAGAGGTTTTAAATATGTATGTATTTTAAACTTTAAAATTCTTTCTACTGCTTTTAGACTTGAAAAGCTCCTCCCCACTATTAGAAAAGTTAAATATTCACCTTCGGCTGGGCGTGGTGGCTCATGCCTATAATCCCAGCACTTTGGGAGGCTGAGGCGGGTGGATCACCTGAGGTCAGGAGTTTGAGACCAGCCTGACCAACATGGAGAAACCCCATCTCTACTAAAAATACAAAATTAGCCAGGTGTGGTGATGCATGCCTGTAATCCCAGCTCCTTGGGAGGCTGAGGCAGGAGAATCACTTGAACCCAAGAGGTAGAGGTTGCAGTGAGCTGAGATCACACCATTGCACTCCAGCCTGGGCAACAAGAGCAAAACTCTGTCTCAAATAAATAAATAAATAAATAAATATTCACCTTCATTTTATTTTACTTTCTTTCTTATGTTAATGATTTTGACATTTAGCTACTAATTCTACTGAAATTTATTTAATGTACATGTGCATAAGGTGAAGTTCTAACTTGATATTTTCCAATTAACTAGCCAATTTCCCAGTGGCATTGTTTAATAATCTATCCCTTTCCAATTGCCTTGTCCTATTTTATCATGCATTATATCCATGTGTATTATATATATCCAGTTGTGTGTGTGTTTGGATCATTTTAAAATCTAGCTTTTCGATTATTTTTTTCAGTTTATTCTTGTGATCATATCATAGGTTTTTTGTTTTTGTAAATTGTGCAAATTTTCAAACAAATAGCAAAATATAGAAAGTAATGCGCACTACGTACCTAACTCCCAGAATTAATAAATAATTAGCATATGTGCTTCAGATATTTTTAAATTAATAAACTTTATCTTTTTAAAAGTGTAAAATAGAGTGGTCTTAGGTTTATAGCAAAATTGAGCAGAAGGTACAGAGGTTTCTCATAAACTGCCTGTCCGCAAACATGTGTAACCTCCTTCGCTATCAATATCCCCCACCATGGCTCTGGAGGCTAAGGCAGGAGGATCACCTGAGCACAGGTGTTTGAGGCTGCAGTGACCTATGATAGGGCCACAGCAATATAGTGAGACCCCATCTCTAAAAAACAAAATACCCCTCACCAGAGTGGTACACAATGAACCTATATTCATACATCATTATCACCCAAAGTCCATAGTTTACGTTAGGGTTCACACTTGGTGCTGTACATTCTATGGGTTTTGAGAAGTATATAATGTCATGTATCCACTATTATAGTATCTTACAGAGTAGCTTCACTGCCCTAAAAATTCTCTGTGCTCTGCCTGTTCACCCCTCCCTTGCCCTGGCAATCACTGATCTTCTTGCTGTCTTCATAGTTTTGCCTTTTCCAGAATGGCATATGGTTCGGATCATACAGTATGTAGCCTTCCAGACTGGCTTCTTTCACTTAGTAATGTGCATTTAAGGTTCCTCCATGTCTTTTCATGGCTTGATAGTTACTTTCTTTTTAGCACTGACTAATATTTCATCGTGTGAATGTGCCACGGTATATTTATCCATTCACCTACTGAAGGACATCTTGGTTGTTTCCAAGTTTTGACAATTACGAATAAAGCTGCTATAAATATCTATAATTTCTAATGGACATAATTTTTGATTTATTTGAACATAGTTTTTGGTGTATAAATATCTATGTGTGAGTTTTTGTGTGGACATGATTTCAGGAAGCTCATGAGCACATGTACCATTCATGTTTTTGCACTTATATTTCATATGTACCCGTGAACCAGATAAAATCTTATTTTGTTTTTAAGCCACAAGAGGCCAGGCACAGTGGCTCACACCTGTCATCCCAGAGCTTTGAGAGGCCAAGAAGGAAGGACTGCTTGAGCCTACAAGTTCAAGACCAGTCTGGGCAACATAGCAAGACCTGTCTTTACAAAAACTTTAAAAATTAGCTAGGTGTGGTGGTGCATGACCGTAGTCCTAGCTATTTGAGAGGTTGAAGCAGGAGGATCACTTGAGCCCAGGAGTTAGAAGCTGCAGTGAGCTATGCACTGCACTCCAGCCTGGGTGACAGAGAGAGATCCTGTCTATAAAAATAATGTAATTAATTAACTAATTGATTAAAATGTATAGCAATGGCAATATACTGTGCATATTATTCTGCAACTTTTCTTTTTCACTCAACATTATATTTTTAAAATATATCCATGTTAATACTTATACATCTAATTCATCTACTTAAAATGCAATTTTATTGTATTCTATCACATGAGTAAACAAAAACAAATATTAATTCATTCCTCAATAGATGGACAGTCAGGCTTGTTTCAATCTGTTGGTTTTTGTTTTGGCAATTACCAACAAAGCTGCAAAGGACTTATAGTACATTTCTTTATGCATATATGTAGAAATTGAATACATAGAAGTGGAACTGGAGTTTGTAGTATAAGAATATCTTCAGCTTTACTAGATATTGCCTAACTGTTCTTCAAAGTGGTTTGCCAGTTTACACTCCCACCAACAGTATATTAATTCCCATATTTTCTAACTCTAGCATTTGTTCTCACCAGACTTGAAATTTTTTGGAGGGGCTAAGTAGATGACGTAAAAAGCCATCTCATTGAACAATTTTTAATTTGTAATTCCCAGAGTATAAATGAAGTTGAACATGCTTTCATATGTTTATATAATTTGCCTATTTTCTATTTTTCCTACTTCAATTATTTAAGGATACTGATTATTTGTCTGTTATGCATGTTGCAACTTTCTTCTCTTGATTTTGGATTTTTTTTAAAACCTTGTTAATAATGCTTATGGTTATACAGGTTATATGGTTAAAGCCAAATTTGCCAATTTTCTCTTATAGTTTTGTCCAGAAGTTTTGAAGTTTTTATATTGGTAGAGTATGTCTCTTTCCTTTATCCACTGTGCAAGAGTGGCTCTTGTATATCAGATCTCAAAGAAAACTAGACAGCTTTGGACACCCAGGAAAATGATCACATCATCTAAAAGAAGAAATAAATTAAGGTTGGCTTCAGATCTCTCTCTCTCTCCCTCTCTCTCTTTTTTTTTTTTTTTTTTTAAACAGGGTCTCACTCTGTCATCCAGGCTGGAATGCAGTGACACTATCATGGCTTACTGCAGCCTTGACTTTCTGGGTCAGGTAATGCTCCCCCCTCAGTCTCCTGAGTAGCTGGGACTATAGGCATGCACCACCACGCCCTGCTAGTTTGTTATTGTTGTTGCTGTTGTTTGTTTGTTCGTATTTTTTGTAAAGACTGGGTTTCACCATGTGGCTCAGCTGGTCTCAAACTCCTGGGCTCAAGCGATCTGCCCACCTCAGCCTCTCAAAGTGCTAGCATTACAGTTCGTGAGCCACCATGCCTGGCCCTCAGCTAGCTCTTAAATACACAGAGAAAGGATGCCAAATGCACTGAAGCCTAAATAGGTATGGGAAGGTCCCTAGAGAGGAGACCCCAGCCTGCAAACCTCCCCCGAAGGAGGCAGGCTGCCAAAGTAAATGACACACCCTGAAGGGAAATCCTACAGTCCCATGTTGGAACAGCCTCAAGAAGTTTGCATAGCCGTTTGTTGGTGAAGGGGTGGGAAAACAAGAACTCACATACCTTGCCAGTGGAACTGTAAATTGTTACAACCCATGTTATAGTCAATTTGGCAGTAGTTTTTAAATTTAAAACTTTTAAAGAGTCTTCACCCAGAAGTTTGACTTCTAGAAATTTATCCCATAGAAATATTATTCACGCGTGAGTGAAAGTTACAGGTACAGAGCCATTTATTGCAACCTTTTTTGTAATAGGGAAAGGTTGGAAACAACTTAGATGTCTATTAACAAAGGGCTGGATAAGTAAATAATGGCATGGCTACATAACGGAGCACAACATATAATATAAAACATATAACATAACATGTAACATACAGGTGATCAACACGTTTTTAAAAGTGAGAAGGTACCAAATTCTTGAATATGCATGTAACAATCCTGAAAGGATACCCAAGTGGTTGTGTCTGGATCAGAGAAGTGAACAGTAAAGGATAATGAGGGAGAAACTCACTTTTTAAATCTTTTGAAATTTTTCCCATGTTCCTTGATCTACAAAGTGATTCTAATTGACTTACAGATTCCACACAATCCCTATCAAAATCCCAGCTGCCTTTTTTTTTTTTTTTTTTTTCAGAAGCTGACAAACAGATCCTAAAATTCAGATGGAAATACAAGGGACCCAGATTAGCTAAAATAATTTTGAAACAGAAGAACAAACTTGGAGGACTCACACTGCCAGTAGTAGCTATTAACTAAATTTGTTTAAAAGAAAAAAAAAAAAAAATCGGCCGGGCGCGGTGGCTCGCGTCTGTAATCCAAGCACTTTGGAGGCCAAGGCAGGCGGATCACCTGAGGTCGGGAGTTCAAGACCAGCCTGACCAACAAGGTGAAACCCCGTCTTAAAAAAAAAAAAAAAAAGAAAAAACAAAAATCAAATTAAAATTGTCTATTTCATCTCTTTTAAAGATCAACAGTATAGCATTTCTAGTGTTCTGATGTGATCTTTAACTCTCTACTGTAACTCTTGTTACGTACACCTTCATTAGCATAAGGGTGAAGAATAGGGACTCCGGAGTCAGGAAGGCTGGGTTCTAGTACAACTGGTCACGAAATTTGGACCAACTAAATACTCCTTCTGTGCTCCAGTTTCCTATTGTGTAAATAGCAATTATAACAGTATTTATTTCATAGGTTCGTTATGAGAATCAAATGAGTGAATTTATGTCAGGTACTTAGAACGTGGCACCAAGTAACCTTTCAATAAATATAAACGTTATTCCTATTCCTGCATTATGTATTTGTGTCTTCATTTCTTTTGTCTTAATTAGTTTGGCTAGAAGTTTGCTTCGTTTATCCATTTTTGTTTTAAATCCAGTCTGGGGTTTTTGTTTTCTATTTAAACAATTTCTTTTACACAAATTATTTCCTCTTTGGTGTTTACTCTGTTGTTCTCTGACTAGTTTCTTGTATTGAATGCTTAAGCAATTCATTGTAAACCTTTCTTCTTTTCTAATAAAGGTATTTGAAAATTATAAATTTCCCTCCAGTATTGCTTCAGTTACAAGCATCATCTTTTGGTATGTAGTTTATTGTGTTTTTAAAAAATTGTCCTTGAGTTCTTAATATTTGAGTTTCTATATAATTTTTTTCTTTAACCTATGAATTATTTAGAAATGTGTTTTTTCTTTTCCAAGTTGCTCAAATCAGACTTCTTGATTGCAAACAACAAAAACCAACTCTAGTTAGCTTAAGTGGAAATGAACAAACATCATATCAGAATCAGTGGGAAGCCTGGAGAACCAGGTTCAGAAAATGTCTGAAAGCAAGAGAGGCAAGGTACAGCCAAACTCACATGACAGGCACAGTCACCTCAGAATGGGCTGCTGGCATTTCTCCACTGGACACTGACTGCCACCACATGGGCTCTTCCAGTGGACAGTCACTGGTGGTAATGAGATGTTACCTCTGTGCCCACCTTATTGTCCTTCTTTTATAACATTGTTTTAACTAATCATTTATTTTTTAAGTTTAAAAAATTTTTTCAGTCACGTTTTAAAAAATGCTTAATATGGGAATTTGTTAACAAAAGCAAAAATAGAATTTCATTTTAATGAAATTCAGTATAATCACCTTAGTTTCAGCAAACTAACTTGCATTTCTGGTGAGTTTTTAAAAATCCCTTTGAGATTTTGTTGAATGTTAGATATTAATTTAATAGAAACTGGCATTTTTAATTTTAGGTCTTTCCATAAAAGAATATTGCAGTTGGGGGGAAATAGGGGAGGGACGGTGGAGGGTGGGGAGCTGGGGAGAGATAGCAAGGGGAGAAATGCCAGATGTAGGTGATGGGGAGGAAGGCAGCAAATCACACTGCCACATGTGTACCTATGCAACAATTTTGCATGTTCTTCACATGTACCCCAAAACCTAAAATGCAATAAAATAAATAAATGGGAAAAAAAAGAATATTGTATCTCTCTGTATTTATTCAAATCTTCCTAATTTCTCCAAATTAATTATATATACACACAAGTATATATATCATTATGATTATTCCTAATTTCCATTTAAAATTTCTGTTGTACCATTGCTTATATGTTTTAGTGTTTTGGTTGAATCATCCCAATATATTGCTAAGTAGGTAGCAGTGTTGTGTAGAAAAGCTGTTGATATTTGAATATTTATCTGTACTAGGCTCTCTACCAAGCTCTCCTTGATTCTGAGTAGTTTTTTTAGATAACTGTCTTGGATTATCTAGGTGCATAATCACATTTTCTGCATGTAATTATAATTTTATTTCCCCCTTTTTCAGGAGGTATATTTCTGTTTTCTGCTTTGTGTCTTACTATATTGAATAAAACATCCAGACTATATTGAATAATAGTTATAATTGGGCATTTTTGTCTGTCATTAATTTTAATAGGTTCGTACTATTATTTGTAATTTTATTAAGAGCATGCATGTCTATTATTTGTTTTTTAAAGGCTTTTAAAATCAGGAAGAAAGTGACATTTAATTTTATGAAATGTCTTTCAGTTATTTGATAATTTGATTTTTTTATTTATTGGTAATAATTCTTTTATTAATAAATTAGCTAATATTCAATTATCTTTAAAACATGTGGTATATCTTAATTGATCAGAGTAGATGATTTTGCAGTATGTTACTGAATTTGGCTTGATTATACTATAGGATTTTTGTGTTTAGACTCATAAGTGATAAGGATTTATGGTAGTGTTTTTGTGCTATATTTGCTATAAATAATTTCCGGAATCAGGTTTATGTCACTTCTTAAAAGAATTTTGAGCATCACACACTGGGGTCTGTTGGGGGGGGGCAAGGGAGGGATAGTGGCGGGGGGGAGGTCAGGGAGGGATAACATGGGGAGAAATGCCAGATGTAGGTGACGGGGGGATGGAGGCAGCAAACCACATTGCCATGTGTGTACCAATGCAACAATCCTGCATGATCTGCACATGTGCCCCAGAACCCAAAGTACAATAAAAAATAAAATAAAATACTCATGTGAAACAGAATTGGGGAGCAGAAATATCAACTGAATTTCTGAATAACACCTTTGTTGCAGTTGTTTCCTCAGGTGCCAAGGGAAATTGTTTGTATCTACTGTATATCCAACTTATAGATACGTATTTGTAATATATGTGTATGTAAATGTCGATATACTTATTTATGTTTTGGAATGAACATCATATGTAATACACATTCAAAGGAAGATGAGATTCATTTGTATATAAAAGTTTTTAGCTTATCTGGAAAGAATTTGGTTTAATTCTACCATTCTTACAAATGCATTGATTCATTCAACACGTACATTAAACAAATACTCTGGGTGAAGCAAAAAAAAAAAAAAAGAATTTTGAAATATATTTTTTTCTTTGGGAAAATATTTTATAAGCATTTTATTTATGTCAATTGAAAGTGTGGAAGAACCAAGTGTAAAATTATTGGGCTCGTGGGCAGCATTTCACAAGAGTTCTGTGCAATGCTTTATAAATTAGGGAATTTCTGAATTAAATGAAGTTAAATAATCACTTACTCTGGAATTTCTCATAGTTATGTCATTGTGCCTTATAAAACTCCAGCATATTCAAATTTATTTGGCCAGAGAGTTCCTGTATATTGTCGAACTAGTATTGGGGGAAAATACTTCAGGTACAGCACACTAGAACTTTCTTTGGTGAGGATTCTTTGATAAATACTTCATTAGATCACGTCAGTACTCATTACTGCCGTTTTCCTAGTATCTTGCATAATTTATCCCTAAAAGTCACTCAGTAAATATTTAATTAATGAGTTAAATATTTCCATTTATTTCACTGATTATTGGGCCAGTCAGTGTTCCTAGTTGCAAGCAACAGAAACTAATTTAGGGTGGAAAGCAATTTCCCAAAGGAATTTGAGTAGCTTGGAGATAGGCTTCCAAGAACAATTCCTCAAGCCATGTCCTAGACACTGGAAGTGTATTTTAGTACTGTTGCCAGGAGCTCTTTCTTCTGGAGTCTCCTGCTACCAATCCTGAAGCCAACTTGGCACCAAAAATCCAACTTTTTGGTTGCTCTCAAAAGCTCATGAGTGTCTCTGCTGTCATTCTCGACAGCAAAATGTATTTTGTACAGAGCCTCCTTCTTCTAATTGTTCACTTCTTTAAATATATATATCCCTCTCTCTCTCTCTCTCTCTATGTATATATATATTATATATATATATACATAGAGAGAGAGAGAGAGAGAGAGAGGCTGGGGGCAGTGGCTCATGCCTATAATTGCAGCACTTTGGGAGGCCGAGGGGGGTGGATCACTTGAGGTCAGGAGTTTGAGACCAACCTCGCCAACATGGTGAAACCCCATCTCTACTAAACAGAAATACAAAAAATTAGCAGCTGATAGCAGGCACCTGTAATCCCAGCTACTCAGGAGGCTAAGGCAAGAGAATTGCTTGAACCTGGGAGGCAGAGGGTGCAGTGAGCCAAGCCTAGGCTACTGCACTCTAGGATGGGAAACAGAACAAGACTCTGTCTCAAAAAAAAAATGTGTGCATGTGTGTGCGTGTGTGTGTGTGTGTGTAGAGAGAGAGGCAGAGAGAGAGAATATGTATATATATATATATTTGGGCTAAAAGTTTGAGGACTGCTACTGGGGAGCATAAACTCAAATTGCCCTGAATATACACTCTGTTTAGCAGCAGTTACAAGTTGAAATTGTTCAGTTCTGAATTTAAATCTCACACAGGTATGCCTGGCTGATGGTGCTGGGTGAACCGTTACTGTCTTAGCTGCAAAGGAGGCGGGGCAAATGTAGTTCATGGCCAATAACTTGGAAAAATAAAATTGTAAAAAATTCTTCAAACCCAGCAATAGTGTTCAAAAGAAAATACATATTTTTCTATTTCTTGGATCAATTGTGATAAAAAATCTCAGATAAAAAATCTATTCACCCAGATTTTAAAACTTCATTAGCTTGGATTTATTTTAGCATTCTTTTATAATTAAAAGTGTTACATATCTATGCAGAATTCTCTTTTTCTTTGATAATTTTGCTAGTGTTCTTATTTTTGGTTGCATATTCTAGAAGTGTTATTCGTTTTTAATCCCTACACCACTCCCCATCCTCCTCCTTGCCCCTGCCAGCAACAAAAAGAAGAATTTTATGTTTTTCAAAGAGCCAGCTACTGGATTTATCTTCTAGTTGGTTAAGGCTTTTATCTTTACTATTTTTGTTTTATTTTTTCTTAGAATTGTTTTGGTGTTTTTTAATTTAAATTTTCAGTTCATATATTCTCATTTTCTTGTTTAATAATAAAAAATTTTAAGATGCACATTTGCTGTTGATTACTACTTGACTACCTATATTTCATTAATTTGGATTATGCAATATTTTCATTTTGTTATGTTCCAAAAAACCTCTAATTATAATTTGGGTTTCCTTTGTGATCCAATAATTATTTAAGAGAATGTGTGTTAATTTTTGAGCAGTTGATACTTTTTGGTTTAAAATGTTTAGTATTAATTTCTAGTTTTCTTGCATTTTAGTCAGAGCGTATGGCCTGTATATTTCCTGGAACTGTTTGAGATTTTCTGAACTCACTTTTGTAAATGTCCATGAAACTTGGAAGAGAGTTTGAATAGAAATAAGAGCTCTGAGGCAAGAGGTTCCTGGATTGACTGAGAAGCTATCATTTTGCAGGTGCGGTTTTCCAGGCTAAGTTACAGTGTGCACAAGTCCTTGCCTCATGGAAGACACCACATGTTCTCAATGTGGAAAGGGGCAAGGAGGTGGAACTCCTTCAGAATAATGCCAGAAATAGCCTGGAGAGGAAGCTAAGAGCTAGGACGTTGGTAAGTCTTCAGTGAAGACAGGAAGAAAGGGGAATATGCAAGTGTCATATGTTTTGAAAGCAGAAGGACTCTCTTGGGAAAGCCATGGGAAAAGTGGCAGTAGGGCAGCAGGAACCAGGCAGCCCTTCCTATTTCTACCTTAGTAACTAGCTTTCCCTGTAGAAGAATAATGTGGTGTTGGGGGTCAGCAAGGTGAACTCAGTGTGGAAGAAGCTATTTCAGATGTCCAGGGAAGGCTGGGGTAAGAGGACAGCTCTAGAACCAGATTAAGTTCAAATCTAGGTATCTGTGTAAACTTGGGCAAGTTACTTAACCTTTCTGAGCTTCTGATTTCCTTATCTTTAAAATTGAAATGATAAAAGTGTCTACTCATAGGTTTTTGTGAAGGCAAATACGATATATTGCACAAAACATTTAGCACAGTGCACTGTAAACCTCACCTTCAGCTATGAGGATTCTAATCATCCTCATATCTTCACTTTCTTCCTTTCCTGGTTTAACGTTATCGTCAATCATTATAAACAGCCCCTTGCATGTTTCCTATGCCCTTGACCCTTTCTTGCTTTGTTAACAACCCCACTTAAATCCAACTCTCCATTTTTTCTTCTCCTGTGGAGCTAAACCTGGCCGAAGAAAAATGTACAGTCATTGTGACTGGGCTCGCTGCATGCTGGTGAGCATTTAATACCTGGCATTGAATTTCCCTCTCCCATTTGCTCTCTCACTTTCCTAGATGATTACTTCATACCTTTTCTCTTAAACTTTCTGCATATCCTACCCCATTCTCAGTCTCACCTGATGACTTTGTTTACCATTTCATTGTGAAAATACAGGCAAGCAGAAGAAAACTTTCAAGAGCTCAACTAACTCTACCTACCTCGCAACATTCATTCCTATTGTTCCAGTTATGGAAACTATGTAAGGAACTATCCCAAAACTTATGGCCTAAAAGACTGACCATTTATTTGGCTCAAAACCCAGCAATTTTGGCAGGGCTTGGCAGGGCTTGGCAGGGACAGCTTTGATCTGCTATACTTACTATTGCTGGGACGGCTTGAAGGTTAGTGACTAGAAACCCTTGAAGGTATATTCACCCACATGTCCAAGGTTGATGCTGGCTGTCAGCTGGGATCATACATGCCTCTCTAGGCGGTCTGGGCTTCCTTACAACATGGCATCTGGGTTCTTGGGTGAGAGTTCTGGAGCAAGATAGGCAAACAAAAGCTGTTTCAACTTCCATGAGGTAGGTACTCTAGACATACAGCATCACTTCTACCTCATTCTATTAGTTAAGGGGCTGCCCATATTTGAGAAGGGAAATCAGACTTCACCTGTTATCAGTGGCAAGGTTCTAGAAGAGGATGTGGGACTGGAAATATAGCTGCATCTATTTAAAATATATATATTCTATCTTCTCTTCTGTTTCTTTAAATAAACTGTGCATTTTGGCCACTAAGAACAACACAAAACCTTGTAAACTACATTTAGAAAAGTCTCCACACTTGAGGCCAAGAGTTCAAAACCAGCCTGGGCAACATAACAAGACATCATCTCTACAAAAAAGTGTTTTTTATTAGCTGGGCATAGTTGTGCTTGCCTGTGGTCCTAGCTACTCAGGAGGCTGAGGAGGGAGGATCGCTTGAGACCAGGAGCTCTAGGTTACAGTGAGCTATAATCACACTACTGCACTGTAGTTTGGGTGACAGAGCAAGACCTTACCTCGAAAAGAAAAAAAAGAAGTTTCTAATGTCTGTGCTTTGGAATTCCAGTGTAGCTAAAACTTTTCTTAAAAAATTGTGCTTTTCTTGTATACCTATGTAACAAACCTGCACATTCTGCATTTGTACCCCAGAACTTAAAGTATAATTTTAAAAAAAGTGCTTTTATAATTTTTCATTATGCCTCTTTGAAACAATTTGAGCTAGTCCCAATCTTTGCTGATAGCAACTCTGAACCAGGTATTACAATGAGATTCCTGAATGTTTCAAGGAGAAAAAAACTTTATGTCAAAAGACTGACAAGATTTTTGGAATATTCAAAGAAGTTTATGGCCTTTAAATACCATGAGTCTAAATGAAAATAAAGATCTGAGTTTTATTTATTTAAGTAATAAACCTTTATACGTTTTAGGTGTCCCATATACACTGGCTCATTTAATCCTCACAATTACCCTGAGGGGTACTGTATTAGTCTGTTCTCAAACTGCCAATAAAGGCATACCCAAGACTGGGTGATTTATAAAGAAAAAGAGACTTAATGGAATCACAGTTCCCCATGGCTGGGGAGGCCTCACAATCATGGCAGAAGGCAAAGAGGAACAGAGTCACAGCTTACATGGCAGCAGGCAAGAGGGAGGACATGTGCAGGAAAACTCCCTTTTATAAAACCATCAGATCTTGTGAGACTTATTCACTACCACGAGAACAGCACAAGAAAGGCCCGTCCATCCTTATGATTCAATTACCTCCCACCGGGTTTCTCCCACAACATGTGGGAATGATGGGAGCTACATTTCGAGATTTGGATGGGGACACAGCCAAACCATATCATGTAGGTACAATTTACCTAGAGGAAAATAAGGCACAGAGAGGTAAATAAACGGTTCGAGGGCTCACACCTGGGGGGTGGATCTGAGCGTCCAACTCAAGTGGTCCCACACCAAAGTCTGTTCCCCTAACACCGGCTGTACTGAGAGAGAATGTTTAGGATCATCTTTCTCTGCTTTACTTACTGTTCCCTGGGGACCCTCACTCCTAACCATATCATACAGGTAGAGATACCTACTGCTTTAACAAGCCAGTTGTTTTTCATTAACCTCAAACTGCCTTAGTACATCTAACTTCACATACAAGGCAACTCTAGGAAGCGTGTTTTTGGCTCTCTGCTCACCGTCTGAACTCACTAGCCTGTATGCAGACAGCTAGTAAGCCTGGTAGTTTGATGCAGTGACTTCGAAAGGGAGGAAATGGCAACTGGAAACGCTAAGTGCTGGCTTGTTCCTTCACTCCTTCCTTGGCCTTTGTGCTACCCAGATGTCTGTTGGCAAATTCCTCTGTTTGGTGATCAGCAGCTGTTTAACAAAGATCAATGCATTAGTCAATGGTGCCCATACTGACTACTCAGTTCCCAACCTAAGGGTTTGTTTATGAATGGGTTAACTGATGTCTGGCTTGTTGAGTGTGGCAAAGTGCCAATCCTTCTTCTGTAATATGTGCAGTAGAGGGTGTGGGGCCTCCTGTTGGCAGCCACCACCATGAAGTCAGAGACCACTGCCCTCACCGCCTTTCTGAAAATTACAGGATAGGGGAGGCAGAAAGGAAGAGGGGAGATGGTTCCATTTCTTAAAATAATTTTACTACTTAAATTCCCTAGTCTCAATGTTTATCACGTATTTAAATCAATTTCCATTGACTGGAAACCATTATGTGATGTAATAAGCTCAAAAGACATGTGTGCTTTCTTCTGAAATTTCAAACATAGATGCACTTTATTGAAATAAAGTCTCCACAACATCGTTTCTTGGGGGCTGTTGTTGTCTATGCAGAATTGTCTTGTATAAAGAGATGCATAACTTAGTTTACTGAAGCTGAGTTTTCCATGGAAATTATCCAGTGCTCTCCCAATTCTCAGGCGCTTTATCTGACAGTCTTTTTTCCTCTAGATAATGGCTGGCAGCAGCCCACAGAGGGGAGGTTATATGGTGCACTTTTGAAAAAGTCTTGAATGGAGCCATTGTTCCCCTGAGATGGTTTGTGTGTTTCATTGAACAGAGGGCAGGGTGTAAAAAAGGCACCTTGTGTGCAACTGTTGGTGAGGTTGGGGAGTAAATTAAAATCTCCAGAAAGTCTGGGCAGTGCTGTTCAGAGGAGCAGTGAACCCGCTGGAAGTACTGTTAGCTCAGACATTCCAATGCAGTGAGGCAGCCTCGGGGACATGACTTCCCTCCAGTCTCAATTAGAGAGGGAGCCACGGGGCGAGCAGAGGACACTGATCTGGACCTGCTCTCTTTGCAAAGATTTGAGGATGGTGCCCCTTTCTAGGGATGGGGCCACATTGATTACCACACTCGAATA
The DNA here is from genome assembly GCF_001604975.1 of Cebus imitator. Lineage (NCBI taxonomy): Eukaryota > Metazoa > Chordata > Mammalia > Primates > Cebidae > Cebus > Cebus imitator. The sequence continues at coordinate 447,119 of NW_016107553.1, read as the reverse complement.
ACTTTCCTGCACAACAGACCTAGATTTGCCTTACTTACTAATCATGCAGTCACTCATTTGGAGGATTCAGTGTTAACCGCTTGTGCATCTACCAGTTTGTAGCAATCTATTCCCACGTGCCAAATTAAAAAAAAAAGTCTTTGGGGGTGCCAGGTGATGGATGATGTTTGATATTACTTGGTCATTAGATGAATTATAAAACCATAATATAATACTGTATATTAAATAAATGGCCTACCTTGTTTATTGTCAGTGATGCTACTTCTTTCCTCAGCCCTTTATTTACTTATTCAGGATAGTGTAGCCTCAGGGATTGAGTAAATTACCACTTCTCATGATCCTAGTGCTAAAATCCCAAGATCTCAAAGAACAAAGAATTTCTTTAGAGTCCTCTGCAGAGACCTTTCTGAAACTAGCTCTCCAGGGAGGCAGTCATGTTAGTTTTCATTAAAGTCCTAGTCGTGAGAAAACTGCAAGACAGTTTAAGGACCAGGCTGGCAGATTTTTCTTAACAGAAGGATTCTTTGGGCCTCCTGTGCAATCTTGCTCCAATCTCTCCTGTGTTCTGGAGGCTCCAAGAAGGGGAGATCACTTTTAAGAGTTAAGTGTGTGGGAGGAGGTGGTGATGCTCCAGGTAGAAGGCTCAGACTAAGTTTAGGTACAGAGCTGGAGTGGGAGAGACGCTCTGTTGGGTGGTCCTAATTAACCAGGGCTTGCTGGGTTACTACAGCCATGGGGAGTTAGTTTGGAGGGCAATGGGGAGCCATTGAAGGTTTCTGCTTAGATTGTTGGGTGCGGTGGCTCACGCCTGTAATTCCAGCACTTTGGGAGGCCGAGGCGGGTGTATCACGAGGTCAGGAAATCAAGACCATCCTGGCTAACACAGTGAAATCACGTCTCTTATTAAAAATAAAATAATTTTAAAAAGATTTTTGCATAAAGTTGTAAAAGAGGAAGAATAATATAGTGGTGGTTTGAAGGACTGATTTGCTCCAAGGGAGAGAGAGGACAGTGGGAGGTGATATGGGCCACAGGAATGTATCCTGATCGGATGTAGGAGAAGAGGTCAGACCTAGGGAAGGGTCTTCCGTTAGAACAGGTAGAGGGAGGAGGCACAGGTTTAAGGGGAAAGGGAGGAGGAGGAGGATTTGATTTTTCTCCAGATCCTTGGTTCTTCTAAGACTTATAAACACCGCTCCAGTAGCTAAGGAAGCTCTGTGCAGAGCCTGTGGTTTCTAGCTGTGAAGACCTTCAGGTTTGCTTGAGCAATGAGAGAGTACTGGATTTGGAGTCCGCAGGCCTGGATGGCCACCATTACCGGCAAAAGGAGTATTTCCGGAGCCTGGCACAACGCTGGGCACATTGATGGGGCTCAATGAATACGAATTACGTGAACGAGTGACGGAACGGATTCCAAACTTGGAGCTGCCATCTACTCCAGAGACTTTGATCATGTCATTTATCTGCTGCGAGCCTCAGTTTCCCTATCTGACAAGCAGGGATGGTCCCCTGGGGTAGCGGGAGAGTAAATTCCCGCCGCCTGAGGTGTGCAGAGTTCCCGCCCTTCCCGGAGCCAGGCGGCCAGTTAGTGCTGTCTCTGGCTCCCGCGGAAAGGATGGCTCCTAGGGGCCAGAGCCAGGGGTCTGGGAAGGGGTCGCGCGGCCAGCAGCCAGCAGCCAGCACAGGGGCGGCCGCCGGGTCCTCGCTCCGCGCCCGCCTTCCCCGTGCGGCGGGAGCCGAGGGCGGGTCCGGCACAGGCCGCTCCCCCGGCCGCCCGGCAGCCCGCGGCGGCGCTAGCGGCCTCTCACCGGGGCGGGCGAGTTCTGGGAAAGCCCGGCCCAGGGCGGGGGCCCTGCTGCCGCCCGCGCAGCCGCCGCCGACCCGGCAGCGTGTACAGCTCGGCGGGCGCGGACTGGGGACCGCGCGGGTGCACACGGTAACGCTGGGCAACGCGGGCAACCCGGCGGGCGGCGGGCTCGCGCGGCGGGAGGGGCGGCGGCGGCGCGCCCGGGCTCTGCCTCCCGGGCTCTGCCTCCCGGGCACTTGCTGGCTCCTGTGCGTTCCTGGACATCGGCTCTGCAGCTGACACACAGTAGTGGGGACACCCGACGTCGCCAGCGACAGGCGCGCGATCGGCGGGTCCCAGAGGGACGCTGCGCTTGGGGGCGCCGGCGAGACTCGCCAGAAGCGAAGAGGTGAGGAGGCGACTCTGTAGCTCGGTTGCTGAGGACTGGAGAAGGGGAAGGATGGGCTGGTTCTCTCCCAAGGCAGTCGACCCGCCGAAGGGAGCAGCCCGACTCCGAGTACCTGTCGGATCAGAGTCGGGGGACCCGAGGCGGGAGGTCCCCCGGGGCAAGCAGGCCGCCCTCGCAGGGGCTGGAGGACATCCTGCCAGTGCCTTCACTCCGGGAGTCTACCTCAGGTCGCCCTTTCGGGTTGTGAGTACGGTGTGGAGGTGGCCAGTACAAAGAAAAACATAAGCTCTTTTTGTGGCGGTACTTAGCAACAGTATTTCAAGGAAAGTGCTCAAGAGATTGTTCCTGGAGAGATTTGTGTACATCGAGTCCTAGAAAATACAATATTGGACCTGGTCCCATTCTAACTGGTAACTAGAAGACTAACTAGCTTTTCCTTCAAGTCCTTTCATGCTACGGTAGTAACTACAGCAGAGCAAGAAGTCCTCTGTCGTGGCGAATGTTAGGTGCACAGCGGTACATTTGTGGGAGCGTTTGCCCCCTTGTTCTGTATTTAAGCCGTGAGACACTTAGTTCAGCTGACTCAACCAATTATTCCATGTAAGACTCATTTAGTGATTAATCAATGTCGTTTTAAATAGTGAATTCCCTTAATACATATTAAGTAGGATTCACTTCTTCGAAAAGTTTTATTTGCACTAAGGTCAATTTCAGTTACATTATGCAAAATTTGCCTATAGGTCATTTAGATCTCTGCAGGATTGGTGTGTTTTCATGTTTCTTGTACCCTGCGTCTAGGTAGGGTGGGGTCACTGCCATAGAATGGGCACTACTGAGGCCAAGAATGCTGGACCCCACTAGGGAGAAGTTTTGAGAGCCTGACTTGGGAGGTGGAAGCAGGTGACCCCATAGATGCTTGTACAGGTGCTTAGTTGTCATTGAGGAGAGAGGTGGACTATCTCTAGGTTATTGTATGCATCTATGTCTTCATGAATACTTTTCTAAGAATGTCTGATGGTGTCGTCATCTAGACCATCTCGTGGCACATCCTCCCCTACATCCACCACTCTAAAGCCTAACGGTCCTTCAAACTGTGTTTTGCTGGTGTTGGGAAGCTTTTCCTGATAACCCAGCCTGAAACAGCCAACCTCCCACAGCTGTGATTCCTGCAGCATTTTTTCTCCAGGGCCCTTTCTGCTCTCTACCTTCGAGAGATTTATGTAGATGTCTCATTTTCTCTACTGAAGGCATTTGCTGTAGCTTTCATGGCGCAATGCTTGCACCTAGAAGCCTCACTAGAAATAATTGTGGGCCAGTATTAAATCTTAAGACTTTGGTTTTACAAAATAAATATCTACTTTGGAGAAGGAGATAATATAATTGAAAGGAGCTAGAGGAGTGTGTAATGTTTACCATTAATACAATCCTTTATTTATACCCCATAGGGGAAATTCCTTTTATACCCAGGAGCCATGTCTAATAATCATCTCTGGTTCATGCCTTGGGGCCAGGTAAGAGGTGAGATTGAACTGGAGGGACATTCTTTGAGTCCTCCTAGTAACATAAACTCCTGGGATGTGCTCCAAGTTTGACCTGTCATTAAACATTCCATACTCCAGTGGGTTAGAAGCTAGATTCCAATGAAGGTGGTTGGTTTTCTTTTTCTATTTACAACCGTTCTTAGTCACGTTCTTCTCTGGGCTTTCGTTGTATACTTTAAAAAAATTCTTTGATGTGCAATTTGTACCTGTAACTTTCTAAATGAATAACAGAAGATTGAAAAAATACCGTACATGGTGGAAGTGCTTTCTAAAGTAGAGAGAAGGGGATGTTTCCCATGCCTTGGCAAGAGGAGGGATTTGCACAGGGTGAGGCTGTGCTGCACGTGTGTGTGTGTGGATTTTACACACCTGGCTGACAGGTGCCTATACAGGACAGTTGCTTTAGTCCTAACTCCTTCTCTCTCTGCTGGAACTACTTCTGCGGTGGAACAACAACAAAATACTCAGAGCTTCTGGGTTCAGAAGGAGAAGCAGAGAAAAAGCCAAAAAAAGTAGAGGCGGCTAAGAGTGTGAATTTGTTTGCTGAAGTTGCTTTCCTTCCAACGTCCAGTGGAGATCTGTGGCATTGAGCAAGTAGGGGTTTGGTTGAGGGGAGGGAAGGCAGGTGATTGGGAGCATGGTACTTCTAGAGAAGGGCTGGAAGGTTCTTTTAGGGAAGCTTGTGATTTCGTTATATAAGGCCCAAAGAGGAGAGTTGGAGATGGAGGCGTAGGGAGTGAAGAAAGAGGAAGAAGATATCAAAGATGTGTTTTGTTATAGGCCAACCACATGGCCTACAAAGTGGGGCAGAGCTCTCTCTAGCATCATGTGTTCCTCTCTGCTCCCTGGATGTGGAATGCAGAGTTTTTACTGAGGCTGTAATTCAGCTGTGTTATGGCTTAAATAGATTTTCATGGGCCAGATTGGGAACCAAGCCCTCCGAGGCTGCACTGTCCAATATGGTAGTCACTAGCCACCTATGGCTATTTACATTTGAATTGAAATTAGTTAAATGAAATTAACCAGCCATATTTCAAGTGCTTGATAGCTACATGCAGCTTAGTGGCTACTGTATTGGACAGTGGAGATATAGAACATTTTCATCATCTCAGAAAATCCTTCCCTAGAGGATTGTTTCAAAGGGTAATACCTATTAATCTCCAAAGTGTACTGGTTTCCAAATGAAATTTAGTCATAACTTAAAAGTTTCCAAATTTTACATGAAAATAATAGAAGTTGTTGTTGGTAACACTATGGTGCTTAGTACATGCCGGACACCACTCCAAGAACTTTATATCAACTCATTTAATTTTTATATATTAGGCAGTCAGTATGAGAGATCTTATCCCTTACCTGTATTTCCAAGATCAAAAAAGCTCTGAAAACTATGGTTTTCATAAATTTGGCTACAAAACTTGGTCTGAACTGATGTGAGGTTACGACAGTCTTTATTTTTCTCATTTGGTGAAAACTACTCATACATCTTTTCTTCAGAAATTACGGGCATGTTTTATTTGCTGCAGATCCCGTTGGAGGTGTTATGTAATAGATGGCATATGCACTTTTACCATTACAAAATCCATAAAGCTTCTGAATCACAGCTGGCTGCTCAGAATTTGGATTAGGGAGCATGGACGTCCATGATTATGCCCATTTTGAAGATGGGAAAACTGAGGCAACGAAAGGTCAAGTGACTTGCATAAAGTCACAGCAAGGAAGTGCCAGCATCAGGAGCCAGACAAAGTGGGCTGTCTCCAGAGTCTGTTCTCTTGACCACTGTGCTATCCCATATTAACCTCTGGGGTCATGACCGAAAATGAATGACCATCTTTTATTTTATTTATTTATTTTTTATTGGCTAAGTGAAACCTAGCTTTAACTCAGCTCATTAGAAAGTTTCAGATAAGGCTGTGGCTTAATTGTTTAGCAGTTGAGGTTTTGAAATGCTGTGGATAGTTCAATCACCATAATAGGTGTGCTTAGCAATTGTTTAGCTTGCCCCTTTCCACCCTGTGACAGCCACACTTGCTTTTGAGTATTCACTGTGTAAGAACTGGTAGGAAAAGTGATGGGTGCTGCTGAAACCATTGGACTCATGTTGAAATCTTTGGCACGTGGGGGCTTGCATATTCATAACTGTGGTGGAGTGGAGGATGGCCAATGGTTTGGTCCTAGTATAGGGGGCCATTTCGTGGACTACCAGGACCGTAAGCCTTCCTGGCATGGTTTCAGAGGGTCTGCATCAATCTTACCCAGTAGGAAGTCTTTCTAGGGACTAGAGGAATTCTGTGAATTCCTTTTTTCTTGTGGGAGTTTGACTGGAACTGCAGGGCTGGTCTGGGGGCAAGAATGGACTTTTCACTTCCCCTCCCCAAGTAGTGGCAAGCCTAAGTGATCTCTTCTTAGCTTTTTTGTCCAAACCTGCCTTTGAAGAAATTATTGAGTAACCCCAAGGTTTCTCCTTTGAGTAGGAGGAGATGATCTGGACCTTCGACCTTTTATGTGTGGTTTAACATGCCCTCTGCCAGACCCCCTGTCTCTTTGCAGCCAGGGGGCATGTATATCTTTTGAGGCACAGTCTCTGAGGCTAATGATCTTTTCCCACCTGACTCCCTAACTCCAGTTATCATGGCTTAAAGTATAGAGCCCAGACACTGTATTCATCAAATACAAGATTCTCTAGAATTAAATTTCCCTGGGATTTACATAATACAACCTTGGATGAGCAATTGACCTTTGCCTAAAATAGCAATAGTAATTGTACTGGGTTGCTTTGAGGCCAAAGTGAGATAATTCACTTAAAGCACTTTGCATAGTGACAGTTACATCCTAAGTGCTCAAAGTTAGCTACTAATATTACTGTTTCTTCCCCTGGGGCTCCTCAAGGCTTTCTGGTCTGCAGTGTTAGGCTTTGGGGGGGTGTAGATGGTAGGCTAGATCATCATCTCCCAAAGATATCCAAGTCTGAGTGCCTGGAACCTGTGAATATGTTGCTTTACATGAGAAAAAAGACTTTTGCAGGTGTGATTAAAGATCTTGAGATGATCTGGGTGGACTCATTCTAATCATGAGTGTACTTAGTAGAGGGAAACAGGAGCAATGTGAAGAAGGGGTCATGAGCCAAGCCTCTAGAACCTGGAAAAGGAGAGAAAATGAATTCTTCCCTAGAGCCCCTGGGAGGAATGTAGCCCTGCTAACACATTTTAGACTTTTGACCTCCAGAACTGTAGGGTAGCACATGGCTATTATTTAAACTGCTAAGTTTGTGGTCATTTGTCACAGTGACTGTAGGAAACTAATACAACATGGAAGAATAAAGAGAAAACAGTCAGGAGTGAGATGAAAGCTATCAACATAAGAGAATGAGAATAGCTAGCATCTAGTGAGAACATCGCACTAGGTATTGTTCTAATCGCTTTATAGATACTAATTTGTTTAATCCCCACAATGACTTTCTGAGGTTGGTACTTTTATTATCTGCATATCACAGATGGGGAAACTGAGGCACTGAGCGGGTAAGTAACTTGCCCATGGTCACACAGTTAGTACGCAACAGATCCAGGACGTGAGTCCAAGCATTCTGGGACTCTTAACTGTCACCCACACTACTCCCAAAGGTGGGCATTTCTGGCTGTTGAGTCTGACACTACTGGCCACTGAATGGTACATGACTGTACGCAGGGAAAATACAATGTTGGAATTGGTGAGAAAGAGGGCAATGTAGTTGGTTTTTCCTTCCCCAGAACACTGGTTATTGAAATACTCGTAAGTTTTCACTGTTGCCATCTCCTAGACTGCATCTGGGCAGCCCGAAGCCGTGGGAGCAGTTCCTGGGCTGGCCTCCCTCTCGCTCCCACCTCTGTTCCTGCAGCCGCCTTGCTCACCACAGACCGCTGGCCCCGGCGCCCTGTTGGCTCTGCTTCCCACCTCTGCCTGTTTATTGGATTTGCCTCATTCCTGACTCTCTGCTCCAGCCTGGAATTCCACCACCTCTGGGCCCTCCAGTGCTCAAACTTGAGCTGGTTAGCGTCAGGGCCCAGACTGGAATGGCCCTCTGTAACTGCCAGCAGGGGATTATTTTCGCCTTTTTCCTTTGATTATGCTGGCTGTTGTTGGTGTTCTAGCTGGGCTGCTTTTGTCTCTCAAGCACGTAATTCAGAGTGATATTGGTTTGGAACAGGGGTTTTCAAACTGTGTTCCAGGAGTGTTTGGGGCCTCTGCAGGGTGAAGGAGATGCTGGGGAATGAAGATCTCAGACATTTACTTCGGCTTCTACCGAGCAGTCCTGCTCTTATTTGTCATGTATACTGGGACTCTGTTTTAGATTTTGCATGAAAGAGGAGCCCTATTGTTAGACAGATAAAGAGATGAGTTTGAGAAGAACTAAATAGCCTTGCCATATATTTGGATGTACAAGAAATATAACTCTGTATTTTCCCTCATTTCATTTTGTAAGTTTGGGATCTGGAGTCAGGTTGCTTAGGTTCATTTATATCCTGCCTCTACTGCTTATAATCTGAAAGATACTTGGCCTATTTGGGCCTAAGCATCCTCATCTACATTAAGGGTAATAGTAGTACCTACCAAATAGGTTTTGTAAGAATTAGATGAAATAACTCACGTCAGAGGCTTAGAACAGTACATGGTCTAGAATAAGAATTCTAACAAGTATTAGCTTCTTTGACAATTGTTATTGTTGTTCCTAAAGAATTAAGCCTCATGTCTTTATGGGGTCCCTTTCTATTGCTCTCTGAGTGGTGCTACAGCTGCAGGTCTTATTTCCTCTCTCCCTGGCTGTCACTGAAATAGCCATTGTCCTTGTCCATAGGTGACTTCATATGCAGTACCACTGAGCTGCGTCTCATGTGTGAAGCAGCCACAGCTCTTGAGGTCTCATTGCCTTCTTCCAGGAAGTGGGGTTCCTTCTGCTTTCAGGACCTATGAGACACTTCATCTTTGCTCCCCTTCCTACCAGCCAGTAGGAGTTGGAATGGGGGCAAGGGTCAGAGTAAAGTTCCAGTCTCCTCCCTGCTTCTGCTTAACATTGGGTCTATGATACAGACTTAATAGCCTTGAATCCTTTCCTCTGTGCTCTTAGGGTTTAAGTTTTTAAAACAAGAGCCAGAAAGACTCGCAGACCTACCCCCAGCCTCCCCGCCGACATCCTTCATCTGAAGCAGTGAGTACAGGGCTAGTTGCTTCAATGGGGGAGGAGGAAGATATCTTGGGAAAATTAAAAAAAAAAACATAAATAGGGTGACTAATCTTGACAGGATTATTAGTCAAACAGTACTGGCCAGTGTCATCAGGGATGTTTGCCCCAAACCTCTTATCTCTCTCTTCTTAGTAGTGGCATCACTGCTGGCTGTGTGGTTGTGTGGTAACCTCAAGGAAATGTGCTCCATTTGTAAAAATAATGAAAGGTCTCTTTTAGAGGGGCTGATGATGGGTGCACACAAGATCAGAGCTATAACAAAACTCAGCTAGCATTTGTGTATTTTTATTGCTTTTTTGGAATAGCCACATAATAAAACAGTAAGGCTGCTATATTCAGAATTAAGGAAGAGTCAGACAGAAGGAGAGACTCTGTTTTGATGACTTCACTTTAGGTTTAAACTATATAATATTACTGACTATGGAAAATCTGGAGTGCGGAAAAAAATCATTTGGGAAAAAAGCATGTGACCAAGTATGTGCTATACACTTCTGGGATTAAAATATACAACATGGTTTAATTTGGATATCACAGGAGTTGTTTCAAGTTACTGTCATTTCTAAAGAAAGTTTCAATTCATTTGTTGTTATTAATCACACAAACTCAGATTTCGTTGATTGAGCATGTTTTTCATGTATGAAATATTTGCCTGGGAGAACTGAAGCCCTCTCTAGTATCCTGTTTTGTCAATCTCAGAAAGGTAGATAAAATTCACAAGAGCTAAATAGTCTGGCCATGAAATTGTATTCCTTTTCCCTCCACAAAGGCAGAATGAATTTGGATGACAGAGTAGAGCTTGAGCAGTTTGGTTAACTGCTGGGGTCTGAGTGGATTCACTTCTCTACTACTCAGCAGGCTCATTTGTTTCTAGCTCAGTCTGGCTTATTGTGCCTGAGGATTTTCCTTCATCATGGCTTGGGCACAGTTTTAAAATTTACAGTGGTAGGTAGTTGTGAAAAAACATGCTCAATTATTATTTGAATCTAAGAGAAGAAGACAGGAACTTTTTGAGCTATGCATAGAATCTATATAAGTTTGCAAAAAGTACTCCAAAATCAATTCCTGCACCATCAGTACAATACAGACGTCAGACATGCTCTCCCATGACACTCTTGGATCTAGGCTTTTGACTGCCTTTTGCTGGCTGAGAATGGTCCGGACATCTCTAATGCCAAGTCATGGGATGGTTGACAACAGGTGGAGGGTGTTCCTGTTGCAGGCAGGCAAGCCCATATTAAATTAGTCATAGAGGATAAGAGAGTGTGCTCATTTCTCACTGTGCTGTGCATGTCTAATGAACTATCACTATTTAGGCAGTCAGATATAAAATATATTACTTATTTAGAGGATACTCATTAAAAAAATCTTTAATCCAAAACATAATTTTAACAACTAAAATTCTATATTTTATCTTAAATGATTAACACAGACATACTTCTGTCTATATTTATTAATTTTTGATTATATGCTGTCACCTAAAACTTAGAATTGAGAGGAAGAAAGGAGAAGGGTCCAAGCTTGGCCCTCTTGGCTTCAGAGGAGTTGAAGGAACTGGTCTCCTCAGAGACTCATGGATTTGTCCCAAGCTACCTAGCTGGGAGCAATAGAACAGGGACTTTTGCTTTTTCAGATAAAATTGGGATCACGTCATAAATACATCATAGCCAATTTCGGATCCTAGATTCCTTGTTTACCATTCTATCATGAAGATAGTCAACTTTAACTGACGAGATTCAGGAAATATGATTAAGAATGGAGTTTATTTGAGCACAAAGCTTGCAGATGACCACTTGGGAAACACCAGTTCTGAAACAAATGGGGTCAGTGCTCCATAGTGGAGAAGTTCTATGTCTTACTCATTGTTTTGTAAAGGTTTTATATTTTTTATTTAATCAACTTAACTTTTTAGTTGATTCTCCTGTACTTTCTAGGTAGAGAATTATATTACCCACAAACAATGATTTGTAGGTTTTAAATTTCTCTTTTAAATCAGAAATTCCAGAACATTACTGAATGAGGATAATAGACTGTTTTATTCCTGACTTTAATGGAAATGCTTTTCATATTTTCTAGAAGGCATTATGTTGACTTTTGGTTTGAAACAGTTTCAATTACTTTTAAGAAGAAGTTTTGTGTTCCTGGATTTAAGCAAAAGATGAGAGGGAGTTGAATTTTATCAAATGCCAGAAAGATAATCTTTGAGATGATTTTTGCGTTTTCACATTTGACCCACTGATGTGTTCTATCAGGTTCACAAATTTCCCATCATTAAACTATGTTTATATTCCTGCTGTGGCAGTTCATTATCTGTTTCTTAATCAGTTGTGTCTCTAAAATAGAGATATTAATCTAGAAGCCATTTAGATTTTACTTTGAACTGAAAAAATTAGCTCTACTTTAGCTATGGTCATCAAAGGCAAGAATTAAAATTAGATTGCTGCTCCTGAGCATGCATAGATTGAATTCCAGGAGACCCCCGTGTGCTTTCCGAAGAGTGACAGGGGCAGCTTCAGATGTGGTAAGAGCTAGGGACACTGTTTATGTGGGTGAGTGTAAGGAGAATGAAGTGCACACCATGGATTGTGTAATTGGGGCTTGTGCTCTTGTAAGAAGTTTTAGTGTTAATCAGGGTAGCCTCTAAAATGGTCTTCCCTTGAGATGAAAATGAAATGCCTTTAAAAAAATGGTAAACAAGGACACTCATGTCTTTGTGTTCCTCCCAAGATAGGCAGAATTGGAATTCCACTATTAGATGGATAGACACCATCCTTGAGGATTCTGGACATGCAGTGTGGGCTTCCTTTTCTGGAGTAAAACGTGAAATAGAAGAGCAGCAAACCTGCAGGATGAAGCTTGGTCCTCATCATTACCTTAGAATCTAGTAATGGTCTAATTCAATGTCAAGTTTTAGTTTAGGTGAAAGCTGGGGGGAAAGAAAGTGTTCCTAAGGCATATCAAAAGGAAAAGAGAAAACAGGTATAAAACTTAAACATTAAATGGCAAATACTTTAAGTTTGCATTTGATAGCATCTATAGGACTCAGAAACTGACCCAAAGATTTAGCTACTGTGTGGGTGTATTTGTGGAGAAGCTGAGGAGAATCAGAGTCTAAGATGTAAGAAGGTGGTTGGTTGCAATCTTCACATTCTTGTTAACTTACATGTTACCCCTCATTCCTTGTCTCCTTTTTTCCCACAATTTTGGACTTTTTTTCAACCATCTTTTCTCATCCATTCAACAGTTATTTCGAGTTACTACCCTGTGTCAGGCACTATGCTGGCTAGAGGGGACTCTGCTGAGCAAGGTCCCCACAGCAGCTGTCCGCCTGAGTTTACCTGAGCCAGATGATCTTGCTGGTGAGGACCTGACACTTTCTGTCATTTGTGAAACAAAATGTTGCTCACTCTCTCCGTTCCCCAGTGTTTCAGACATTTATTTTTTTATGGAAGGATAGAACAAAGCATTATAAGTGAGGAATCATTTGTAAGTTGTAAATTTTGACAATGTTTTGTTTAAGGGCCTTAGTTAAAACCCTGTAGCTTCACTCATGGGAAAGAGGCTTCTGTTGCTGTTATCTGGTGTTTTCTTTTACTAAATATTTCCATCCTCGTTCCTTCCTTTTTGGAGAAATTTATTTTTTATTTGAAGAATTATGGAAGCAAGGACTGTTGGGACTGAGGTAGCACATTCCAAGGAATCAGATAAAATGTACAAGGAGAGGCAGCAAATGCTCACCTTGTGACCAGTTCTGTTCAGCGCAAAGGCTCAGCGAAATCTTGGGAGGATGCCCAGGACATTGGTTGCTCTCGTATTAAGGAAGCCATTCAGGTTCATCTGGAGTAACTAGTTCACATAAATGCTCTACTATTGATTTATGGCTTTGTTACTCATTTTGAAATGAAGGACTTTGGTTCATTCTGTAAAGAGAACATTTACTATATTCCTCATTCTGTACCTAGGATTTGCCTTCAGAGATCTTTCAGTTAGTTAGACAGACATGGCACAAATACCTGAACTTCTCAACATCTTTACCAAGAAATGTCTGGTAAGGACATTCACGTCTGTAAGTGCAGTTGCACTTTGACACCAATGATTCTAAGCCTCTCCACAGCCTGCTTCTTACTTTGGAGCTCCAAAGCTGCATATCAGGTTGGCTGGGTAGCATCTCCCCAAAACTCATGTACCAAACTGAATACATCTTTCCTAAACCCATTTCTCCTGTGTTCTCCATCGTCGCGAATAGAACCTTTATCAAACCACTTGGAGAGACCAAAACCCTCACCTGAGTCTGCGGTTTCTTAGCCCACAGGCTTCACCTTCCCATTCATGACACGCTGCTGCCTTCCATTCTAATGTTTGTCTTTCCCAATAGAGTGTGTCCCCTGTGAAGCCAAGGCCAGGGACTTCTGTTGATTGTTCATTTCTGTTATCTGTAGCCCTTAAACAATATTAAGTGTGTAACAAAGATCTCAAGAAATACATGTTGATAGATGATACAAATAGGAATTCCTGTCCATTCTGACTCCTAAATATCTGTCTAATCAGGCATGCCAGGGTTTGATCCAGCTTTGCTGTTTTCTGGATGGATGGGCCTTGATGAAGCTATTCTCAAAAATTTATTTTTAAATAATTTCTGATTTATAGCATAAGCTATTTTTAATCTATGCCTCAGTTTCTGAATATGTAAAATAGACATAATCATAACACTTCATGGAGTTGTGGTGAGGATTAAATGAAATAGAGCATGTAAAATGTATTACTATGTTTGACATATAGTATAATCTATTGTTACGAAGATGGGTTTGGAGCTAGAATGGGGAAAGCCTTTAGTGCAGATTAAGAGACATGTGCTTTATCTTTTAGAAGGTAAGGATTCACGAAAGGTTTCTACTATGTGGTGGAAAAACCATGAGCTATGGAATCAACAGACAAGTTCAAATGACAAGTCTACCATTTAATGACTGTGAGACTTTTTCACAAGTTTGCCTAGCCATTCTCAGCCTCAGTTTCAAAGTCTCTAAAATTTGGGTTAATAATACTTCCTACACGGGATTGTTGTAAGGTATAAATGTGACGGATCAAAAATATCCAACACTACTTTAAAAAAATTACTTTCTTTACTTTAGTACTAAGCTCTAGGTTCCCTTGAAAAGAGATCTGTAGTCAGAGCCTTGTTCTTGGCTCAGCTCACTTTAACATTTTTATCAGATACTTGGAGAAGGCATAAAGCCATATTTCCCAAATTGGCAAATGACTCAAAGCTGGGAAGATGGCTAATACAATAGGTGATGGAATTAAGGCTCAAAATGACCATAGCAGACTGGAATGTTGGTTCTTCACCAAATAGGATATCTATCTAGTAAGTAGGTCAAAGCAGTTAAGAGCAAGGAGACCACTTAGGGTGATTCTCCTAGTCCTGGTGATGTATGAAAAGGATCTGAACTGAGGTGGTGTCGGTGGCAACACAAGGGAGTTATTTGTTAGGAAGAACCTCTTAGAAAACTCATCAGAATCTGACAGCTAGCTGGATATTTGGGGGTGGATGTGTTGATAAAGAGGACTAGGGATGATTAGGAAGTTTCCTTTCTGGGTTTCTAGAGAAAAAAAGAGGTGCCAGTTCATAGGAAAGAGAAAGGCAGAAGAGCGGAATTAGGGAGAGGAGTCTGGTTTTGTACATCGTGTGTTGGCTTTGCTCAAGAGAAAGTTGGAAAGTTAGGACTCTAGCTCCAGGGAAAGGCTGTGTCTGGAAAGAGGCATTTGGAAGTCATCCACGTAGAGGTGATAGTTGAAGCTGTGGGTGGGAGGGGAGGGGTTGGCCAAGGAGTGGCTGGTGCTATTCAGAATCATTAGCATTGTTGGCTCTAACTTTAGATAAGCAGTATAAACAAACCCTTGCCCAAGTGGGAACTAGTTCCTATGCCTTCCTGGTGCTAGTATATAACTCGTTAAAGCAAAGTTCTACAGGATGAAAAGAATTTCATAATAATTTCAAGTTTTAAAAATTATATTTTTAATAACAGAATTGATATGCAAATACATCCTTTTTTCTTTTTCTTTTTAGCTACTGATCTTTCCAGAACAGTGAATACATTCTTGTTTGTAAATAATCTAAACTACGTATAGGATAAAAGCCCCTTGTTCATCCCCATCAAAGCCTACTTTCTTTTTTTTTTTCTGAAGTTATTTGGTCTGGTGGGCATTCTTATAGATTTTTTTTCTATGTGTTTACAGAGTTATGCACATGCACGTGTACTTAAAGATATATTTTTGTTTTCATTTGTGGTTTTCTTTTTTTTTCTGTAAATGAGCTCATTCTATGTTTTGTTCAGTTCATTTTTATTTTTAACAATATGGCCAGGCATGGTGGCTTATGCCTGTAATCCCAGCACTTTGGCAGGCCAAAATGGGAGGATTGCTTGAGGCCAGGAGTTCAAGGCCAGCCTGGGCAACATAGTGAAACCCCCATCTCTACCAGAAATTAAAAAAAAAAAATTATTTGGACATGGTGGCACACACCTATAGTCCTACCTACCCAAGAGGCTGAGGTAGGAGGATTGCTTGAGTTTGAGGCTGCAGTGAGCCGTGATTGTGCCATTGCATGCCAGCCTGGGCAACAGAATGAGACCCTGTCTCAAAAAAGGAAAGTGACAATATGCTCTGAAAATCTTTCCAGGTAAATATATCTAGATCTAAGTCACAAAAACAATAAAACCTGTTTTTCTGGGTACGAATATATTGTATTTTGTTTTGTTTGTTTTTGAGATGGAATTTCGCTCTGTTTCCCAGGCCAGAGTATGGTGGCATGATCTCAGTTCACTGCAGCCTCCACCTCTTGGGTTCAAGCGATTCTCTTGCCTCAGCCTCCCAAGTAGCTGAGATTACAGGAACCCACCACCACACCTGGCTGATTTTTTGTATTTTTGGTAGAGATGGGGTTTTACCATGTTTGCCAGCCTGGTCTCAAACCCCTGACCTCAAGTGATCTGCCCGCCTTGACCTTGCAAAGTGCTGAGATTATAGGCATCAGCCACTGTGCCTGGTGAATGTACCATGTTTTATTTAATCATTCCACTATTTCTAGAATATACCTTGTTTCCAACTTTTGCATCTATCTATCCTACATGAATTTATTTCTAGGAGACTGCTGAAATATTCCAGAGGCTGGAATACTTTTGTAAATAATAAGGCGGGGAGGGTAACAAGCTCTCTAGGACAAGAAGAAGTACCCAAGGAAGAAAGGAGGTAGAAAATGCTGCTTCTTAATGTTACTGCCATGGCTTAGAGGAAGGAGACCTCTTCATTTTGGGAATTCAGAAGGAGATGAGAGAGGCTGAGCTATGTGCATGGGTTTTGCAGGGTGGAAATATGGATGGATGCTTGAGGTGAACTCTGAGTTCTGCCCCTTAGTGCCCTGGTCCCATCACCTCCCAGGGGTCAACTACTAACACAACTTTGACCTCTTGTGTTCATTCACTCATGAGTTGCTATAAAAAATACCTGGGGCTGGATAATTTATTAAAAATTTAAAAAGAGATTTTTAAATCCAATTTTAATTGGATCACCATTCTGCAGACTGTGTAGGAAGCATGGTGCAGTGTGTGCTTCTGATGAAGGCCTCAGGAAGCTTACAATCATGGTGGAAGGTGAGGAGCTAGCATGTCACATGGCAAGAGCAGGGGCAAGAGACAGACAAGGGGGAGGTCTCAGACTCTTTTAAACAATTCGATCTCATGTGAACTAATGGAGTGAGAACACTCATCACCGGGGGATGGCACTAAGCCATTCATGAAGGATCCACCCCTATGATCCAAACACCTCCCACTAGGCCCCACCTCTAACATTGGAGGTCACAATTCAACATGGGATTTGGAAGGCACAAACATCCAACCTATGTCCTCTGCCCTTGTCCCCCCAATCTCATGTTCTTCTTATATTGCAAAATACACTCAGCCCTTCCCAATAGTCCTTAAAGTTTTAATTCATTCCACCATCAAGTACAAATTCCTAAGTCTCATCTAAGACTCAACTCCTTCTACCTATGGATCTATAAAATCAAACCAAGTTATTTACTTCTAAGATACAATGGTGGTACAGGCATTTGATAAACATTCCTATTCCAAAAGGGAGAAATTGGCCCAAAGAAAGGGGCAAGAGGCCCCAAGCAAGTCTGAAACTAAACAGGGCAGGCATTAAACCTTGAAACTCTAATACAACCCTTGACTCCATGTCCCACATTCAGAGCACGCTGGTGCTTTGTGGCTTTGCAGGGTGCATTACCCGTGGCTGTTCTCACAGGTTGGAGTCTGGTGTCTGTAGCTTTTCCAGGCTTGAAAAGTGCAAGTTGCTGGTGGCTCTGCCATTCTGGGGTCTGAAGGGTTACAGACACCTTTCCATAGCTCCACTAGGTAGCTCCACTAGGTAAGAACCACTGTGTGGGGGCTCCAACTTTGCATTTTCCTTTGGCGCTGTCCTAGTAGTGTGTCTTTATGTGGGGCCTCTTCTGCCTGGGCCTCAGGCTTTCTGATACATCCTCTGAAATCTAGGGGGAAGCTGCCAGCCTGTTACATTTGTATCTTGTGCACCTGCACACTTAACACCACATGGAAGCCACCAGGGCATATATGGCAGTTTGTACTCTCAGAAGAGGTAGCCTGAGCTGTACATGGAATCTTTTGAGCCAGAGCTGGAGCTGGGGTGGCCGTGTCCTGAGGCTAAACATGGCAGGAGTACCCAGGATCTGGCCTCTGAAACCATTCTTTCCTTCTTAGCCTCTGAGCCTGTGATGGGAGGGGCAACCTAGAAGATCTGAAATGCCTTCAAGGACTTTTGTCTTGGATAGTATCTCTTTGAGTCATGCTAATCTCTTTAGTAAGTGGTTGCTCTGCAGCCCTTTGGAATTGTTCCCCTGAAAACAGGCTTTTTTTTTCTCTACCACATGGCCAGACTGTGACTTTTCCAAATTTTTATACTCTGCTTCCCTTTTAAATATAAATTCCAACTTTAAGTCATTCCTTAGACTTACTACACCTGATTGTAGGCTGTTAGAAGCAGTCAGGCTACCTCTTGAATGCTTTGCTGCTTAGAAATTTCTTCTGCCAGATATCCCAAGTCATCGCTCAAGTTCAAACTTTCACAGATCCCAAGGACTTGGACTCAATGAAGCCAAGTTCCTTGCTAAGGTGTAACAGGGTGACCTTCACTGCAGTTCCCAATAACTTCCTCATTTCCATCTGATACCTCATCAGCCTGGACTTTGCTGCCCATATTTCTATCAGCATTTTGGTCACAACCATTTAGCCAGACTCTCTTAAGAAATTGCAAATTTCCCCCCATCTTTCTGTCTTTTTCTGAGCCCTTCAACTCTTCCAACCTCTGCCCATTCCCCAGTTCCAAAGCCACTTCCACATTTTCAGGTATCTTTATAGCAATGCCCCGGTCCTCAGTACTTATTTTCTGTGTTAGTCATTCTTGCATTGCTATAAAGAAATGCCTGAGACTGGGTAACTTATAAAGAAAAGAGATTTAATTGGCTTACGGTTCTGCAGGCTGTACAAGCATGGCACTGGCATCTGCTTGGCTTTTAGTGAAGCTTTGGAGCTTTTACTTATGGTGGAAGGCAAAGTGGGAACAGGCATGTCACATTACCAAACAGCAAGCAAGAGAGAGAGAAGGGGGAGGTTCCAGGCTCTTTTAAACAAGCAGATCTTGTGTGAACTAAGCGAGACCTCATCACCATCACCAAGGGGATGACACTAAACCATTCATGAGGAATAGACCCCATGATTCAATACCTCCCACTAGGCCCCACCTCCAACATTGGAGATCACATTTCACCATGAGATCTGGAGGGGACAAACATTCAAACCATATCGCCTCTTAAGATAGGGAAGCCACTTGCTGTGTTTAACCACAACAGGGCCCTCTCAATGCCATTAAGCTGGAAGAGCTGGAGGCTGTGGGGAGGAATGGGAAAAGTGAATGTGCTAAACAGATGAGGATTTTTGCCTCTGTCCCCAGGTCCTGACCAAAGCTGGAGGCATTGATTTGGGGAGGGGTGGTTTGGATTTGGAAACATTTTTCTTTTTACAAATACTATCCAAATGAATATACAAAGCTTGACATTCTTCTTAGACAGGCCCTGAAAATATAACCCCAGGTGAGCAACTGTTAGCCTCTTCCTTTTTTCCTACGTCCTTGGGATTGAGGCAGCTCCAGTGTAACAACAGCAGGGAAAAGAAATGGAGGGAACCTTCTCTCCCTCTGGTTTTCCTGCCTTTCATGCTCTAAATCATATCATACTGTGTGAGCAAATTTGGGGCATAAGCATTTTGTGTAAAACACCAGGGCTCTACTTCCTTCTGTTCATTTCTGCTGCCTTCACTCAGGGCCCAGAAGAGGTTCCACACTGGGCTAACTGCACCACCTCTCCACCAGCACCTATGTAGCAGCTGCCCTGCCCTGCCAGGTGATGAGGAAGCTGCACTGCCCCAGGATGAGACTGCCAGGTGCACAACTTCCCAGGCAATTGTGAAACAGTGACACGTCCGATGTTTTCCAGCATGTGAGGCTGGGAATTTCTTCCCTTGATATCTCTCTCCAGTTCCCCACGCCTCACCCCTCTGGTCTCAGGTCCTTGCTATTTGCAGCACAGGGAACTCTGATTTATCTTTTGTTGCCTCTTGTTTCAGACACATGCCTATGGAATTCTGCCCAGGATGAGCCCATTCATTGGTCCAGTAGCCAATAGGTCAAGTCAGGCTTGGCTGGGAGTAGAAACAGGTGTCACTAAAAAGATAAACCCGACTTCCCTGCGCTGCAAACAGGGAGGACTTGAGTTTGGAGGGGTGAGGCTTAGGGAACTGGAGAGAGGTATCAAGGGAAGGAATTCCCAGCCTCACATGCTGGAAAACATTGGCCATGTCACTGATTTGCAGTTGCCTGGGAAGTTGTGCACCCGGCAGTCTCACCCTGGGATGGTGCAGCTTCCTCATCACCTGGCAGGGCAGGGCAGCAGCTGCATCAGTGCTGATGGAGATGTACTGCAGTTAGCTCAAAGTGGGAGAGTGGCTACTGCCCAATTCTCCAGGTACATCTTCTGGGGTCCTTCCCTCCCTTCCACCCTATCCTTTTCACAACACACTGGATACTCCAGCAATAAATACCCATGCTTTCACTACTTGAAACTCCCTAAACTCCATGTAGCCTTTCTATTCTGTGTCTTACCTTGGCCACTCATTCTTCCCCAACCCTTCTTTCCTCTATCCTTTATATTTTGAATTCATTTGGCATCAATCACTCTAGAAAGCCTTCCTTGACTAGTGCTAGGCCAGATTCACCCCTCTGACTTCGAGTTTTCTGTTTAGTAACTGTCTCCCCCACTGCATTGTGACAATCTCAATCACCTCTCTCTCTACCCTTGGGACCGAGCCCAGGACCTGGAATATACCAGGCACTCACTAAATTCATACTTGTTGAGCCCAACTAACCCAAGACAGGAAGCATCTCTGTGTTCTTCCCCTAAGTTTGTCCTCCTGGCAGATCCCTATCTTCATAAGTATCATCTTGCCATTTGAGCCCCTTAGTGAGAAAACTCTCTGAGAGGCCTCACCTTGTAATAATTTGGTTGCATTCTGTTTGGATGGTCTGCAGAGTGGATCACTGTCATTTTTAGATTCCAGACGAATCTCTACCTAGGAGGAGTGGAGAAGTGAGGAGGGAGTACATCACCATGCCAAGGTCACAGAAGGAGGCCTTGTAAGGCACTCAGGGTTTTGTGAACTGCCCCCATTCCTGCCAGGCACAATAACCCCACCATATATGTGGTACCTTTCCTTTTGCAACACTTTGGCATACCTGATCTCATTTGACTCTTCCCACAAATCACCTTGTGAGGCAGAAAGAACCGATTATACAAAAGGAAACAGATAAGGCTGATTCATTTATTTACTGTACAAATACTTATTGAGTTTCCACTATGTCTCAAGTGAAGCCTTAAGAATGGACAGTAAACACAGCACATTCCCAGCTCTCAAGAAGTTCTGGTTCTAGTCAGGAGAGGCAAACAAGCTGCTAGTGTGCAAATAGGTAATAAATATAATTTCCAGTGGTGGTGCATGCTCAAAAGACAACCAGGCAGGGTAATATTATAGAAAGTAATGGGTATGGAGGAGGGGCTGCTTTCAAGCAGGCAAAGCCTTTCTAAAGAGATGACATTTGAGCCAAAATCAGAATGGGCTGAAGGACTTGTAGATGATCACTGGGAGAGCTGACACTGGAACCCAGAAGAGGGCTCTTTCCCCACCGTCCTTTGGGCTCTTCTCTTCCCTCTGTCCTGTGTCTGTGGACACCTGTGGGTTATGTCAGGGAGTGGACATTGGTTTGTTTCACGGTGAATAGGCAGGGAATGAGGCATGTTGCAGTATCTTGGGAACTCTTAAAAGCACAGCTCTGTCCCCTCGACCTGAGTGTAAACAGCCAGCTCAAAACTGAAGAGGGGCCACACAGGGCCAACTTTGCTTCACCTTTTGCCTTTTAGTAGTCCCTTTCTCAAGGGGCCCCTTAGGATTAAACTTTACCTCTCTCTGGGTCAACAGGAGGGGATATCAGAGACACCTTTCCTAAGGCAGCTAAGAAGTTAGGATTTTGCCATCCTAGAAATTGTGGTAAAATGTACATAACAAAATTTATTATCTTAACCATTTTAAAGTGTACAGGTCAGGTAAAGTGGCTCAAGCCTGTAATCTCAGCATTTTGGGAGGCTGCGGCAGGAGGATTGCTTGAGGTCAAGAGTTTAAGACCAACCTGGGAAACATAGAGAACTTCTGTCTCAAAAAAAAAAAAAAAATTAGCTAGGTGAGGTGGTACATGCCTGTAGTCTCAGCTGAATGAGATCCTGTCTCTAAAAAATAATAAATAAATGAAGTTCCTTGGCATTAACTACATTCACATTGTTTTGCCATTGTCACCACTGCTTCTCTCACAAACTTTTTCATCCTCCTAAACTGAAACTCCATACTCATTAAACAATCACTTCCTGCCATTTTTTAAAGCCCTGATGGATCATGGGCAATGGGGAAATTAATGCCATTTTACAAAAGCCTCTGCTCTGATGTGTAGGATCCCCTTGTGCTGAATGCAGTATCTTTAGGTATATGCTGAAGACCAGAATTACCTGGTGGTGGTGGTGATAGGAGAGGTGCCTGTTAAAAATGCAGATCTCAGGCCGGGCATGGTGGCTCATGCCTGTAATGCCAGCACTTTGGGAGGCTGAGGCAGGTGGATCACCAGGTCAAGAGATCAAGATCATCCTGGCCAATGTGGTGAAACCCTGTCTCTATTAAAAATACAAAAATTAGCTGGGCGTGGTGGCATGCACCTGTAGTCCCAGGTACTCAGGAGGCTGAGGCAGGATAATCACTTAAACCTGGGAGGTGGAGATTGCAGTGAAACCGAGATGGCCCCACTGCAACTCCAGCCTGGCAACAGAGCGAGACTTGGTCTCCAAAATGCAGTCCCCTTCCTGAATCAAAATCTCTTGGGTTCCACCCTAGTAAGGGTAGTTTTACCAAGTCCCCACCATGATTCTGATGCTGATGTAAATGTGAGAATCACTAGCCTCACCTCATGGGAAGAAAAAGTGAGGAAGACTATTAGCCAGAGTAGATGGGTTAACTCACAAAAAAAGGCTTGTATGGGGAGGCAGCTGCCTGGATTTGAATCTTCACTTTGCCAGTGGCTCACCGTATGGCCTAATCTCTCAGATCCTCAGTTTTCACATCTATAAATTAGAAATTGTCATTTTGGTGCATTCCTCACCACAGTTCCTGTGAAGATTGAATAAAATTATACACACGAGGCACTCAGCACAGTGCATGGAGTCACACAGAGGTCTTGATATAGCATAGAGGCTGCTGCGTGAAAGGTAGTTATGTTTTCTTGAGGAGTTATGGGTAAAGTGAATCAAACTTTACTGCCTCAGAGCTGCTTTATTTTAGCTGTCATCCATTGAAGGAAAGCAAACAAGGTTATTAGTCAGGATAGAAAAAAAAATGCCAGTAGAAACTGAGATGGTAAAAATTTTTCTCGAAAAATCTTTTCAGAGTTGGATGCAGATAGAGAAGTTCCTGAGATGAATGGTTGAGTGATTAGTAGTATGCAGTGCATCTATTGTTTAGCTGTGATAAATAATAAAGAAAACGAGGGATTGGTGCCTGAACCAGACAGATCCTTACCACCACCACACAGGCAACAGGGCAGTCAGGGTTGTCTAAAGAATATTCTGGATGTTTGGTGCCCCAGTCATTTGAGAGTGACACTCATAGACACTGGTCAGAAAAGCTTCCTGAATACAACATGGCTCAGCAGAAAGGAAGGTAGCGGGGGCTTGGGAATGATGAACAGGACTCAGAAATGGGAATGAATAGGCTAGGTTTAGGGAATGTGGGCTAGCGCACCCTGACCGAAATGAGTTTCAAACTAGCGGGCTGGAGAGTCTAGTGTTGATCAGATCAGCCTTAAGTCCAGCTCTCTTTGGCCAAATGAAATATAAGCTATCACCTAACCCTAGTACATTTACCTTTGATAAATATCAGCTAGACCAATTAGAGTAGTTTTACGGACCATTTTTATTTGGTGCCTAGCACAGGGTCTGGCACATAGTAGGTGTTAAAAATTATTTGTTAAATGAGTGAATGAGTCATACCCATTGGTTAGTCAGCCCTTGGAGGAAACATTGAGCAATCTGGAAGCTGTTATATGTCCAAGGATATGTTTACAAATACATAAAACAGGTGAGAGTATGTGTGGTTTTTGAGGGGGCAGGGCAGGAGATTTTCTATGATCTCTTCCTTTTAAAAAATAACATAAATGTTATTTTAAAGAATAAAATAACCTAAAGAACTTTGGGAAAGGGATTGCTACTATTTATGTAGGTTTTATTATGTCCCAAAATTATTTCCTTAGACAGTATAATATTATTATATATTATTATATTTAGACAGTATTGCTAGTTGAGTGTCCCTTATCTGAAATACTTGGGACCAGAAGTGTTTTGGATTTTGGACTTTTTTGTGTTTTGGAATATTTGCATTATACATAGTGTGCTATCTTGGGGATAGGACCTAAAATATTAAATACATTTATGTTTCATACATATCTTATACATATAGCCTAAAGGCAATTTTACATAATATTCAGAATAATCTTGTACATAAAGCAAAGTTTTGACTGCAGTTTGACTATGACCAGTCACATGATATCAGGTATGGAATTTTCCACTTGTGGTGTCGTGTCAACACTCAAAAAGTTTCAGATTTTCAAGCACTTTTGGATTTCAGGTTTGTGAATTAGGGATGCTTAACCTGTGTTTTGTCTAATGAAGCAGGATAAAAACAATATAGAGTATAATTTCAACTCTGTAAAAGGCCTATGTTCATGGGGAAAAACTAGAAGGAAGTTATAACAAAATTAGAACTTACTGATGGTATCGTTTCTTTTACTTATCAGCCCTTTTTTCAGATTTTTCACTGTAAATGTGTAAGTATGTATTACTTTTATAATCAGAAAAACATATAATAGCATGTTTTATTTGTTAAAAAGTTAGCGTAGGATATAGTACAGCACTTTGGCCAAAGCTTGTTTTGTTTCTTTAATCCCTGGTACCCATGAAATCACAACCAATATTTGAAATAATGACATAATGATATAAAAAAAATGAACTATACTTACCATGCTTCTTATGCTTAGTCAAGTCTAATACTACCTGTGTGCTGTGATGCAGTTGATTTGCTGAGGAGCCCACACCATTCAGGTCCTGGGATTTGCTCCATCCCTGACACCTGCATTTCCCTTGACCTTCCAGGGTAGCTCCAGCCCCCCATTCCTGTCAGAGCTTCAGAAATGGCCTGAAGGCTAGTAGGGGACAGGTCAGAGCTACCCTGCTGGCTTCAGATTGTGGACTCTGACAACACTTCTGTCTGTTTTATTTGGTGTACCATCCGGAAAAATAGCAAAAGTACTACAGTATTGGCCTGCAGATTAAACACTTTACAAAACAAAAACTAACCCTGAAATGTGTTTGCTTCATTTTTTCTTTTCAATTAGGTAAGAAGTGTAAATAATATTGTGTCCCTCCTTTGGATGATGAATTCTAAGTGGTAAATCAGAGGCACAGCTAAAATGGACTTTGAGTTTTAATGAGGTGTTCTATTTGCATTTTTAACTCTACCCAAAACAAGCTATTAGAATGACATCAAGTGTTTGAGTCAGCTGTTGCCTTGGGCATCCACCCAGAATTTGATGTCATTGATGGGCATCCTTGAGGAGCAGTAATAATTTTTAAGCTTGTTAACTGGACGGCCACTAAAGGCCTTCAGTTAGTGTTGGTGTTAAACATAATACAAATATAAAAAATAAAATGGCTAGAGATCACCATCTTATATGACATAATACTTATACATTAAGCATGTGAATTTAAAATATTTCCTATGTGCTATGGCTTTGTGGGGGAATCTCTATGAGACTGGAGAGTTATTTAGTCTGAAAAATGTTTTGCTTGGTGTGATGATAAAATGGAGGCTAGACATCAGATGTAGGAGATCCAGATAGGAGAGGATCATTAGACATAGGGGATCCAGACAGGAGGCACAGCCTGAAGAAAAGAGTTGCAGAAGCTGAATCATATCTTCTTTTGATTAAATCAGGATCATTTTACTGAGAGACTGTAATGTAAGAATGTGTGAGGGGAGTAGAGTGGTTCTATTATGTTTATCTCATCCAGAGTGAGTTTTCATCTCATGTATTTTTAATTTTTTTGAAGACAATTACCTTAATTAAGGAATGACTTGTAGAGTACTGGTTTGAAAAAACATTTAGCAAATAGATATGTTGATGTTGCCTGTCAATTAATTTAAAATTGCTTATAATATGTGTTTAAGTTACCCCAGGTAATTGGAGGCAACTGGCTGCTTGAGGAAGCTTGTTATATTTTTGATGCATGAATGTGTCATGCAATGTGTTCAAGGAAGCAGCTCAGGGCCCTTCCCACTTTTGTCTTCCCCCTTGTTGCCAGGCTACCGAAATGTGCTATGCTACTTTGACCTGCTATGAGAACTTGGCTGGACTTGCCCAGGATAGTTCTACTGCTTTTGCTGATGGAGACTACATTGCTCTTGCTAAATAGAAGGCAAGGCCAACCCACAGTCTTCCATCCAAACTCCAATAAATGACTGTGATTCCCTCTGTGTTCTGTTTTCTTCTGACTTCACTTCCCAGGGCAGGTCCTCTTCTACAGACTATGACATTTTCTGGAAAGCCTTCACTGATGACTCGAGTTCATGCTGATTTCTGCCATCTGTATCTGCACTTTTGATCTGTTACACAGTTAGTATGCTTACTATTGAATGATCCTCTCACTTTTTAACTACCTAAACTATGCTATTGAATGTATTGTGATATTAGTTCATATCCTAATTTTTTTCTTTATGACTCTGTTGTAAGTAATGATTTCCTGTAGGCAGGGATTCTTTCTCTTTTTGTGAACTCATGTGGTACCTTGCATATGTGCTAAGCACTCAGTAAACTTGTAGAACTTTTAAGAATCATTTAGCTGCCTGCACTGGTTTAGATAAGGAACATGATCACATATAACATACAATAATATCCTACACAAAACAATAGTGTACAGATATTTGAGCCTTTATTATTATAGTGCTGGAGGGGTGATTTAAAAGAAATAGACATAGTCCTATGTCAGGAAATAATATGTGATGACTCTAGAGAGGTTTTTATAATGATAAAAATAAGAAGTACTACTTTTTGAGAGATTATTTCATAGGATCATTATAAGAATTACATGAGAAACTATTGTTTTCCCCCATTTTACAGATGTGAAAACTAAGTCTCAGCAAGGTTGAGTTGTCTAAGATAAATCTGTGAAGTGGTGGATTTGAACCCAAACAGATTGATTCCACTATCCTGGTGCTATGTATTCATTTGAGATTTTCAGCATCAGATGTGTACAATTGAGAAGGTTGTTTGCTGCTCAGAGGTGCCAAGCAAAAGGAGCAAGTGGGATTGAAATGCAGCCTGTGGTCTACTTGAAAAGTTGTTATGGGCCAGGCGCGGTGGCTCACGCCTGTAATCCCAGCACTTTGGGAGGCCAAGGCAGGTGGATCACGAGGTCAAGAGATCGAGACCATCCTGGTCAACATGGTGAAACCCCGTCTCTACTAAAAATACAAAAAATTAGCTGGGCATGGTGGCGCGTGCCTGTAATCGCAGCTACTCAGGAGGCTGAGGCAGGAGAATTGCCTGAACCCAGGAGGTGGAGGCTGCGGTGAGCAGAGATTGCACCATTGCACTCCAGGCTGGGTAACAAAAGCGAAGCTCCGTCTCAAAAAAAGGAAGAAAAAATTGTTATGATATGAGGGTAAGGTATACATCTGTGCAGCCACCACCTCAATCAAGAGAGAACATTTCCAGTATTTCCCAGAGAGTCACTTTGTGACATGATACAGGCTTTCCACTCTACCCTTCCCGTCACCTACCCTGCTTTCAGCAACTACTGATCCAATTCTATCTCCATTGCTTGATTTTGCATATTTTAGAGCAGAACTGTCCTGTAGAACTTTATGTGATAATAGAAATGTTCTATATATCTGCGCTGTCCAATATGTTTGCCACTAGCCACATGTGACTCTTGAACACTTGAAATATGTCTAGCACAATGGAAGAACTGAATTTTAAAATTTGACTTATTTTAATTAATTTCAATTTAAATAACTGCATATGGCTAGTGCCTACAGTATTAGACAACGCAGGTATAAACTTCAAATAAATGGACTCATTCAATATCTGGCTTCTTTTAAGCAATGTGATGTTTTTGAGATTCATCCATTTTTGTTACATAATGGAAATAATTCCTTTTATTGCTGAGTAGAATTTAATTTTATGAATACAGTACAAGTTGTTTATTTGTCTGCTGGTAGACTTTTGGGTTGTTTTCAGTTTGGGGCTATTGTGAATAAAGTTGCTATAGACATATTTGTACAAGTCTGCTTGTGGATGTATGCTTTTACTTTTCTTCTATGAGTAGAGTTTTTGGATTATAAAATGTATTTAAGTGTATGATTAACTTTATAAGAAATGCCAAACTATTTTCCAAAGTGGCTGTACCACTTTATATTCTCACCAGCAATGTTGCAGTTGCTCCATGTTCTTACCAATTTTGGTATGGCTGGTCATTTTAATTTTAGCTAGTCTAATGGGTGTGAAGTGCTATCTCATTGTGATTTTAATTGGTATTTCCCTGATGACTAATGATGTTTAATATCTTTTTGTTTACTTCTAGGCCATTTGTATTTCTTCTTCAATAAAGTACTTATTCAAACCTTTGCCCATTTTTAAAAATAGGGTAATGTGTCATTTGATTGAGTTACAGAGATTCTTTTTGTATTCTGGATGTAAATCCTTGTTAGATGTTTGTATTAAAAGTATTTTCTACCATTCTATGGCTTGCCTTTTGAAGAGGAGATGTTTTTAATTTTGATTAATTCAGTTTACCAATTTTATTCTTCTGTGGTTTGTATTCAGCCTAAGAAGTTTCTGTTTACTCCAATATTGTGAAAATTTTCTCTTATGCTTTCTAAGTTTTATGATTTTAGCTTTTATGTGTTGGACTATTATCTATTTTGAGTTAATTATTGTGTGTGGCATGAGGTGGGGGTTAAGGTTCATTTTTTTTTCATGTGGAAATTTTGTTGATCTATCATAATGTGCTTGTAGGCTATTTGCATTTATTATTTTGTGGAAAGTATCTGTTCAAGTCATCTGCCCATTTTTTAAAAACTTGTGTTGTTTGCTTATTATTGAACAATAATCGTTTTTTTGTTATTTTTGTTTCTGTTTTTGAGACAGAGGCTCACTCTGTCACCCACAGTGGAGTGCAGTGGCACAATCTTGGCTCACTGCAGCCTCCTCCTCTAGGATTCAAGCAATTCTCATGCCTCAGCCTCCTGAGTAGCTGGGATTACAGGTATGCACCACCTTGTCCCACTAATTTTTTTGTATTTTTAGTAGAGATGGGGTTTCATTATGTTGGCCAGGCTGGTCTTGAACTTCTAGCCTCAAGTGATCCAACCATCGTGGCCTCCCAAAATTTTGGGATTATAGTCATGAGCCACTGCGCCTGGCCAAAAATAGTTTTGTACATGTATGAATACAAGAACATTTTCAGGTATGTGTACTATGAATATTTTCTCCGAGTCTGTGTCATACCTTTTTCTGTCTTAATGGGTTTTTTTTTTTTTGAAGAGCAGAAGTTTTAGATTTCGATCAAGTTTATTTTATCATGTTTTTAATGGTTATTGCTTTGAGTGTCTTAAGAAACTTTTCTGTATTCCAAGGTCTTGAATTTTTTTCTGTTTCCTTCTAGAAATTTTTTTAGTTTTAGATTTTGTATTCTGACCTATAATCCATTATGAATTAATTTTTGTGCATGATATGACATGGGGGTTGATGTTCATTTTTGTTTTTATTTGAATCCAGTACCATTATTGACTGCCCTTTCCCCATTGAATTACATTTGCACCTTTGTTAAAACCTCAGTTGACTGTATATATGTAAA
Source organism: Cebus imitator (assembly GCF_001604975.1). Taxonomy (NCBI): domain Eukaryota; kingdom Metazoa; phylum Chordata; class Mammalia; order Primates; family Cebidae; genus Cebus; species Cebus imitator. The sequence continues at coordinate 417,545 of NW_016107553.1, read as the reverse complement.
TCTATTTTAAGACTATATTCTATGTAATCCCAGCACTTTGGGAGGCCGAGGCGGGTGGATCACGAGGTCAAGAGATCGAGACCATCCTGGTCAGCATGGTGAAACCCCGTCTCTACTAAAAATACAAAAATTCAGCTGGGCATGGTGGTGTGTGCCTGTAATCCCAGCTACTCAGGAGGCTGAGGCAGGAGAATTGCCTGAACCCAGGAGGCGGAGGTTGCGGTGAGCCGAGATCGTGCCATTGCACTCCAGCCTGGGTAACAAGAGCGAAACTCCGTCTCAAAAAAAAAAAAAAAAAAAAGACTATATTCTATTTCACTGATGTAAATTTCTATCCTTATGCCAATATCATATTGTCAAGATTATTGTAGCTTTGTAGTATCTTGAAATTAGGTTAAGTTCTCCAATTTTTCTCTCTTCTAAAACTTATTCTGACTTATTCTAAAGCCTTTATGTTTTCCACAAATGTGCTAGCTTGTTTCAAGATTTTTCAGTTTGAAAAACTAGTCAATATAGTTCATGATGTTAACTTATTAAAAGAAGAAAAATTATATTATCTCACCAAATGGAGAAAAACATTGGGAAATTCTCATTTGTGATAAAAGTTTTCAGCAAACCAGGAATACAAGATAACATCTTTAGTTTAGTTAAGGGCATTTATTAAGACACCTACAGCTAATATATTAAATAGTGATATATTGAATATTTTCCCCATATGAATGAGACAAAGCAAAGATGTATGCTTTTAGTACTTAGCATCATAATTGAATATTACAGCCACTAGATTAAGGCAAGAAAAAGAAATAAAAGATACAGCTTTGGAAAGGAGGAAGTACAATTTTATTTGAAGATAAGATGATTGTCTACATAGAAAATTCTAAGTCACCTAAAAAAATGTTTGCTAGAAGTAATAATTGAATTTAACAAGGATACAATTTATGATGTCTATACACAGCAATTGTATTTCTGTATATTAGCAACAAACAACTGAAAAATAAAATTTAAGATAATTTTATTTATAAGTCCACCACTAACATAAAATATGTAGGAACAAACTTAACAAAAGATGTATAAGACCTCATACAGATAAATAAAAAACATTGCTTAGGTAAATTACAGAAGATATGCATATATACATATCTATGTGTGTGTGTGTATTCATATATCTATGTGTATATATGCATGTATATTTTTGTTTGCATATGTATATATATGTAAATCTATGCAGAGAGAAAAAGATAGCAGAAAGTGTACTAGCACTGGCTAGCTATATTATAGAGTAGAAGCCTCAGTATAATTAAGGTTATTTTTCCCCAAATTGATATATTGACTTAAGAGAGTCAATCTTATCAGAGTTCATATAGGCCCCCCTTGTTTTGAAGAAATTGATTTTCTTGATGACTAAGGTAAGTGGTTTGGATTTATCACAGTAGATAATATGGAACTCTGTTCTCAGGTAAAGTGATGTGATGAAAATAGTGTTGGAGAAATTTTTCTGAAAATTATTTGGAATGGATTGAAACAGAAGGAAGTTAGAGTCTGGAAGACTGGAAGCCCTTAAGTAATCCAGATCTTAATGGACAAGGATTGGGCTCATATAGCCATGGAAGGGAAGGAGAGGGCCAAATGTTTATTAAGATTAACCATATGTCTTGGTATTATGCTGGAAATGTAAACTATAGTGTATTTATAAAACTCTTTCAGTTTAAAGATGCATGTTCTTCAGGCTGTCAATCCATGGGGGTGGGCTATATAATCAATAGTTACAAAATAATGTGCCATGACATGATGTGGTGGTGGAAGGTAGGAAAAGCTACAGGAAATAGAAGAGAGCAATTAATGTGGACAGATTGGTGCCAGGGAGGGCTGCAGAAAGAAGATGGCATTTAAGCTGAATGATGGAGTCAACAGAGTTAAAAAATAGTGGAAAGGGAAATGCACAGAGGCATTAAGTGCTATGCTGATTCAATAAATTGCACAAAATTTAATGTGACTGCATAACTCTTCTTTGGGGGTTGGTCAGAGAAAAAATAGACTAGGATTGACTTTTGGTGAGTCTAGTCCCATCTAAAATCTTCTGTTGCCCACTTTTCTCTCTTTTCATCTCGTCAAATATGTGCATTTGTGTGTGTTTGTGCGTGCCTCTACACACACATAACTCCAGAATCTTGACATTATTATACAATGAAGGAGAGGGAGTACTGTGAGCATCACAGCATCACAATTCTATTCATCTCTACTCTTGGCTTAAAGTTACATTTTACTAATGTTAATGACCCATATTTCTGGGGGAGAGTTATGGTGATTTGCAAGCTGTCTTTACAGGGAAGATCTGCTTTCCTTGTGAGTTTTGCAATTGAGAATTAATCTGTTATGGACAAACATTTTTGTGATCCTCCATTTTGCTGTATTGGCAGCCTTATCAATGTATTAGTTCAAAAATATTAGTATAGCTTTCTCATCTACTTACTAATCAACTCCTGATAGCTAATATACATAAAGTATAAAGATTAGGGTATCTGGGTTTTCTGGGTCTTAAGTATCACATTCCAGACTCAGAAATTTTCTAATAAAGGAAGTTAAAGGCCCGAAGGATTAAATCTTTGTGGTCTTGGAAAAGAACTCAGATGAGTATACCAGTGCCTTTAGGGAATGTTTTAAGAGGTTTGTTTCCTTGTGAGTTATGGAATTTTCATTATAATAGTTCAGAGAAAGGAGGTCAGGAGGGAGTAGAGCAGCAGATATTCAGCAGAAGAAAAAGTGAGACTGACTCATATTATGTAGGGTTTGCGTGTGGGTGTATACACACTTAAATCCATGTGCACCATGTGCACATGATAAGGGGAAAGGGAGGAAAGGATTGCATAGACAAAATGTTTTCTTAAATCTCTTTGCTGAGCAAGCCTTGGGGAAGAGAATGCATAAGTAAATAACGGACCAATGGTTGGTTGATTGTCATATACAGATACTCAAAGGGACTCTGTAAAACTCTAAAGAAGCAAATAGGGATATTAAATTCTATTACCAGCTTTGGCAGTTACTTTAGTATATCTTTTCCATAATGGTGAAATTACTGAGTAATTTTTACTGTCTTTGATTGGACAAAATGTTCTTCTAAGGACTTCAGATAAATTCGTGATTATGCATTGTGTTTTCCTACTTTATCTTTAGTTACATGGCTCCCTTTACCTTAAGTCCCTTTTCCTTTCCATGGATACAAGTAATTATCACTACTGTAAAATCCCAGCTCAAATACCCTATCCGTCAGACTTTACTGATCTCTTGGTTCATAGCCATCTTACCTTCTGAACTGTATGGAATTCAACAACAGGCACTTAATCAATAGACAGTTGACTGATAAATTAGTTTTTCATATTGTTATTAAGCCACAGCTCCTTTCAATGCCTATAATATGCTTGTATTTCATGTTTTTCTAACTTAAATATTCTTTGGAATTCTATTTGGCTTAGGATAATAAAATTGAAAACATTCTGGGAATTAGCGAATATAACTTTCCCACCAATGCAGATATTTTCTGTAGAGGTTTCTTGTTATGTCACTTCTCTGTACTCTTGGACTAGTCATTCAAGCACTCTGAGCCTTATTATAAAATGGGGGTGATAATAGTACCACCCCCACCTTTTCAGTTTTAGTTAGGAAAAGATTTAGATGTGAGTGACAGTAAACCCAAGACAATGGTGCATTAAACAAGTTAGAATTTTATTTTTCCCTCCACTCAATCCAGGAAACAGGTAGTCAGGTCTCTCTCTTGTTTCTTTTCTATGTATGACATTCATTCTCATGTTCACCTCACAATCTAAGATGGCTGCACCTCTTCTGGCCATCATGCCTTTCTTCCAACTAGCAGCAGAAGAAAGAGGGGCAAGAGAAGGGCACACTCTTTCTTCAAGTACACTTTCCAGAAATTGTAAACCACTTTGCTTGTATCTCATTGGCTGTAACTTAGTCACATGGCCACATCTAGCTGTAAGGGAGGCTAATAATGGAATATCCATATGCTTGGCTCAAATTCAGAGGTTCTACTATTGAGGAAATAAGAACAGATTTTGGGGGGAAATTAGGAGTCCCTGCCACCCTACTGATAATGTTGTTACAAAGATTAAATGAGAAAATATGTATACTATGCTTAGAACATGCCCGATAGATAATACATGCTCAGAACTAGGTCATTGTTTTTATAATTATCTTTGGTAGACAGTGATCCATTTTCCCTCTGACATTCCAAATTCGCTCTGTTAATTTGTTCAGCATATATTGAGCATCCCTGATACTGAATAATGTGCCTCCGTTTAAATCTATCAGTAATTAAAAGAAGACCATCATCCAAGATGCTCACCCTTTGTTGAAAAGCTCTAAAACTTAGGGAATTCTTTATCAGACTGATCCAAAACTTACCTCCCCAATAATTCATGTCTTAGCCGTGATCCTACCTTTTGAAACTACAAGATGAGCCCATTTTCTCATCTCAATTCTTCAAATAAATAAAGACAGCTATCAAGCCTCCCACATAGTTTTCTTGTTCTAAACATGCATTTCATTAACTCATTTTTTTATTTAGTACATGGGCTGGCAAACTTTTCTGTAAAAAACCAGGTGGCAAATATTTTCAACTTTGTAGATCATATGGTATCTGTCTCTACTTTTCAGCTCTACTATTATAATGCAAAAGCAGCCACAGACATGACATATATGAATAGATGTGGCTGTTTTCCAATAAAATTTTATTTACAAAAACAGATGGCTTACTAGATTTGGGACTTAGGATGTAGTTTGCCAGTCCTTGCTTTAGCCCATGAAAACACCCATCAACAGAATTACTCCTGGCCCATAGTCCCCTCTCCTGAAGCTGAAAACTTACCCTGTCGCTCCTGATTCTGCTTATACATTTCATTTCTTTTTCTTGTCTTAATGCTTTGACTAGAATTTCCAGCAATTCCTGCATCTCCATAGATCTACTTCCCAGTCAGTCATTTCTTTAGTTGTATTACCTATCCCCAAATATCTCAAGATTGGACATATTATCTTGACAAGTACCGTCTTGTTCTGCCATATTTTTAGCACACACCTCCTTTGACCTCTCCCAGGCTAGCACTTACCCAATCTCCCCCATAAACCTGTACACACTAAGGAAAGAAGAATCCCTTCTTCCATCTTTTTCTTCTTCAAACCCACTAGAATATGATCTTTATTCAGTACTTCAGGTTTTCTTTAGCCAGCAGTCTAATGCCGCTGTAACTCTAACCTTAACCTAACTCAACCAACTTCCCTTAAAAACAACCTAGAACTGACCAAGAGTGAGTAAGTAGAAAGTTAACAGTTATTGATGGGTCTGCTGCTGCTGACATATTATATATATATATATTTCATCTCAATATTATAGATATGGAAAGTATGTCTCAAAATTGATAATTTAACCAGCTCAGGATCATGCAGCTTAGATTTAAGGAGTTGATCCCAGATGTAGAACTGAAATTAAAATTTGGGTGGACCTAGTGAAAGGAGTGTGTACATCTGGTATAAAAAATTCAATGCTGTGTCACTGATACAACAGACCTGCTGAACCTTGGTTGTTCTTTCTTATCAAGATATTTCAAGGCATAGAATAATAAATGTTTGCCTTGAATTTTTGGTTTTCAAAGGATTTCCTTCACAGCCTGATGGAGTAGGTGATTTTATTTCTATTTTACAGGAGAAGAAATTAAACCCCAAAGTGGTTAAAATTTTTACCTGACATACCAGACCCCACTGTCTGGTTGTTTCTTTTTATGACTGCCCACATTTGCTCTTCCCTGAAAACTCCACCCCATCTCTTTAACTACTTCCTACTTACCTTTTGAAACTCAGCTCAGTTGTCAGCTTCTGAAAGAAACCCTCCCTGGAAATCACTCCCACCTCATCCCCACTATCTGTTTTAGATGTTCTTCCTCTGTGTTAATGTAGATTATAGCTCTATTTACACTGTACTTTGGTGACTTATCAGCTCGTAAGGAAATCCAGAACAAGATCCCTGTCTTATTTAATTTTATACTCAACAAATATTTGTTAAATAAAGGAATGGTCTGAGATTGAAGCAAGTCTAGTGCTCTAAAAAGTCTGCTCCCTGTAATGTTGCTCATCGGTGATTCGTATAGTAAGCTGGAGGCAAAGCAAAGACCTTTGCTTCGATGTCTGTGTGTATCCTTGGCCTTCCAGAGACAAAGCCACATATAAGATAGGCTTCTCCTATCATCCATGAGTCTTTACAGCTAGATGACATCAGAAACCCAAACCCACAGGGCTTCAGACTAGATGGAAGAGAAGGCAGCATAGTCTTTGGTTAAGAGAAGAGATTCTGTAGTCAGTCTTCCCGGATTTGAATCCTGTCTCTATCATTTGCTAGTGGAGAGGTCTTTGGCAATTCACTTAGCTTTTCTGTACTTTGGTTTCCAATCTTTCAAATATGGATAGCAGAATTTATTTGTATTAGTTATCTATCACTGTTTATTAGCCCAAAATGTAGTGGCTCAAAGCAATAAACATTTATTATCTCACAGTTTCTGTGGTCAGGAATGTGGGAAAAGGCTTATCTGTCTGAGGGTCTCTCAGGTGGTTGCAGTCAAGACATAGGTTGCAGGTACAATATCTGAAGTCTTGACTATAGCTGGAGGATTCACTTCCAAGATGGTTCACACTCACATGGATGTTGTCAAGAGCCTTCCATACTTGCCACAGGGATCTCTCCTTAACAATATGGCAGCAGATTACCCTCAGAGCATGTGAGAGAGAAGTAGCAAGGAGGAAGCTCCAATGACTGATTCTCAGCAGTCATGTACTGTTCCTTCTACCATATTCTGTATGTTAGAGGGAAATCACTAAGTATAACCCACATCCAAGGGGTGGGGAATTGGGCTCCACCTTTTGAAGAGAGGAGTATCAAAGAATTTGTGGACATATTTTAAAACCATCACACTATCTCATAGCATTGAGTGAGAATTACACAAGATAATAATTGCAGAGTTGCCAGGCACAATGGCTCACACCTGTAAGTCCAGCACTTTGGGAGGCTAAGGTGGGAGGATTGCTTGAGCCCAGATGTTCATGATCAGACTGGCCAACATGGTGAACCCCTGTCTTTACAAAAAAATACAAAAATTAGCCAAGCACAGTGTTGTTGTCTCACCTACTTGGGAGGCTGAGGTGGGAAGATCGCTTGAACCCAGACTGGTATTAAAATATGTCCACAAATTCTTTGATACTCTCCCTTCAAAAGGTGGAGCCTAATTCTGCTCCCCTTGAATGTGGCTTATACTTAGTGATTTCCCTCTAACATATGGAATATGGTAGAAGGAACAGTATGTGACTGCTGAATCCAGGAGGCAGAAGTTGCAGTGAGCAGTGATTGGGCCACTGTACTTCAGCCTGGGACTCTGTATCAGAATGAGACTCTGTCTCAAAATTGTAATGATGATGATAATTATAATACTAACAAAAATAATTGCAACATCCTTAGAACATGAACTAGACAGCACCAAAATATTTCCCCTTTCTCCAACTTTGAATTATTTACCTCATGGGTAAGAAAGGATATATTAGCTATCAATCTGAAGGCTGTGGCCTGAAAAATCTCTTTAAAAATTAGAACAAATATTTGAATTCAAGTTAGTGCCATATGCCATTAAAGTTATCTGTATAACTTTTCTTGACCTGAAAAGTTGTTCATGGTATGCTTTGAATTTTTAAAGCAGGTACAGAACAGAATGCCCAATATTATCTTTGCATAGCTAAATACATATATCTCTATGTATGTTGATGCATAGGGAGTGTCCTGGAAGGAGGTTTCTTAAAGTAATAATAGTTATTGCTGTGTGGTAGGATTCATTAGGATGCTAAGCTAGGACACTGCTGCTCTGTGTGGGATGGTTTATTCCCTGCAAAGATATGAATGCTAGAGTGTCCATTGATTTTTTTAGAGTAGTTGTAGAGATATGCATATACTGGGAGCCTCTCACCTGAGAAGCTGTGTTTGTGCTTGAGGGAACACATATGGAAGGGAAGAAGGGACAGTTGATGACTCTTTGGGGAAAGAGGATATGGGAGAAGCAAGGGAAGAAAGATATCTATTTGACGAAGAGCAAAGGCAAGGCCAAGCTGGTGTTGACAGCAGAGTGTGACTGCTCATTAGTTGTCTTGGGAGGAAGAGCTTTACCTGCAAAGGAATGATATGCTTATGATGGGCACCCTCTAATCCCACAGTGCCTTGTATATCCTTTATAACTGTGTTTCCACATTGGATAGAAAATCGTTTTGTTCCCTCTCTCTATTAATAGAGTTACAAGCAGTTCAGTTTTGTTAGTGACCAATTATTTCAGGTTTAAATGTCTGGAAAAGTTTTTACTTAATTTTTATTTGCAGAAGATATTTTTGCTGGGTATAGAACTTGAAGTTAACAGTAGTTTTTCTTTCAGTACTTTGAAGATTTACTCCACTGTCTTCTGGCTTACATTGTTTCTGATTAAATGTCTGCCATCATGCTTATCTTTGTGCCTCTTTGTTTAATGTGCCTTATTTCTCTAGATTCCTTGGCCTCCCTGAAGTCTCAACTTTTTCTTTTCTACTGAGGTAAATTGTTGGATTTTACCTGAGTTTCCTTTTTCTACCTTGTAGCCTAGAAACTTTCTAAGAAGTAAGCAAGAGCATTTATAGAGCTCACTTCATTTTTTTTTCCTTCTTTCAGAGATCAATGTCTGTGTTGCCTGTTGTTCAGTGTCTGAAAACCATTTTTTTTCTTGATTTTTATTTTTAGTTATTTAAGGTGGATAAATAAATCTTGCCCTTGTTACTCCCTTTTGGCTGGAAGCAGAAGTTCTAAAATATTAAATCAAAAAATAAATGCTAAAAACGTAAAAGCCAACTTCTGATTGCAAAACAACCCTTTTTCTCAAAATTGGTCTTCATCTTGGGAGTATGAGCTCATTTTTTTAAAAACTCACTGACTGACACAGTGTTTGACATTATCTCTTTTCTTACAGGAAACAGGAATCATTCAAACTGGATTTTTAAATCATTGCAAGTCAATGATGTATCAGAAGTTGCAGAGTGCAAGCCCAAGTAACAGTCTTCAAAAAATTTTGCTTCACATAACAGAGAAAGGAAAATTGATCTACCATCTTAAAACCCTGATCTAGAAAAAATATATATTCATCATAAGAAATTATAACTGAGAAAAATTATTTTCCTCTTAATGCACCTGAATGAAAGGAAGTATCCCTTTGTTTCTTGGGAGGAGTTGTATGTCTGAGATTGTCATAATAATGAGTCATTTTATTAAAACCTTGACATGATCACCAGGGAAGAGAAATAGAGCAATAGCTGGAACTTGTGTGTTAGTCCAAGATGACTTCTGAAGAAATGACAGCTTCTGTTCTCATACCTGTGACTCAGAGAAAAGTGGTTTCTGCCCAATCAGCTTCAGATGAAAGTAGTGAAAAGGTCTCAGACATCAATATTTCAAAAGCACATACTGTCAGACAGAGTGGGCAGACTTCTCATACCATCTCACGACTGAACAAACTTAAAGAAGAATCTTCTGGAAGCAACTTGCCAGAGATTCTCTCAATAGCAAGGGAGAAAGTAGTGAGTGATGAGAACAGTAATGAAAAATCCTGGGAGAAAAGCATACCAGATTCTGTGAAAAACCTTAACATTAACTGCAACAACATGTTAAGAAACCATCAGCATGGCCTTCCTCAGAGACAATTTTATGAAATGTGCAACTCTGTCGCTGAGGAAGACCTGTGTTTAGAAACTGGAATTCCTTCTCCACTGGAAAGAAGGGTGTTCCCTGAAATTCAACTGGAACTAGACAGACCTCCCATGGACATTAGTCCTTTGGGAAATCAGTCGGCTATCCTAGAGACAGACAGAGCACACCCTGACAGCAGCACGACAGTGTTTCATTTTCATTATGAAGTTGAAAGAAGAATGTCAGACACTTTCTGTACCCTATCAAAAAACTTAATTTTAGATGACTGTGGAAATTGTGTACCACTACCCAGGGGTGAGGAGAAGCAAAAGAAAAACTACGTGGCATATACCTGTAAACTAATGGAATTGGCAAAAAATTGTGATAATAAGAATGAGCAGCTGCAGTGTGATCATTGTGACACCTTGAATGAAAAATACTTTTGCTTTGAAGGCTCTTGCCAGAAGGTTGACATGGTATATTCAAGTGATAGTTTTTGCAGGGAAGATTTTAGTGACAGTCAAGCTGCCAAGACCTTTTTGAGCCATTTTGAGGACGTCCCTGATAAATGTGAAGATGTAGAAGATGACTTTTTTAAAAGCAAAAAGGAGCGGTCCACTTTGTTAGTCAGAAGATTCTGCAAAAATGACAGAGAAGTTAAGAAATCTGTGTATACCGGAACAAGAGCAATTGTGAGAACTCTGCCTTCTGGCCACATTGGGCTGATTGCATGGAGTTACATTGATGAGAAGAGAAATAATCCCTTACTGTCTTGTGGGAGAGTAATGGAACCCCTGTCAACGGTGGAGATAAGGCAAGGTGGGAGCCGACATCTGTCAGAAGCCCAGTGGTATCCTGTAAGCATTTGAGTTTCTTTATACCATTTATTTAAACTTGCTTTTTTAAAAAATCCAAATTTCCATTTCTTAATTCATGAGAAATTTTAAGATCTGTCAAATTATGATTCTTAGGATAAGCATTTGTAGTTATTGAAAATAGATACTCCAATTGACAGCTACCAAGATTGAGTTGATACTGCAATATAAAAGTATGTCAGAAAATACTATTATTGGGAGTAGAGGGATTAGGGAGATTTCCTGGTAGTGGAAAAAATGGATCCATCTGTTGATTATCTGTTTTTTGTTATTTTGAGATAAATGCCTGGTTCCTCTGCTATAGTGTAGTTCATTATTGTTTTTAGGTTTCCAGACCTAACAGAACTTAATTCTGTTTTTTTACATTTTCCAACTTCCCCACTTCCTTCCCTCTTAAACTTTTTTATGCCATGGACCCCTTTGGCAGAGTGATGAACATATGGATTCAGAATAATGTTTTAAAATGAGTCAAATGAAATTGAAAGCATCATAAAGGACAAGTTATGTTGATACACATTTATCAAGATTTTTTAAAAAAATTAACATGGCAATTTAGGTGCTTCTTTATTAATATATTAAATAATAGTATCTGGTGATGTGATAAGTATCATAATTTCAAATTATGGCCCTCTGTATTCTCAGTTTATGTATCCATAGATTCAACCAACTGCATATTGAAAATAGTTTTGTAAGAAACAAAAAATAACAATATAACAATAAAAATAACACAAATTTTAAAAAAACCAATACACTATAACACTATTTACATAGTATAAGGTATTCTAAGTAATTTAGAGAAGATTTAAAGTATACAAGATGAATGTATGTTATACACAAATACTGGGCCATCTTATATAAGGGACTTGAGCATCCTTGAACTTTGGTATTCATGTGGATGGTGGCAGTCTTGGAACCAATTCCTCTCGGATAGTGAGGGATAGTTGTAGTGATGAATGTAAGTAAGGAATAGATTACCTGAAATTTTCTCAGTTTTAGCACTGTAAATTTCATATCCTGGAAAACCCTTCAGACCAAACCAGGGCAGTTGGTCACCCTAAATATCAATAACATTTTAGGATATCTATCACAACTGTAATAAGGTATGGAAATCTCTGTGACTTTTATTGTGACAAGATCACAGTTACTATTACTACTACTGAAGTTTGTTACCTATATTCAAAATTAAAGGAAATGTAAATTTCCATTTGGGATTAATGAAAATAATGATTCATTTTTTTTCCTCAACCAGATTTCCAGGTCCTCTGATTCTATTCCCAGTCTCCCCTCTTTAAGAATCCTGTTCTAGAAATACATATGATCAGGCTGCCTGCTCTCAGACCTTATCTGTACTTCTGAGGACAGTGCCATGTGCCATCCTGGATTTTTTTTTTTTTATCCTGAACACTCTTGCTTCCTTCAATTATTCTCTATGTGAAACTGTTTTTAGAACTATCACATTCCAATTCTTCACAAGTCCTTTAAAACTCGACCCTAGAAATAAGCACCTGGTCTAGAGAAACATCCTTTTTGTTGAAATATAAGTGATATATTTTTACTTTCATCATCATCATCATCATCATCATCATCATTGTATTAGTCTGTTCTCATGCTCCTAATAAAGACTTACCCTAGACTGGGTAATTTACAGAGAAAAAGAGGTTCAATGGACTTACGGTTCCACATGGCTGGGGAGGCCAAACAATCATGGTAGAAGGCAGAGGAGGAGCAAAGACACATCTTACATGGTGGCAGGCAAGAAAGCATGTGCAGGGGAACCCTCATGTATAAAACCATCATATCTTATGAGACTTATTCACTACCATGAGAACAGTATGGGGGAAACTGCCCCATGATTCAGTTATTTCCACCTGGCCTTGCCCTTGACACATGGGGATTATTACAATTCAAGATGAGATTTGGGTGGGGACACAGCCCAACCATATGAAATATCAATCAGGGTAGCTAACATTTATTGAGCATTCAAAATATGCCATATATTGGGCTAAATAATTTATATATTCCATGTTATATAATCATCTTAACTACCATATGATGTTGGTGTGATAATTAACCCTATTGTATTGCTAAGAAAACTGATTTCCTGGGAAATTATTTACCTTATCCAAGGTCACTTAGTAAGTAAAATAAGATTTAATTCAGGCAGCTCATACTCTTAGGTAGTTTCTTGAGATACAGAAAGAAATAAAATTCAGAGTAAGTGTTTAAAAGAACAGAAAAATTCTGTTCATTTCAGCATCTGTTGATTGAGTGACCCCATTCATTGATGCTCACAGTATCTCAGACTTGACCATGTTAGATATGGTGATTGTAACCCCACTTACATGTTGCAGTCACTGCCCAGACCCCTCCCCAGACCCTTTGAATCAGAATCACTGGGGTAGGGCACAGCATGAATATTTTTTCAGTGTTTCTATGGATTCTATGAAGTTGTGAACTATTGGCTGGGAGTTTAAACAGAGCTCTTTGCTTTCTGATCAGGACATTTCAGGACTATTTGCCCTTCTCTAAAAACCCTGACACCACTTGGGTTCTTAGGAAGATTAGGGCTGACCTGGGAACCTGCCTGAAAAGTGAAAGCCTGCATGTCCTTCTCTATACAGTTGGCCACTCACCCAGCCAGTGTCTAGGGATGTGTTTCTTTGACTTGATTCCACATGAAACCTGAGTCATAGATGAGGAGCTTGTTACCAGCATGCCTGTCCTGCTTGGCACTAGATGACTTGCGCAGCATCACACTGCCATGAAACTGCTGTTGAGAGCAACATGCATGTCATCCTAGTTAACAGTACAGTGGTTTAAAAAAATCATGTACACTCGAACATTAAGAGTACAACAGAAATTTAAATATAGCAAAGTGAAATGGAAATAGCTTGCTTTAGAACATTTATCATAGTTTCCCAATGAGGGTTGTGAATCGGGTGTACATTTCAGAATAATTTTTGGTATCCCCATACTCTCCTCCAGTTTCTTCTTTTCTGCAGCCCTGCTGCTGTTTCTTCTGAGCTTATTCATTGGTCCCAGCTCAAACCTGCCCTTGTCCATCAAAGGCCCTGGGATGGTTAATTTCTAATTGAAAAGGACAAAAGGGATGATGTAAATTTTCTTCTCCCTGCTTCTTAGTATCTGGAGGCTGGGAGAGGTTGCCACACCTCTGTCAGAGTAGACTCCAGGAACTTCTATCCCCTTGGTCTAAGCAGGCTTGGAGGAGGCTATTGGCATTTTTCTTAACCATTAAGATGCAGCTGGGGAATAGGTTGGTTGTCCTGTCCTTTCTTAAGGGAGATTTCTAAAGGGGGAGCCCTTTCTGAATATCCAAATCACACCATAGCAGGAATGAATCAGTATTTTTTTAGGTATTACATTCTATATATCTTGTTTTTTAGTTTAGGATCTGGTAGAAATCCTAAAAAGTTACGCAGGTGAATTATAACTAGTTTCCCCAGCTCCTATGAATTACTTCCTTCAAAGATGCAGACCCTAATGATATCCTCCTTTTCCTGTGTTTTGGTCATTTCATAGGTGTCCGTTCTGGTTCCTCAATCAGATTGTAAATCAATTAAGGACAAGAAATGAGTTCTGCATTTTTGTACTCTCCATGATGCAAGTATAATGCCAAATATATAGAGAATAAGGACAATGTCATGTTAGAAATACAGTCTCTAGGGTCAGTCGACCTGAATTTAAATTGTGGCCCTGACTCCATTGCTGACTGGCCATGTGAATTCTGGTACACGGTTTGACCTCTTTGTTCCTGATTACCTTTTTTATAAACTGAGAATAGTGGTGTTATTGTGGCGTTAAATGAGATGCTACTCACTGCACAGTTCCAGCAAGGAGCGAGTGCTGCTTTCTCACCCTGGCCATTGTGGATATACTTTGTCGAGAACACATTTCCACCTCCTTCTGCTGTTTGTCTTCTCACTCAGGGGTGTTACAGTGGCATGAATTTGAATGCGTGTTTCTCAATCTATAATGTGGTAGTTTGAACAATCCTTCCCACACATTTAAAGAATGTGCTATTTGTCCAATTAATTCCTTGGCCCTCAACATTAAACATTGTTTTTTTCTTGGATGCCTTGGTCAGAATGACCCATTTAGTTTGTATTTGCACAGCTGTGTAGAGAAGAGTGGATTTGAATGGAAAACACTAATGAAGATTAATGCTTGCTGACATACTGACTATATTGGTATCCTCCTTCTCCTCCTCATAAGAAATTAAAACCCTATCCCTTATCCAGTTATAGTCATATTCCCTCTCTCCTGCTCTGAAACAAGATGGGATATTTTGACAGGTGGCTGAAGTCTCCAGGTTAAAGATTGGTTAAGGGTGTTTTTCCTTAAAAAAAAAAAAAATTCTCAACCTGCCTGAATTTTGAGGAGTTTAGATACATATAGTTATCTTGAATGTGAAGTACAAGAAGTTTCTGCTTCTGCCCTGCTGGAGTTGCTCATGTAACCCGAGCTCCACATGCAGTCAGAGAATGTGGAGGCGCCAGGGCAGGCATTCCACTGGCTCCTGTATTATCACTTCACTTATTTCCCTTCTTTGTTCCACAAGAAGATTTACTGTACAAGAATATGTATGACAAAATAGAAAAAAACTCAGATAAAGTAAAAAACCAAGAATACAAATGAAAAGTAAAGAATGAATAAAAATATTTTATATCAGACTACAAAAGGTATAATTTAAAAAGTAAGGTCAAAAGCAGCTTCTATATTCCTGCTTCTTATTCTGTTTATTTCCTTTTAAAATGTGCCTTTCTTCTTTGTGCTTTACTCTCAAGCGCAGAAAATTAATCCTAGGAGGCAACTATTTTTTGAGTGTTTCACAAAATTGCCTTTGTTGGTATACATGTCCTTGATTCTATATTTTGTCTCTTTCAAATTGAAGAGACCTGAACCTTAGGGGAGACATAATGTCTGTTATGTGTAAAGGGACCTACCAATAATAAATTCGCCTTCTAAGTTGTAAGTTTTATGGATGATAAAATATCTACTGATCCCCACTGTTCAATATTGTAAGGGATTGCTGTTGAGATGGCAACATGTCTTGTTTTCTGGTCTGGAAATTTGGTTGCCTGGAGCTAGGGTACAATTTGGACCTTGAGATAATTAAGATTTCGTGGGGTGCTTAGGCTAAGCTGGAAGCCTGTACTTGGTGATTTGCCAGGCTGCCTCTTTCATTACAAAGGGTAGTGCTGGGTTGACGACATGGGTATGGGATGATGCTGGCCCCTTCCTGCTGAGCACAGTGAAAGGGAATCCAGCTTCCTCTCAGCTCCTGTGCAGTTTAGTCACATCTAGTGCATCAGTGGAAAATGTGATGGCTGTCAGAGTCCAGCTTTGTGATGACTTCACAACTTTCCCTTATTAGCTGCATTGGTGTAATGTACGATAAATTGCCCCCTGCATCTCTGTAGTTATGCCAGCTCTTTGGCTAAGATTTGGTAAGAGCAGGAATGAAAAACCTTGACTCTGGATTCCAGTGTAAGGTCAATGCACTGGTGGCCACTTTTATTCTCATAATAGTCTTGGGACAGTATCAGCATTAGGATTATTATTTTTTTCTTTTCCCCAGATGTCCTACATAATGGGAATTAGCAGCTGGAGAGACCCTATCCCTGAAAATGGGCCATGGTAGTAAGTGACCTGAAAAGAATTAGACCCAGTAGGCAAGGATAAAACCACCTGTTGAAGCCCTGATCTGCTCTACAACCTGCATTTTACAGAGGGGGCACTCAAGCTGCCCCTTGAATGACCTCTGCAAAGTCATGAGTTATAGAGGTGCCCCCCTCTGAGTTTAAGGGAGTCCTGGGGTTACAGAAGAGGTTTCCACCCTGGTGACCAAATGATTCAGCACTTAAGGATTTGAAACATCACTGGGGGGAGGTACACCCACTGACCGCCACAAGTACACTAACTGGTAGCTCAGACAGGGTCCTCTCTCAAAAGCTTTTATCAGACAGCGGTGCTGGGCTTATTTTCTGGCACCATGATAGCCAAATGGTGCCCCTTTCAGTGGTTCTTTTTCAGTTCTTTTTTCTAGTGGCTTGCCTGAACACATGCAGAGCCTCACATTAAATATGGGTCTTCTAGAGCTCAGTCATCAGAACCCTGAACCCCTAACCCCAAGGCTCAGTCCTCTACCAGGAACCCTAAACCCTCCCTTCTTCTTTCAGCCATCACTCTTCAAACTCTCAGAAAGCTCAGCAGAAAACCCTCTCAGGCCTCAGCAACACAAAGGCATGCAATCATCTTTCAAGGATAGGGAAGGCCAGTTCTTTGAAACACAATAGCAGATCTCCTTGAAGGGGAGGAGAAATGCTTTGGTTTCTTCTTATTTTTTTTGATAGCTTTTTGACACGTAATTCACATACCATACAATTCACGCAGTTAAAGAATATAATTCAGTGGTTTTAAATATATTCACAGATATGTGCAGGCATCACTACAATCAATTTTAGAACATTTTCATCATCTCAAAAACAATCTGTGTCTTTTAGCTATCACCCTCCCGCGCCCCATCCTGTGCCTCTCCCCCAGCCCTAAGCAACCACTAATCCACTTTCTGTCTTTATAGATTTCCTTATTCTGGACTTTCATATGAAGGGACTTTCTGTTTGTGAAAGGGACTTTCTTGTGCCTGTCTTCTTTCACTTAGCATAATCTTTTCAAGGTTAAAGATTCATTTATACTGTAGCATGAATCAGTACTTAAATACTTTTCACTGCTGAATAATATTTCATTGTAAGAATGCCACATTTTATTGATCTATTCATCAATTGTTGGACATTGAGTTGTTTCCACTTTGGGATTATTATGAATAATACTGCTGTGAGCATTCATGCAGAAGTTTTTGTGACAACATAGTTTCCATTTCTTTTGGATAAATACCCAGGAATTGAATTGCTAGGTCACATGATAACTCTGTTTAATCTTTTTAGGAATGGAAACTGTTTTCCAAAGCAGCTGCACATTTTATGTTTCCACCAGCAATGCAAAGAGTTCTGGTTTCCCCATATATATATATATATATATTTTTTGGAGACGGAGTCTTACTCTGTCGCCAGGCTGTAGTGCAGTGGTGCAATCTAGACTCACTGCAACTTCCGCCTCCTGAATTCAAGCAATTCTCATGCCTCAGCCTCCTGAATAGCTGGGATTACAGGCGAGCACCACCACACCTAGCTAATTTTTATAGTTTTACTAGAGAGATCGTTTCACCATGTTGGCCAGGGTGGTCTCAAACTCCTGACCTCAGGTGATCTGCCTACCTTGGCCTCCCAAGTGCTGGGATGACAGGTGTGAGCCACCGCACCTGGCCCGATTTCTCCACATCTTGATCCAGTTTCAGCTTTCTGCACATGGCTAGCCAGTTCTCCCAACACCATTTATGAAATAGGGAATCCTTTGCCCATTGCTTGTTTTTGTCAGATTTGTCAAAGATCAGATGGTTGTAGGTGTGTGGTTTTATTTCTGAGGCTTCTGTTCTGTTCCATTGATCTGCATCTCTGTTTTTGTACCAGTACCATGCTGTTTTGATTACTGTAGCCTTGTAGTAAAATTTGAAGTCAGGTAGCACGATGCCTCCAGCTTTGTGTTTTTTTGTTTTTTTTGTTTTTTTTTTTTGCTTAGAATTGTCTTGGCTATGTGGGCTCTTTTTCAGTTCCATGTGAAATTTAAGGTGTTTTTTTCCAATTCTGTGAAGAAAGTCAGTGGTAGCTTGATGGGGATAGCATTGAATCTATAGATTACTTTGGGCATGGCCATTTTCATGAACTATGTCCAAAATTTGCATATAGCAATTTAACAAATTATAAATTACACACTTCCTCTTAATTCTAAAATTCTGCCAGTCTATGGCTTCCCCTGATTTAAATCCTGACCCTGAGTTTCAAGGCGAGTGAGTATTCCACCTCCCCCAGCAGCCCCTCCTTGAGGTTTGATTTGGAGTGAGTCTTGTCACTCACTCCCTGACACTTGGTGTAGTAGAAGGGCAGGGGAGTTGGCTAAGCCTGGAAATGTCTGTAGACGTAAAATGGTAAGTACTGGCTGGATGTTTACTGTGTCTTGTACTGGGCTTCCCATATGTCTTGTCTTTTATCTTTTCTTTCCTTTCATTCTCATTGCAACTGTCTATGAGACTAAACACCCCCATTTCATTGGTCACACAGTGTCAGCACTTGAACCCAGGTCTGGCTATCTCTAAAGTCCATGCTCATAACTGCTCCTAAGTTCCTCTGGAAGATTCTGATGCAACTCACCCCTATAACTTGGCAGAAATTCTGTTCTCTTATTAAATGTGCAAATGTTGAGCTGGATGAGTCCCTGGGCTCTTTTTTTCCTTCAAATGTGAACTGGGTGTGACTTTTGGATGAAATGGGAGATGCAGGGAACAATACCAATTCTTAATGTGAGGGGTGTGTTGTCTATTGAAATGACTAAGATTTATTTTTTATGACTCAGCCTGCTAGGAGGAGGAAACCAAGCCCGAAGATTTGAATGTTTTACAGAATTGCTATCATGGAGAAGTACAGTTAAGAAGTTTTATAAGTAAGTAAGCAAGAACAAAGTCCAAACCAAGCTGCATACATCTTGAGTCAGAATCTATAGCTTATTCACGGTCATGCTGAGATACCCAAAACTACTGGGAACATATGTTAGTATTTTTCCATTTTAATTTAAAGTTTTCTGTGATCTCCCAGGGTTCTGACCAACTGACCTAAGTATGAAAGACATGACTCAGTAGCATTTCTTTCCATAGTCACACCATTAAAATGAAGTTTTCACCTACTTCACAAGATTGTGAGGCAGGAGGAAAAAAATCTAAGCTGGCTGTATATTAAAGTGCTTGGCAAACACTATAAAACCTCCCTGCAAGTGTAACTTTTCTCCTCTTACTCCATGCTCTAAAAGATTCAGAGTGAGGCACCTGGAGGCAAAAGAGACACAAAACTACAGAGTAGGCAACAAAACAAAACCAAAGGCAGCCTGTTTTCCTTTCATAAATGCTGCAAGCGTGGAGTCAAACCCGCTATGGAAACCCGAAACTTTGGTTTCCCTTTCGGGGTGCTGGTATGAATGAATAGTAACTTCATTTTCAACTTGAGATTAGATAACTTTTATTGCCAACACCTACTTCATTTTATACCTATGTTTTAATAGAATAAGGAATAAGGAATCAGTTTGTTGATAGACCACGTTGAATAGCTTAGCTTCAGAAAGATTCAGCACCAAATTATAAATGGTGACACTTTAATAGCAAGTGTGATGTGCACTGGGAGCCAGCCTGTGGGAGTTTGGCAGTTGGAAAGCCCCATAGCTTCATTTTTTCCAGATTTTTGTACCCTTCCATCAGATAGTAACTCCTTAGCCTTGAGAAACTCTTCCAAGACAAGGGGAACGTTTATTTGAGTTCTAAATTGTTTAATAGTAAGTACATTATTTTTCTCTTTAATGAGACCAAGAGAATGGCCTCAGACCCTGGTTGGACCAGCCAGTTCTCCTTTTGATGGCCACAAACCAAATATGGGCAGTGTAATGATGGTATGACTCTGGCCTGACTGATATTTTTGTGAGGTGAATGCCATTATTATGGTGACCGTATTTTCCAAATAAAAATTTGGGAACTTTTTATTCAGAGGAAAGAGGGCAGAATATTTGAAATTGAGACTGACCCAGGAAATCCAGAATGAATGGTCTTGGTAGCTATTGATCACAGCATAAAGGAAAAAGACTGTGAATGAACCGGTGCAAATCTAATTGGTTGCTAGAAATGTCAGGGGCCTCAAAACGAATGACTTGCTAGTGGTGACAAAAAAACACTATCTACATGTAAAGACAACACATTAGATGCCTAGAGAATCCAGTGAGTGTTTTTCTCAGAGTTTTTATTTTTCTGTATTTTTGCCAAGTACATTTAGTAGCTACCCATGTTTTGGAAATGTGAAGGTAATAAAATAGATTTATTTTAAACTCCAGGACTTGCTCAGCTAAATGAAGGTTGTCCCTTTCCAAGGAATTACCTTGAAAGGTTGCCCCCACTTTCCATTTATGCTGCCATTATGTACAATGTCTCAATCCTTGGATTGAGAATTTTAGAAACAATCCATTCAAGCATCCTGGCTAATGCTGATTTGGGTCCATACTGACATGTGATTATCAAGGACAGGATTGGTTTTATTGGAGATCTTAAAA
The DNA here is from genome assembly GCF_001604975.1 of Cebus imitator. NCBI lineage: Eukaryota > Metazoa > Chordata > Mammalia > Primates > Cebidae > Cebus > Cebus imitator. The sequence continues at coordinate 396,710 of NW_016107553.1, read as the reverse complement.
ACTGACTGGAGGTGAAAGGAGGTGTCTGGAAATGTTTTAAGCAAAGGTAGAACTATACATTTTGTATATAACACAAAACTTGAACACAGACTTGGCCATTGCTTCACAGTCCTGGCCATGGCTCTCCTTCAGTGTTGACGGACAGTTCATAGGCACTCAGAAACTCAGAATGCAGCCTTGGTTTGGACTGAGCCTCATGGGCACAAAGCTCATGCCAAAAGGCAGATTGGAATTTAGCCCCATCTCCTCTACCTTCCTTGGCTAGATGCCCTTCTACAGGGCACAACATGCCTAGCCACGCATGGTCATGCTGCCTAGTACCACATGGAACAGAAGCAGAAGAGCTTCTGAAGCCCAAGACTTCAATTTGTTTTTTCTTAGATTCATACATTATGTGCTCACAGCGGTAGAGTCCATTGAGTTCCAATGATCTAAAATATAAAGACACTAAATTAGTTCAGGAGAATGCTTTTATACATGAATATAAAGTAAATATTTGTTAACTTTCTAAACTATAGATTCTTGAGCTGGCCCATCTTTTTTTTTTTTTTCTTTAGAGACAGGGTCTTGCTCTGTCACCCAGGCTGAAGTATAGTGGTGCCATCGTAGTTCGCTGCAGTTTTGAACTCCTGGGCTGAAGCAGTCCTCTTGCCTCAGCTCCTGAGAAGCTGGGATTATAGATGTGTACCACCATGCCCAGCTAATTTAAAAAAAAATCCTGTACATATTGTGTCTTGCTTTGTTGCCCAGGTTGGTCTTAAGCTCCTGGCCTCAAGTAATCCTCTTGCCTCAGCCTCCCAAGAAGCTGGGGATACAGGCTAGTGCCACCACACCTGGCTAATTAAAAAAAAATTCGTTTTGTAGAGATGGGGTCTCACATTGTTGCTTAGGTTTGTCTCAAGCTCCTGGCCTCAAGTGATCCTTCCGCCTTGACCTCTCAAAGTGTTGGGATTACAGGTACGAGCCACGGCATCTGGCCCATCTTCTATAATTACATTCAGCCCTTATTTTATGGATAAAATGGCCAAGGCCTTAGATGGGTGAAGTTACTTGAACAGGCTCACATAGCTAATGATGAAGACCCAGGACTAGAATCAAGTTCTCTATAGACTCTCTCTCCTCATCTCTAAAATAGCATTAAAAATATATTTCTGATACAAATAGCCATGTCACCTAGTAGGTGCTTTGTTGATATTGGCAGATTCTGAACCCTAATGCCTTTACAGTTCCTGGGATGCACAGATTCCTAAAACACAGCACCAGCCCTGGAAGAGTTCATGGTGGGATGGTGGAGGCAGACATGCCTGTCTTTTATTTAGATTTCACCCTCTTCCCAGGCTATAAATAACCTTGGTTGGTGCATAGTTTATCAGGTTTGTCCTGCCTTCTCTGATCCATTCTGGTTTTCTTGGCTTATCCTGTCTTCATATCTTTAAGACACTGGCACATCTTGTTGCAATAACATTGTCAATTCTTTAAGTGCTCAGAGGTGCCCTTTTAATTTGAATGTAGTGAGGTTTTGTGAGTTCATTCCTCCCTGTAGCCTAGTTTCTTTCCATCCTTCACTTGGCAGGTAGTTCTCTCTGGTTAATGATTGTGAGTGCTTCAAAGCATACAGAGCAGCCATGGGATCCCTCCCAGTCTCTCAGGAGGATCTTTCCCCTTGTTCTTTTTCTTTTATTTGTGAGAAGCAGAGCCAAATGCAAGACACTGAGCCAAGCAGGAGGGGCCAGACCTGGCCCAGGCAGAGCCAGTATGGTCTGGGCTGCAAGGAATTGAGCCAAGAACCCCAGACCCATAAAACATCAGCACTGCAAGGGCTTTAGAGACCATTGGGTCCAACCCTTCATTTTCAGAATAGTAAACTTAGGCTCAAAGAGACAATGGCCTTTCACAGGTCTGGTCTGGCATCAGTGTCAGAGCGAAGCCTGGAGTCCAGGTTGCTCTCAAGTCAAATTTCCTGCTCTGTGCCACATGCCAAACACTACTTCTGACCCATTGGGTATGGCGCTGAACTGATCAAATTATAACAGCTAAGTAATTGAGAGCTTAAGACTCTGTAATGATTAAGAGTATGAGGTTAGGGGCATGCCTAGTTTCAAATTCTGACCCTGTACTTACTATTTATAGCTCTGAAACGTCATGCAAGTTACTTACCCTCTCTGTGCCTCTATTTATTTCTAAATAATTTTACCTACCTCTTAGTGTTGTTGTAAAGATTAGTAGACTTTTGTATGTTGAATGTTAGCATATGTTAACGAAAATGTTACCATTTTTTAAGCATTTAGATCAGTACCCGGCACTATAAGCTGTTGTTGTTTCCTTTGATTCTTTTTAAAAATTTCATTTTTTAAATAAATAACCTTATTTTAAATAAATAACCTTTTAAAAAATAAAAAGCCAAATTTAGCAGTGGGTTTCGTATACCAACTTTAGTGACACTGTTAATCAGTTCTGATAACCCACTACCATTGGGCCAGCCTTCTTTGCTTCTTGCCTCGATTTTTAACCACAATGCTGTATTACCTTTAGGTAAATAAAGATTTTTCTCTAGGGACCCTGACAGAATAGCTATAAAAGATGGGATACAGTCTCTTAAGTGCTATATGAGTGGCAGGAGGATTTGTGTAGTCTTAGAAAGCTTCATGGAAGAAGTGGGTTATTAGTTCCTGCCAGGGCCAGAATTGCTTCTCTCCTACCAGTAAAAAGGCAAAATGTCTGTCATAAGAAAATTGATCACCTTTCTCTTTCACAGGAGTCCGTGGGACTTATTCCAAAAATAATTTTGATTTCTGAGGCCCTTTGCCATTTTGTTTTAGCCACTTATTTTCCTTCCCGTTTTATGACTTCACATAAAATTTAAAGAGATAGAATTGTTCTCAATAGAATAGGAATTTTCCTGTTTTTTTTTTTTTTGTTGTTGTTTTTTTTGAGATGGAGTCTCACTCTGTCGCCAGTCTGGAGTACAGTGGTGATCTCGGCTTGCTGCAACTTCCGCCTCCCAGGTTCAAGCGATTCTCCTGCCTCAGCCTTCTGAGTAGCTGGGACTACAGGCACAGTCCACTTGTATTTGTAGTAGAGACAGGGTTTCACCATGTTGGCCAGTATGGTCTTCCTTGACCTCATGATCCACCTGCCTCGGCCTCCCAAAGTGCTGGATTACAGGTGTGAGCCACCGTGTCCAGCCTCCTATTTTGTTTTCAAAGCATCTATTGTGAAAATTGCTTTCTATACTTTGCAGAAATTGTTACCAGAATTTGTTGCTTTGAGGCAAACGGGACCAATGTATTCAATTTTTTAAAATATACTTGGTCATTTTCAGTAGTGAAGTAAGCACTGATGAACTTAACAGCCAGTAGTAAAACTAGCACCTTGGCAAACCCTATGCCTAACCATGTGATTCCCCCTTCTTGGCTACCCCAAACCGCTGCATGTCCCTCCTTACCCAGGTGCCATCTTCCTTAATTCTGTTTCCATCATTCCCTTGCTTTCCTTTTTATACAGTGTTATTGCATCTACATGTATTCTTGAGAACTGTACGTTTTTAATAAATGCCACTGAATTGTACACTTCAAAATGGTGATTACTATGTGAATTCCCATCAATAAAAAAAACCTACAGATTTTTAATTTTAGTTGTTTTGAACTTTATATAAAGGTATATAAAGGTACTCTGTGTATAAGCTTTTGGAACTTATTTTACACTGTATTATATTCTTAAGATTCATTTATACTTTTCCTGTAGTTTATTTGTTTTGATTGCTGTATTATACTCCTATATGTGAATATATTATACTTTACTGGTACATTCTCTAGTTGATGGACATTTAGATTGTTTCTATGTTTTTGATATTTTAAATAACCCATCCATGAACATTTTTGTGTATGTTCTTTGTTATATGTGTCCAAAATTTTCTCTTGGATATATCCCTAGAAAGCAGACTGTTGAAACACAGGGTATGTGAATGTTCAGATTTAGGAGATAGTAGTAAACTGTTTTCTAAAGTGGTTGCACCAGTTTACACAGACCCCCCACCCCATCACTATGATGTACAAAAGATTTTTTGAATCTGAATTCTCTCTCAACTTGTTATTTTGCCAATCAAATGAATTAAAAAATATTTCTGTTTAATTTTGCATTTTCCTGATCACTGATGTTTACCATATCTTTGTGTTTTAATTGACCATGTAGTTTTTGTGTGTTAAAATGCCCATTTTCTGTTGGGTTGCTTGTGCTTCTTTATTGATTTGTAGGATTTATTGAAAACATATATATTTTTACTGACACTGTTAATAAGTTCTGACAACCCACTACTATCAGGCCAGCCTTCTTGGATTCTTGTCTCAATTTTTAACCACAATGCCATATTACCCCAGGTGTGTGTGTGTGTATATATATATATATATATATATATATATATTATTTATTTATTTATTTATTTTTGAGACAATCTTACTCTGTCAGCCATGCTGGAGTGCAGTGGCAGGATCATGGCTCACTATAGTCGCAAACTTCCGCGTTCAAGCGATCCTTCCCACTTCAGCCTCCCGAGTAGCTGGGACTACAGGTATGCATGCCTGGCTAATTTTTTTATTTTTAATAAGGACGGGGTCTCACTATGTTGCCTAGGCTGGTCTTGAAGTCCTGAGCTCAAGCTATGCTCTGACCTCAGCCTCCCAGAATCTTGGAATTACAGGTATGAGCCAGTGTGCCTAGCTGGATATATTCTTATCTTTTTTTTGTTTGTGTATATTGCTAATATTTTCTCCTAGATTTAAATTGTCTTTTCCTTTTTCTAAGATTTTTGATGAACAAAATTTTTAAATTTTATAGGAAATTTATTGAAGTTTTATGATCACTGCTTTTTGTTTATTACATTTTTTTCTCTACCTAAAGTCTGAGATATTCACTGATATTTTTCTGCTAGAAGCTTTAGAGTTTTATTTTTGACCTCTAATTCCCTAACCCATTTAAATCTTTGATTTTATATATGGTGTGTGAGGCAGGAATCCATTGTCATCATTTGCTGCATCAATATCCATTTTCCAGCTCTAATCTGACATGTAACTTCTATCATATGCCAAAATTCCATATATGTGTAGGCCTTCTCTGAGCCCTTTAATTTAATTCATTGGTGCATTTATCCATCACTGTGCCAGTAACATTAGGAAGTTCTAACAACTTTTTAAAGATGTGTCCTTACTATTCTTGGCCCTCTACTTATTCTCTCTTTCTCTCTCTCAGTTATTGTTGAAGTATAGTACATCTACAGAAAAATACACAAATCATACAAGGTGTACGGGTCAATGTATTTCACAAAGTGAACACAGATTTAACCAGCACCCAAACTAACAAATGGACATTAACACTCCAGAAGCCTTTGCTGTATCTCTTTTCAGTGTCTCTCTCTCTCTACCTCCCTCCCTCCCACAAAACAAACTAGTATTGTCTCCTAACACCATTCACTTGGCCTATTTTTGAACATTATATAAAAGAGTTTATAGTTGGTACTATTTTGTATGTTTCCTTTTACCCAACATAATATCTGTAAGATTCATCCATGTTGCTGCATGTAGTTGTGGTTTGTACATTCTCATTGCTATTTTCCATTTCATTTCATGAATATGCTATTCTTTATTCATTCCCCTGTTAACAGTCAGTTGGTTTGTTCACAGTTTGGGGCTACTATGAATAGTAACTTTCTGTTTCCTACCAGCCTTTAAGTCCTTGCCTGAGCTGATTCCCTCTTCTTGTCATGTCTCTACTTATTCCATGTATTTGTCTGTTTTCACAGTGCTATAAAGATACTATTGGAGATTGGATAATTTATAAACAAAGGAGATTTAATTGACTCACAGTTCCACATGGTGGGGAGGCTTAGGAAACCTATAATTATGGCTGAAGAAGAAGCAGGCACCTTCTTCACAAGATGGCTGAAGAGAGAGAAAGCATGTAAAGGAGGAGCTGTCAAACACTTACAAAACCACCAGAGCTCATGAGAACTCATTTACTATCATGAGAACACCATGGGGAAGACTTCCCCCATGATCCAATCTCCAGTCACTTCCCACCAGGACCCTCCCTCGATGCGTGGGGCCTATGGGGATTATAGTTAGAGATGAGATTTGGGTAGGGACACAGAGCCAAACTATGTCACTCCACTACTTAAGATTCTGGCCATTTTATAAAGCCAAGTAAGTACATCCCATCCCTTTTGTGAAAAGCTCTTAGACTACCCTAATCTACCAAGTTCTTCTCTGTCAGGGCACCTAAGCTTGTAGCTTATGAGTTGAACTGTAAGTGTAATACTTGGAAGGCTTTTTTTTTTGCAAAAAATGAAAATTAAAAACAAAACAAAACAAAATTATCTAGTACATATGCATTAAGAGAAGTTTTTCCTAAACATGTAAACACTGGATTTACTTGTAGTCATATGCAAAGAAACGAGTGAGGAAATACCTTCCAAGAGTTTGTTCAATTCAAAGAGATAATCAGAGTAACCAACTTCCATTTCATCTTTCTTCAGAAAAAAAAGTGTAGGACAGGTTCATAGCGTGAAGTGATAGAGAAAATGATCAAGGTTGTTAACTTATATGCTTCTGCTCTTAACTCTGGCCAGTTTATGGGATGGGATACTTGTAAGAGCTGATAAGAGCTGAAGCAGAGTATTCATATTTAGTTTATGAAGCTGTCAGATCACTAGGCAATGGAAACTTGACAAGATCTCCTCAACTGCTTTTTTAAATTAGGGATTCTGGGGGACCAAAAAGCAATGTGACTTAGTAGTGATTTGAAAGGCATCATTTTCTTACCAATGGAACAAGATATTGAAATACACTGAATTAGAAAATGTTTAGATAAAGCAAAATTCAAGCCAAACAAATACGACTTTCAGAGTTACTTAGAAGAAATGGAAATTGCAGATGAGATTAGCAGTTTTTCATGTGTAAGAACCATGCTTGAAGATTTTGCCAGCTGCTCTGGTCTAGCTAGATGATTAAACATCTGCTTCATCATTGCAACTCATTGTAAAAGAAACTGATCCATCTAAAAAAGAAGCCATGCTCATCCAAAGGGTACACCATTCCAATAATTTTGTAGATAAGTATATGCATCCCAAAACTCGTCGGAAATTTCTGATTTTGTGGTCAAACACTCGGCAATATTGGAGGCCAGTGGGCATTGTAAAATTACTGCTAAGATTGAAACTTAAAGTGGCTGTTAGTAAAATAGGCCTGGATTCAGAATTGAAATGTATAGGAACTGAATACAGTCCACAGTTTCTGAGCCTGCTAAACATCAATATCCTCATCAACGTGATTAAAATTGAACAGTGAGGGCACACACCTACATACCTACAGATAGGCTTGTGATTATCTGACTCACTACTTGGATGCCTTCATTTGTATTTGTTTAATCTTATCTAACTCGGCTTTAAGGTTAAAACTACAAAAGTAATATACTCTCCTTGTAAATAAAAATTGGTGTATGACATTTTTTAAGTGACCTCTTCTTCTCTAATTTCTCCCACCAAATGAACAAACAGTTCATTGGTTCTGGTTTCACACTTTCCTGTGAATTCTGTATCGGTTTTCAGCTTCTTCAGGCCATGAATTTCTTATTTAATTTTGTAATCCTTTTTATCCAGAATAGTGCTTTGCATAAAACAAGTTCTCAGTACATAACTTATTTGACTAATGATTGACTGAATAAGGATTGGAGGAGAGAATGCCGACATGGAAACCTAGAGGCTTGTAACCAAACTAAAATCAGTGTTTTCAAAGTTCAATTCAGTTGTGTTTGACAAGAAGTGTTAATAATAACATTTAAAGGAGCACTCTAATTGCTACTTTTCTACTTCCTCCTTCCCCCTAAATACCATCTCACAAAGAGATAATCAATCTTTGAGAAAAGATAAATGTGAGTCCATCTCCCTACTTCCCCTTCTTAGAGTGAAGGACATGAGGCAGGAGAGCCTGGGGAAGACAGGAGAGGTGCCCCTGCAGTAGATGAATCTGTTACTCTGTATTGCCTGACAGTAAAATTTGCTGTGGAGCATTTTTATTAGTAATTTCTTTTGCAGATGTTTCTGGAGAAAGTTGAAATTATGCTGGTAAAAACATATCTAGACTTCACATTGCAATTTAAACATATTGTACTTTATTTTCTTAAGCAAAAAAACAGGGAACTCTTTTCCCCTCTTCTATTTTCTTTCTTTCTTTCCTTTCTTTCTTTCTTTTCTTTCCTAAAAAAAAAAAAAAAAGGAATGAGGAAAGTCCAAAGTGTCTTTTCCTATTTGGACAGAAAAATTAATTATTGCTTTGGGAATAAAGGTAGTGAGTATCATATCTCATTTCTAGTTAACTAGCGGTTCCCTTTATATATAAAGAGCAATTACTTTTGGAGACTAAAAAATATATAGTCTTAGGGTACTTCATATTATTTCCCCATGGTTTCATTTTTATTTCATTATCCTCTGACTCCATGACAAAATGTTTATTTGGTGCTTGCAAATTGAAAAAATCTGGAGTGGAATAAGCCACTTGCCATTTCTGATTAATTGTCTTGGATAGGCTTTTAAATCCTCCCGCTGAACCTGAAGCGTACTGTCCCAAAGAGCACTATTTGAAGAGAAAACTTTTGGAATGCCCTTCATTTCTTTGAGTTTTCATAAGAGTGGAATGTGTTATACAGGCAGCCTAGTGAGCAGTTAAGAGCTAGGCTCTGGAAGGAGTCCCGGCTCCACCGTTAACTAGCAGTGGAGCCTTCAGCAATTTACTTAATCTCTCTAAGCCTCAGTTTTTCTCACCGGTATAATGAGAATCATGAAAATAACACCTAATCTAGAGAGTCGTGAGGATTGCGTATCTGAAAAAGCAACATGGCACGTAGAAATTGTTCAACAAATTTTAGCTGCTGCTATTGTCATTAGGATCTCTATGACTACAAATTGTAAGAATGAATTGTGAAGATCTGTAGTACAGGAATGTGCTCTTTATGTGTGAGCAAATATTTTGCACATTGCCACAGTCTTTATTTGTTAGCACGCATGACATTTTTACCTTACTGTGTGGTAAAGTAAAATTTTACCTTGCCAATGGCGATTTATAGTCAGTTGCTCCTCCTAAATTGTAAGCCTCCTGGCCGAAGGGACCAGCTCTCCTAGATTAGCCTTTGCATGCACCAGTAGACTCTCACAATGCCTTGCAGTTAGCAGGTCCTCAAGAAACATTTATTGAATGCACTGTGAAGTTATAGGTAAAGGGCTGGGGTCCAGCTTGCTCTAGAGTGAGGGCTCTGTCTCAGAAATATCCTTATAGCAGTTGAATAAGGGCCAGGACTAGGGTTTGAGATTTCGCATTTCAACCAGGAATTGGAGCTGCCAAGATGCTAGTCACAATAGTGAGAGCCAGCCTTCCAGTCTCTGAATGAAGTTGAAAAGTAGAACCAATTTGGAAAACAGAATTTATTTCATTTTACAGGGTGGCCAGATTAGTTTTTATTATTTTTTTATATTGTATATTTTAAATTATTAAAACTAAATGGTTCAGAACTTGAAATTCAGATTCGTAAACTGCCAGAATCTAGGTTGAAGAAACAGGCAGTAAGAGTGTCAACAGAAGTTATCAAATCATCAAGGGAAAAATGCAAGTCTGAGAGTCTCCTGATATAATTAAGGAAGTGAATCTTACAACGCGAGGGCTGGGAACAGGCAGGTCCTTGAGCTGATTCAGCTGCAGATGAAGTCAGCGCTGCCGATCATCCAGCCAACAAGAATGAAATCAAACCTCAGCAAATCAAAAAGACGCAAGGTCTGTGTACAGTTCTGTAAACAAAGAGATGACAGATCCTCCCTGCTAAGCCCTGGGCTCCAGAAGGCTTTGGAGAAAGAGAAACCCACATTCAGTCCAACTTCACTGTTACTTCCCTTCCCCTTGGATGGCCAGTGCTGTCTTTACCCGAGTTCATCTTCACTGAAACTTCAATTTCTTTATTCCCCCTAAACCTCTGCTTTTCGGTTAGATCAAACTGCGATTTCAGTTAAGTATTCCAGATGTCTCCAAGGTCATTCTCAAATATAATAGTGTTTAATAATATTGACCAGACAGATACCTTCTGTATGTCCAGTGCTATATAGAAAGGCCATTTTTTTATGACCTCTGTTCACCCCGTGATGCATTCTTACTGTTGAAGCCCCTCCCCATACCTTGTAAGCTGTTTTAAATATAACTTTGCTTTATGTTTTTGAAGGAATTTTTATAACTTGAGGTCTTCTTAATAATAAATTATTTACTTGGTTCCTGTGATTTCAATTGTGTTAAGTTTCTATACAACCAGGTAGAGTAAACTTGTGGTTAAGTAGTTCACATAAATGTTACCTTTTGGGGGAATTTCATTTGTTAATCTTGATATTGTTGTTTTCCTTTCATATTTTAGCTAATAAGCTATTTCTTCGGTTCTTAATCACAGTTTCTTATGATTGTTATCTCTATGAATACTTTGATGAACAAGACAAAGCAGACCCAGGTTTGGCTGTGGTGGAGCTTATGGTCTAGTGGGGTCTTCCTTCTGTCATGGCAATTAAAGGCACATCACTAGGTGCAAAAAGACGTCATATGGAAAGATGGATAGCCCCTCATTTCTCCAGTCTTTTTATACAGGAGACTATATTAAAGGTACATAATGTGTGGTCTGTTTGGTGAAGGAAACTGGTTTGCTGTTTAACCAAACCTATTTTCTCTTCAGTGCCCAGTTGGACCATATTTCCAGACTCCCTTACAGTTAGATGTATCCATGTGCCTGAATTTTGGCCACTGGCATGTGGAAGGAAGTGAAATACGCCATGTTTTAGGCCTCGCCCATTAACAGAACCTCCTGATCAGTCCTCATGCCCTCTCTCTTCCTATCGGCCTGCTGGAAGGGAAGGATTAAAGGTTCTAGAACAGAAGGAGAGCAAGATCTAAGGAGACTGCTTCCTGAATCTGAGCACCTACAGGTGACTCAGAGGACAAGAAATAAACTACTTTGTAAAGCCTCTGAGAGAGCTCAGGGTTTATCTCTTATAGTCATTTGAATTAACAACATTCCCTTAGCCACTAATAACATTCCCTTATAGTGCTTTACAGCTTTTGGGGCAGACATCTAAGTAATCACCCAAATTATTTAGGCAAAAGAAAAATGCCCTGTTCAGTAAGACAATATAAGGGCAAGCCTAAATAGGTTACAGAGTTACTTTTAAGGAGTTGAAATTTGAACTGTGATCTGAAAGACGAAAATGAATTATTTTATTATAAAGGAGGCAGCATAATAATGAAGATAATAATTGGTCCCATATGATAGGGTTGCTCTAAGGATTAAGTTAATGTTATATTTTAAGTAAACTAATAATTACATATATTAATAAATTAGTCAAATGCATAGAACATTGCCTGAATTGTAAATGTTTATTATTTTTGTTGTCATATTTTTATTTTTTTGAGGTGGAGTCTCCCTCTGTCACTTAGACTAAAGTGCAGTGGCACCATCTCTGCTCACTGCAACCTCCTCCTCCCGGTTCAAGTGATTCTTCTGCCTCTGCCTCCGGAGTAGTTGGGGTTACAGGTGCCCACCACCATACCCAGCTAATATTTTTGTATTTTTAGTGGAGAGAGGATTTCACCATGTTGGCCAGGCTAGTCTCAAACTCCTGACCTCAAGTGATCTGCCCATCTTGGCCTCCCAAAGTGCTGGGATTACAGGGGTGAACCACAGCACCCAGCTGTTCTCTTACCTTTGAGTTGTACTTTGTAGGTTTAAGTCCTAGCTCTGCCTCCTACTTGTTATAACCTCGGGCAGGGTACTTAATCTCTCTGATTCTCATTTCCTTTCCCATAAAATACTGGTGGTAATAATACAGACTTTGCAGAGTTATTTATGGATCCCTTCTCAGGGTCTAACATAATGCATAACTAATTTACAGGCTTTTCACTTCAAGTTGTTTCAGGCTCCATAGAGATACTCCAAGATCCCTGTTCATAGAGACTTTGCTGTCATTTTGGAAGGCAAGTAATATACACAAGAATTAAATAACCATTCAAGGCATTGTGTGATTTCATGTGAATAAGAGTGCTTATATTACTGTTGTGGTCGTACGTCAATTTGAATGATCAAAGGACCTTTGACTCCCTTCTGAGATGCTACTCAGTTGAATAGTCTACATGCCAGTGGATTTCTGTAGCGTGGCTGTTCTGTGGATATCTGTAGAGCAAGATTATCTTTTTTAGTAAACTCTTTTCTGTGTCAGTGGGTTTGAATTCTCTAAAACCTAGAGATTTATTATTTTGGCTTCGTGTTTAAAATGCAGTGTCTTGTGTTTAAATTTATACAAAGTACTCCTAGATTTTGTCCATGTTAAAAAGAGAGGATTGAAAAAAAGAGAGAGAGGGTTGGATTAGAAAAGTGGTTTTCATATGGGGTTGGAAGAGCCCCTACAATTTATAGTTCTCTTCGTCAAACACCATGTAATTCTGTCCTTTGAAACATAAAAATAACAGTATAATTATGTACTAAAGTAAATGCCTTATTATTCTTTTAAAGTAATTGATTTTTCAGATTTTAATGTTGCATATCTATTCGAAAAAATTAAAAAAACAAAAAAGAGAAAAAAAATCTGTAATCCAACCACTAAATGATGCTTAGTGTTAATATTTGGTAAATTTTCTTTCAATTTTCATTCTATGTATATATATTTTTTCCCACAAAATATGAGTCTTACCATATATAATGCTTTTTTCCTTAGCCTTTAAAAATTAATGACATTAGTGAGATAACTCACATAGTATAAAATTCACCCCTCTTAAAGTGTACAATTCAGTGATTTAATTTAGCATATTCATTGAGCTGTATAATTATAATCATAATTCATTTTAGAATGTTTTCATCATGCCAAAGAGAAACTCCATACCCATTATCAGTCACCCCCATCCTCTCCTTTCCCCCCACCCCCCAGTCCCTGGTAACCAGTAATCTGCTTTTTGTCTTTATGGGTTTGCCTATTCTGGACACTTCATATATGGAATTACACAATATTTGGCCTTTTGTGATGGGCGTTTTCCACTTAGCGTAATGTTTTTAAGGTTCATCATGTTATAGCATTTTAGTACTTCACTCCTTTTCATGGCTGAATACTATCTTGCTGTGTGGGATATCCATTCATCAGGTGATAGACATTTGGATTGTTTCCACCTTTTGGCTGATTATGAATAGTGCTTCTGTGAACATTCATAAGCAAGTTTTTGTGTGGATATATGTTTTCAATTCTCCTGATTGTATATATCTAGGAGTAGAAATGCTCGGTCATTTGGTAATTCCATGTTTAATATTTTGAGAAATTACCAAAAAATTTTTAGAAAATGGCTGCACTTTATTTTTCATAGGCTGTTTTTTCATCTACCATAATATCATGCTTATTTATATATGTCATTAATTTTTCTTTGAAAACATTTATTTTCCTTAAAATGCCCATGACAGATTATGAAACCATTTTTAATAGCTGACCTACATCCATCATATGGTTACACAAGCAAATTAATAGTTTTCTTAATTTTGGACATCTTACATTATTATTATAAACAATGATACAATGACATTTGTTTGCATGTATATTTCTTTAGAGTAAGTATGTAGAAGTGGAGTTATGGGGTCAAAGGGTATGAACATTTAATATCCTTGATACTCTGATGCCACACTTTTCTCTCAGAAGGGTCATCAACCTATACTTCCACCAAACTGTGTCTTTTGTCAACTTTTCTAAAGAAAGCTTAACAAAAACCCATATGTATTAGTTCTATTACTGCATGACAAATGACCTCAAGTGTAGTGGCTTTAAACAATAGAAATTTATCATCTCAGTTTCTGTAGAACAGAAATCTGGCACGGGATGCAGCTGTATTCTTTGCTCGAGGCTAAAATCAAGGTGTCAGCTGGAGTTGCAGTTCTCACTTGGGGCTGGCATCTTCTTCCAAGCTCAATTGTTGTTGGCAGGGTTCATTTCCTTCTCCTGCTTTCTATTCATTAAGTTATGTTCTTTTTCTGTGCGTTAGGAAAAGGCACACTTTTATTCTATTCACTTTTAGTGGTTGAATACCTATGTTCTGCAGGTGTGATATTTGAGAACCAGTGAACTATATTAATTTTAAGAGCCTTCTAGGTATAATATTTCCAATTCATTAGCGATGTGACCATCTTTTTGCAAAAGAAACCCAACCTTAATTGAATTGGTAGTCCTTCAGGGGGACTCTTACAATTAACAATTCAAAGAGACATTTTTTTTAATGGAGAGTTAACATTTCATTTGCTTGTTACTGCATGTTGAAATACTTTTTAAAATTGTCAAGTGCTCCATAAACGTTAGCTCTTACTATTATTGGCGTGTATATTTTGGGGGAGCAGTGTGCAGTCTCACTCTCATCCCGTCAAAATTGGGCCTGTCTCGCGAATTAGAAATGTCAACAGTAGAGATACGAATAATGCTAACAACGTCTCACAAGTATGTTCTGTGGAACTCTAGCCCTGCAAAGTATTTTTTTTTTTTTAGACATAGTTTCACTCCGTCACCCAGGCTGGAGTACAGTGGTGTGATCTCAGCTCACTGCAACCTCCGCCTCCCAGGTTCAAGCAATTATCCTGCCTCAGCCTCCTGAGTAGCTGGAATTACAGTCATGTGCCACCACGCCCAGCAAATTTTTGTGTCTATATATATATATATATATATATATAAATAAAAAAAATATATATATAAATATGTAAAAAAAAAAATATATATATATATATATATTTTTAGTAGGGATGGGGTTTCACCATGTTGGTGAGGCTGGTCTTGAACTCCTGACCTCGTGATCCACCCGCCTCGGCCTTCCAAAGTGCTGGGATTATAGGTGTGAGCCATCGAGCCTGGCCCTGCAAAGTATTTTCTTGAGCAAAGCGTTCCATGATAATTAAGTTTGGGAAACATCACATTTCATATTTGTATTCCTTCCACACCCCTCTGGAAAGTCATAGGCATATGAAAAGTTCTTTAGTAAAAAAATTGTTTCAATAATTCAAGGACATGTGAAGAAGTATTAAAAAAATAAAAAATAATACAAATAAAATTGTTTCAATTAGTAGAGCAAGTTTTCCCTGACCATGGAATGAGCATGCTGTGGGCAGTGCTGACTTATGCATCTCCCTCCTTTCATCGGTCAGGTTAAGCAAAGTTGAGTGGGTCATCTAAATGCTGGGTGATGATTAAGAGCTCAAAGTCCTGAGCTCTGGTGACCTAGAGCAAATCACCTAACCTGTCTAGGATGCTAGTTCCCCCTTGGTAAAATGATGATGGGGAATTAAGCACATTTTAAAGCCTCAGTTCTAACATTATGGGATTCTATCATTTACTTTATTATAAAAGTATAAAGAAAAAATTTCTCATAAACACAGTCTTGCCAAAAATAAAATAATAACAAAACCATAGCAAAACCAAAAAATAAAAATTATCTGCTGGACCTCTCAGGAACAATTGTATCATGAGAATCTTTACTCATGAATTTTTGTATAGTCACATAGCATCAACACATGTACCTATGGGCAGATAGTTTATGATGATCTGTCTAAATGACAAAATCAGGTATATGTTTCTATATGTCAGACCCAAAAAGTTGGTGGTACTATGCAAGGAAAAGGGAAAAAAGAAGTTTGACTGGATAGACACAGTCATGATGGAGAAGGAGAAAACTAGACATGTGGAAAGGAGTGAGTTGAGAGCCTTGAATGACATGGGGCTAATAGGCAGCCCTTGTTCATTAATGAGGCTAGGAATAACACTATGAAAGGTATGATTTAGATCAGTTGCTTAGGCTGTAGTGCACAGATGGATCAGAAGAAAGAATTGCAGCAAAAACTGAGGCCTTGACAACAACATGGTGGACAGAGATGGGACAGTGGCAGGTTGATGTCTAGAGAAAGGTAGAGGAAGGGTTATTGGAACATGATGACTCATGAGGTCTGATTGTTGAGGGAGTGGAAGAGCCAGCGGGAACCCCAGGGTGGAGATCTCAGAGGAGGAACATGGTAAATTGATGATATGGTGGTGGGGTGGGGGGGTGGGGGGCAGGTAGGCAGAGCGGGTGGGTGTGCAGAAATAGTGATTTTAGAGGTAAAGTGACAATTTTACCTCTAAATTTTACTAGATGCATTAAGATCTTGAGGGGCAATGAGGCAGACAAATGGAGCTGGCCAGGCAAGCACATGGTAAGTGGGATTTAGAAAATCCTTGCTGTTTTGTGTATCAGAAATATGTGTGTTTCATGTTAATTTTATTTACTCATGTACTATCGTACTGGGAAGGTAACTTTGTACTGCATTTAACATAACTTCTACCTTCTTTGAGGGTAAATTTATTGGTGTTTCAAAACGTCTGACATTTATACTGCTTTTCTAGCCCCATTCTATTTATCTTTTAGTGAATGTGGTGAATGGTTCCTGTTTCAACTCAAGCACTTAATGTTCACTTCTTGCTTGCTCCTTGGTGGCTTCTATTTGTTAGTTTCTATTGTGGCTTTGAGGAAAGTACCTGGGTTTGATTAAATTTGGTATACTCTTCAATTATATCAAATTATAGTGGAAGTGTTGTGTTTTTTGTTTGCTGTCTTTAAAAAGCAGTAAAAAACAATACCCACATGGACAGGTCTTTAATTTTCATGATTTTGATGGCATGTGGTATGTAGGTCAGGATTGGGTGATATGAGAGGCCATGTGGCTTTTAATTAAGGCTTGCTACATGCTGGTCTTGGTCAACTTATTTTTTTGCCTAACCTTCGCTCTTTAAGCTGTATAATGAAGATACTTATGCTACTTATTTCATTATGTGTTCTAAGACTTCAGTGAGGTGATATGTGGATACTGTGTTAAAGGCACACAGTTCTTGGTACCAAGTAAGTATTCAATACATTGGGATTACTATTTTTATTATTATTGGAAATGGAATTATGTGAGGCCTAGGACTGATAGAACTGGTTAGAAATTTTAATTATAGAGAAAAGAGTAAAGATATAAAAAATAAAAGAATGTGGAAAACAAGATTAGCCTGCGCTAAATGTCTGTTTCTTAGTTTTGTGAGCTTGGCAAGACCTCACTTCCCTGTTCCTTGAATGAGTACTCTTGCGGCTTGCCTTACGAGAAAATTGCAAAGATTAGTGAATTTATATTGAACTCCTGGACTCTCTGATTGCAAAGTAGGAAATATTTTTTGCAGCTGTGATACATTAACGTTAGCATGAACCCAGGCACAATTACTGGATTTAGATATTTTTTCTGCCCTTATTTAACTTTGTTTCTTTCTTTCTTTTTTTTTTTTTTTTGGAGACAGTCTTGCTCTGTCACTCAGGCTAGAGAGGAGTGGTGTGATCAAGGCTCACTGCAGCCTCAACCTCCCAGGCTCAAGCAGTCCTCTCACCTCATCCTCCCAATCCTCCCAAGTAGCTGGTACTACAGGCACATGTCACCACGCCCGACTAATTTTTGTATTTTTTGTACAGATGGGGTTTTGCCATGTTGCCCAGGCTGGTCCTGAACTCCTGGGCACAAGTGATCTGCCCACCTCTGCCTCTGAAAATGCTGGGATTACAGGTGTGAGCCATCATGCCCAGCCTGCCCTTATTTAACTTATGAAACCCTTCAGCATTCTTAGTCTGTCTACTGAGACTAAAGAAATGGCAGAGAACTTGTTGCCCAGAAGTTCAGCGAGGAGGAAACTGGGGCAAGGGCACTGGATGCTCAGCATGTCAGGTTTCAAGCAAAACCTGCTTTTTTGTTTTATTTTGTTTCTTCCTGATCAGAATGAGCTTTCCACAAAACTTCCTTCTCACTGAGACAAAGCTCAAGAAACCAGTTGTATAAGAAGATTATAATAGGATGGTACTGCAAATGAAACTCTTCTATTAGAGATCTAAAGATTAGCTTAAGCAGGTGGTCAAATGACAGTTCTCCAGGAAGCCATGGGCATGGAAAAGACAATAGCAAACCCATACCATGAATCTGTGGATGGGGACTGAAGTGTACTAAGGGCCAGGCCCTTAAGGAAGGTGTCCAGGACAAATGAGAAGCTCCTTGATGGCTTTTCACTAACATTACACCAAACAGTAGCCAGACTTTCTTATGATGTGCATACCATTAGCTAAAGAGAAACTGACTTTTATACTTGCCTTACATGATCAAGAAGATAACCCGCTATCTAGGCATGGCTCATACCTGTAGTCCCCATACTTTAGGAGGCTGAGGCAAGAGGATAACTTGTCAGGCAGGAGTTCGAGACCAGCCTGGGCAACATAGTGCGACCTCGTCTCTACTGGAAAAGTAATTAAGAAAAAAAAAAAAAAAGATAACCCTCAGGATTTCCTATCTTTTTTTTGTTCAGGCAACTAAGGAAGTGAAAGCTTTATCCAATGGTATTTACATTGTAGCGCACTGAAACCTCAAGTGCAAAAACTAGTTTTTGTTGTTACATGCTTCTCAAGACGCCATTTGGAGGGACAGCCCATGGGAGGAGTCAGGAACCTGAGTTAGACCAAAAACTCCTGAGCCAAACTGCCTGAGATTGAATCCAGACTTGACTTCTTCCAACTGTGTGCCTTTGGGGACGTTTCTTGACCTCTTTGTTCCTCAGTTTCTACATCTTTACAATGGCAGAATAGCAGTATCTATCTCAGAGTTATAAGGATTAAAAGAATTAATAAATGTATAAAGTTAAGAACACTACTATACACTTACTATGTATAGTAAGCACTAGTTACCAGCTAGCTACTATTATTTTGTCGGTACTGGACTCAAAGGGCCTGAATTTGTGTCCACGCTCTCTTACTTGTGAACTCACTTCACACGGTTACCTAACTTCTTAGTCTTTATATTTGTTAAATTGTTAGACTTCTTCCCTCTTCTTTTTTCATTTTTGGAGGTGGGATCTCAAGATGTTGCCCAGAGTGGAGTGCAGTAGCTATTCACAGGTATGCTCATAGTGCAGTATGGGCTCAAACTCTTGGGATCAAGCAATCCTCCTGCCTCAGTCTCCCAAGTAGCTCTGGGACTGCAGTTGCACTCCCCTCTGCTCACCTCAAATGGTTAGACTTTTCATGCTGATTTTATTGGACTTGTGTGAGAATTAAATGAGAATTTGTAGAGCACTTATAATTCACACAGTGTCTGGTATATATTTAACACTCAATAAGTGTTAGTCATTGGTTTCTTGATTTTTTTTTTTTTTTTAGATTTCAGAGATAACACAATTAGTCCTCAAGCAGAATGTTGGAAAATCTGAGAGTAATAGATTTGGGGGCTAATTTCCACCTTCTATTGCTGGAAGATTGTTCCCAGATTTTTGTGTTAGCCACTAAACAGCACAGTCAACTGTTGTCTTTCTGAATTCACCCTCCAGACCATGGTGTTCCATAGCAGATCTTGACAACACATCAGGTTCCGGGAAAGGACATGAATCATGATAGGAATCTTTAATCTGTACCTCTGAACTTCATAAAAACATGTGATTTTATTAGCAGATTCCTAGCTAAGTTCCATCTTCCCTGCTGTTCTCACATCCTTTCCTCTCCTCTCTTCACCCACTGGCACCCATCTTCCATTGCTTTCTCAGCTCTGTGCTGGTCTCCATGTCTAAGCCTCCCTTCCTGCTGCCTTTGACCCAATCCTCAATCCTTTCCCACCTGGACTCCTCTCCCACATGCCCCCTTCCTAATGCCTCTTCTTCCCATTCTTCAGAACACCTGCTATGCTATATGCAAGCTCTGTACTTCCGCCTCACTCACCACCCTCCCTTTGACTCTTTTCCTTTATGGTAGTTTTGTTTGTAACTGAAGACCTCACATACTGTTCTGTCTTCCCACATGGAAGTCTCACCTTCTTCTATGGGAAAGGGGTGGATTTTACTTTCTCACCACTCTGTGCTGAGAGTGTATGACTGAACTGCCCCCTTCCCCTGACTCTCACGGGATGTTCATGTCATCTTCTGATGCCCTTGCTATGGCATTGCCACATCTCGTTCCACCATCCTAGATGGAATACTGATAACAAAGCCTGGCACATAGTAGGTGTTCTAATATGTGCCACATAAGCAGAATAAGTGAGTAAGTTAATAATTGATTCTTCCTAAAAGGTTTTTAGCAACTGCTACATTTCTTTTTGTCTATCCTGAGCCCATTTTCTTGTCCTTATTTATTGATTCACTGAATACACATCTGTAGAGATGCTAGGGGTGGCTTGCCACTGGGAGTACAGTGACAAACACGATGTGGTTCTTATCTTGAGCATGCCATTTAGTGAGGGGAAGATATATTACATACATAAGTTAATTACAGTTGTGAGAAGTGTTTGAAGAAAAAAGTGCAGGGTTTCATGGGGCCTAACCTATGGGTGATGAGGGTATTTAGTGAGGGCTTTTGTTAGGGAGGGAAATTTAAATCTGTACTTGGGAGGCAATAGCAATTAGTTAAGTCAAGGAGATTGGAGGAGGAGGAAGAAGAAAGAGTGTTTCAGACAGAGCGAGTTGCATGTACAAACGTCCTGAGGAGTGAAGGAGCATGGTACATGTTGAAGGGGCTGAAAGAAGACCAGAGATACAGGAGTGGGGGCAGCAAGTGAGGGTACTGGGAGGTGGACAGGGCCAGGCCTAGGGGCTTCAGCATTTATTTGTTGACCTTGATATTTCTTAACATCATGGCTGTCCACTGTGTACAAAGGACTTTTGCCCTCCATGTTTTTATACATTATACATTTCTATCCCTATAAAAGCTTTTTGTCTTATCTTCAACTCAGAGTGATCACAATGGTAAGTTTGGAAACAAATTAGCCATAATAAGTCAGACCAGTTGGACGATTAAGAGCATGAGCTTTGGTCAGGTGCAATGGCTCACGCCTGTAATTCTAGCACTTTGGGAGGCGGAGGTAGGTGGATCACTTGAGCCCAGGAGTTCAGGAGCAGCCTAGGCAATGTGGCAAAATGCAGTGTCTACAAAAAATTAATTGGGCATGGTGGTGCACACCTGTAATCCTAAGTGCTCAGGAGGCTGAGGTGGGAGAATCGCTTGATCCCAGGAGCTGGAGGTTGCAGAGAGCTGGGATTGTATGACTGCACTTTAGCCTGGTGACAGAGCGAGACTGTCTCAAAAAAAAAAAAAAAAAGCACGAGCCTTGCAAAGGCAAAGCTGGGTTTCAGGTCCTAGCCTCATCACCTTGCTGGTAGGTGATACTGAGCAAGTGCGACCTCTCTGAGCTTTCATCTGAAAATGAGGACAATAATCTTTACCATGGAGATTTGGTAAAGATTAAATAAACATGCAGTAAAAGTGCTGAGTGCGGAACTTGGGTTACATGAATTGTTCATTACATGGCTGTGCTTATTGAAGGTCAGGGAGCACCCAGAGTCCCTGTGCAGTAAGAAACAGATCAGCCCAAGCCCTTTTTAAAGCTGTGTCCTACCCTTTCCTGCCAGAGCCCTGAGTTTATTGAAATTTTATTCTGTGACTGCTTTCTTAGGGTAGGAGCCAAAGACTTTTTCTCATTCTTTGTTCTACACTCAGGAGTATTTGACAGCAGGTTTAGTCCTAGCCTCTGTTTCTCACTTGCTCCTTAGAGAAACTATCCATTCCACTTCTGTTAGCTTGTCTCTGCCTCCTCATGTTTTTATTGTCTCTGCCTTTCATGTCACCTAAGCCTGACTTCCCATATTTTTATTTCCCACCCCAGCTTCTCACCCAACTCCTGCCTTTACCTGTCCTGGATTCTGGATCTTTGCCTGCACTGGTCACTGGAATCTGATTGTCTTTGTTTCAACTATCCACCAGTCTGGTCCCAGGCTTGGATCACATTGGATTGGCGATAACATTTATTCCTTTTCCTCCCTTTGACCTCTTTCTGGAGCCACAGCTCATGTCTGACACTTGCTCTATGGAAAAACTTAAACCTTGTTTCCCAATCTTAGACCCAGAATTATGACCAATCTTCTCTTGGCCTTATGTGCCATGTGCAAAACCTCATGCTGTTGCTGCTTTTATTTCTTCCTGGTTGAGAAAGACATGACCAGTGGATTCTCATCACTAATTCTACAGGCCTCACTCTGCTGTACTTTGGTCAGATTGCAGGCATGAGGCTTATTGCATCATATTTGCCTACCCCCATGAAATTATGAAATCTCTGGAGACAGCAGTTGTCCTTAATTATCTCTGTGTCTCCAGTGTTTTGTTCAGGCCCTGTGATACAAAAGAAGGCCTTTAATTAATGGTTTTCAATATTAATTGAAAATCGTTACTCTGCCAGAAAAGATAAGGTCAACCCACAGCATCAGGGAGGAGTAGGACCATTGTCTGTTAGAGGGCAGCATGGGCCTTGGAATAGTTCCAGAAATGGTATCTCAGCCTCAAGTTATTTGCGGGAATGTCCCGTGGTCATTTGATAGAGTCAGTGAGCTGGTGAACCTCTCTGCTTGGGAAAAACTTTCTAGATACCATTAAGGCACAAAAATTGCTATGTTTACAGCAATTTTTGCAAAGGAGCCTTTTTGCCTCCTTTAACCTGTTAAAAGATAAGTCTGTGTTTGCTCTGTCAGTGTCCTCTGTTTAAAGAGGCAGTATTTTGGCTAGCTGAGAGAGAGAAGCTAAGTTCCTCTATAGAACAATCTATACTCTCAAAAGGAAGAGGAGAAGCACAAAAATCACAAAGATCTATGTGGATACAGCAAACTTGGGGGAAGTCATTTTGCAGAGTGTTCTGCAGCAGCTAAATGATGAAAAGGAATTGGAGAGGAAAGGGGAAGGGTGAATGGGCCCCTCTGATATTGTCTAAGAAAAGAAAATAAAAGAGTTAGCTTGGGAATTACCTTTCTCTGCCTTTTTCATTGCTCTGTCCCTTGCACCAGGCACAGTGTTTGGCACATAGATAGCTCTCAGTTAATATTTATTCAGTTAATTCCTTGAATAATATTTGTGGCTGTTGGAATTATATCCTTCAACAAATGATGCTGCCAGAATATAGGACCCATAGTCACATGATTCACAGTGTTATGGGACTTGGAGCATGATCTTTTGAGACCTTAACTCTAGTATGGTGGAGGTGTTCATGGAGAGGCAGGGGAACATGTACCATCTCATACCATCTCACTCCCAACTTCACAGTGAAGTGGCCATGCCCTTCTGTGAGTTAGTTCAGGACCAAGGACAGCATTCCTTGGCTGTTCCTCTCACATTTTAATGCAGCTATTCCCATGCTTGTGTGTGATTTCAACATCCTGGGCCCCTTGTCTTCCCATTACACCTGCTCTGCAACTTCCTGACTGGGATCAATCCAATACTGACTTCTCCACTTCTAGATATAGACTGCTAAGTACTGCTGGAGAGAAATGACAAAACTAAACTTTTGGATGGCACAATTTCATGGTCAGCTCCACAAAGCAGTCCTAAAATGTCCCTTTCAGTCACTCTTTACCCCATGCCCACAATGGTATTCCAAACCTGCATCACTCCAGCTATTCACACCTTTGCCTTCCTGTTCCCTCTTCATACATGCCATTGCCTCCTACCTCAGGAGGAATTGAAGTTACAAGGTGCAAATTCCTTCAACTTCCTTTTTACACTCACTTTGCTTTCTTTTTTCACCCTAAAAGGAAAAGGTGTCCCTTGGCCTCTTCAAAACAAATCCCCCATCTCTGCTTTTGATTTTCCTCCCCAACCCTCATGTCCTGTAGGACCAGACCCTGTTACCTCAGATATTCTCTCCTTCTTCTGGATCTCTGTTGGATCTTCCTAGCATACTGGTCAGTGACCCCGACAACCATGGGACTCTGTCATAATCACAAGGACTTCTTATTTAAAGATAGAGATTTGGGGGCCTTGTTTCTAGCTGACTGAATCAGAGTCTTTGGAGGTAGGCCCTAGAATCTACATACTTAACCAGGATTCCTGGTTGAGAAAGCACCATTAAAAGCTCTGCCTTCACTCTTGCTGCCCCCAAACGACCTCCACTCAGAAAGACCTCTTCACAATGCAAACCTGATCACCTCATTCATTCCTTGTTAAAAGCCGGAGTTTTTGTTTTCTTTAAAAAAGTCAGACTCAAGGAAGGATACACATGGCACATCAAACTGGACAATTTGAAGACAGTTTAATGCTGGTGATATTTACAAAAGCATGGCAGGATGTGGAACACAAATGAGGCCTGAGCCGTACCCTAGGGCTTGCAGCAGAGGGCCTGAAGGGGGAAGGGAAGGGAGCAGTTACTTGTGCAGTGAGAGAGGGCTTCTTGGCCAGAATTGAAACTAGTGGAGAGGGGCATCTAGCTAGTAGCAAGTGGCAGAAAAGTACAGAATAAAAGAAATACTCCTTCTCCCTCTGCTTCTTCCTTCTGAACCTGGGTTAGCACTTCCCATTGGATGTGGATAAGGGAGGCTGTAGTACAGTGTTTACAGTCCAGCCCCCAGAGCATGGAGAAGGGAGGAGTATGGGTCTTGGCAGAAGTTACATAGCGTGGTTTCTAACCAGCACTCCTAAGATAGGGGCTGAACCCTCATGGTAGCACATAATGTCCTCTTCCAGCAGGCTCCTTCCTCCTGCCTTGCACCCTCCCCTGGAACTTCTATGCAAACTGCGGGGCTCTGCCAGTCGCAGGCTGTTTACTTGCTCACATCTGTCCCATCACTTTGCTCATGCAGTCTCCTATGTCTGAAATGCCCACTCTGCTTTTGTTCAGCTAAAAACTCCCAAACTTCCTGAAAAGCTAAACCCAAGTGACATCATCTCAATGAAGCCTATCTTTAACCTTCTCACCAATAGAATAGGCCACGGTTTCCTTTGTGCTCCCATCATACGCCACGCTTCTCCACCATCATAATAATACAGCTGACTCTTTGTTCCGCATCCTCGGATCCAAGCAATCATGGATAGAAAATATTTGGAGGAAAAAATAACAATTCAACAATAAAAAATAATACAAATAAAAGAATGCAACATAACTATTTGCATAACATTTACTTTGTATTGGGTATTATAACTAATCTAGAGATGATTTAAACTATACAAGAGGATGTGTGTAGGTTTATGCAAATAGCCATTTTATATAAGGAACTTAAGCATTGTGGATTTGGGTGTCTGAGGGTGTCCTGGAACCCATTGTCCCGTGGATACTAAGGAATGACTGTATTAACATATGGAGTGCTTACCATATGCCTGGCACTGAGAAGTTTGCATGTGTCAACTAATTAAATCCTTACAATAACTCTATTATCCCCATTTTAAAGATAAGGAAACTGAGGCACAGAGTGGTTAAATAAGATTGCACTGGATTGCCAAGCTAATAATTAGTAGAGCCAGGATTTATAGCCAGGCAGTCTGCTTTACAACTCTGCCATAAAGCTTCATGGCACTGGTACCACTCGACTGCATTAATTTGTTACATGCCTGTCTTCCCTACTCAACCATAAACTCACCAAGGACAGAATATTGTTTTATTTACTTCTTACCCACTACCCTTTTGCCCTGTCTCTGTGCTTAGCACAGAGCTTGGCAAATAGAGAGAGAGTGTTCAATAGATGAATGAGGGAAATGAATGAGGAGTGAAAGAAAAGGAATCTTTACAAACATCCCTTCTTTACAATTGAGAAGGCTGCAACTCAGAGAAGCTAAGTAATTTGCCCTAAGCCCTAGCCTGTGCTATAATTTCAATCAAGGTCCTTCTCACTACAATACATGTATTTTTACCCACCATATCAGGCTGCTTTCAAAAGCAACACAAAATTTTAATGCTACACAGTTGTCCCCAAATAAAAAATATGGCAAGTCACTTGGTTCTATTCATGGAATTGACATAGCTCAAATAACTTGAGATTGAATGACATTTGAGGTCAAGATCCAAAGCAGAAACTCTACGCAGGGGCCAGGCATGGTAGCTCATCCTGAAATTTCAGTTCTTTGGGAGGCTGAAGTAGGCAGATCACTTGAGGTCAGGAGTTCAAGACCAGCCTGTCCAATATGGTGAAAACCCATCTCTACTAAAATACACACACACACACACACACACACACACACACACACACACACATTAACCAGGCACGATGGCATATGCCTATAGTCCAAAATACTCAAGAGGCTCAGGCAGGAGACTCACTTGAAGCTGGGAGGCGGAGGTTGCAGTGAGCCTAGATCACGCCACTGCACTCCAGCCTGGGCAACAGAGTGAGACTCTGCCTCAAAAA
>NW_016107553.1:326228-370379 GCF_001604975.1 Cebus imitator | reverse complement strand
TGTGGGCTAGGGATATGAAATAGAGAGAAAGTCCTAGGTCAGAATTCAGGTTAATATCCAAAGTGTTGGGATTTAAGAACCACAGTTCTGGAAACAGAGGACAGGCATCTGCAGTGAAATATTTGGACAGCATCTGATACAATCCTGCCTCTTTTTGAAGCTATCACTTAAGCACTCAGAGGGTGGCCATGATTTAAGGAGTATGTCTTCTGAGGAACGGGGTGGGGTCGAACCAAAGTCAGGTCTATAGGACAGCTCTCTGGGGGCTCCAGTTCTGTTATTGGAAATGAAGTACCAGTTAACACAGAGCTCCACTGGCATCTCCTAAAATGAATAGGGAAAGAGGAATTTCTCCTTCCTTCAATTAAAAACTGTTTTAAAGCATGCTCATCAAGGTTGGCCAGTCTCCAAGGAGTGAGGTAATGTGCTGTGCCCTACAGCCACAGATGTATACCAGCAAATGGTCAGCTGTCACTACGAGGTACTGTCAGCCAATTTTAAAATTGAAAAATGCATGCCGTGATAATACCTTATCTTCTTATCTAAATTTTAAACAGTTAAAATGCCTGGCTTGGAACAGTACTATATGAATCAATCAATAATCCCTTATTTTTAAACATAAAGAAGGAGACATACATTTTCTTATTAATAGAGAATCAGTTTTCATCCTTGCCCCCCAACAAGTAAATATTCAGCATATATGTTAAGAACATTAGTGTAAGGGGTACCCAAATGTATGATACTCCACTTTCTGAACCCACCCCTCTCTGCTAATGGCTCCGCCCTAAGGAGGAAGAGATGGGCTTCCCCCTCTTTCCCAGGAATGCTGATCCCCAGCACAGGCTAGTTTGTTCTTCCTAGTGCCTCTGAGCCGGCCCGTTCTCTTTCCTTTATTACCTTCTCAGTCTAGGCTCTAATTGTTCAGTTACTGGGTCATTTGCCTCCAAGGCATTTTCAGCATGGAGATATGCTTTTTGAGCAAAACTTCCAAGCCTGTCCACAATTTGATGCCCCTACACATTGAACACTTTTCTTGCCTATTCCTGCTATTCATTTTAATTGGGGGAAGTTTCCACCATGGTTCTTATAGGCAGAAGATCTGGGTTCACTGTTTCTTCTATTCCGTCAAGCCATGTCTCCCCAGCTTCTATCTTTCCCCAATATACAGGCTCAATTTCCTTCTCGGTTTTTACTTCAAATCTTCCCCATCTTTAGGACCCTCTTTTACTGTGAAGCTTTCCTTCATTGTAGGGGCCAACATGAATCTGCTCCTCCTGATGGTGACCTTGTACATGCCAGGCACCTTGCTAGAAACTTCACATCCAATGGCATGCTTAATCTTGCCAGCAAATCTGGGAGGAAAGCTTTCCCCTTCACAGATGAGCAAAGTGAAGTTCAGGGAGGCCAAGCAGCTTGCTCAAGACCTGATAGCTAGTAAGTGCTGGGGCTGAGCCCTGGTCTTGGAGTTACAGTGAAATTAACCCCTATTCCAAGAAGATGTAGCCCTCGAGCTTGGCCCCAACCAATGCATGGACCGGAAGGGCTGGAAGGAGTGTACTGCGTACATTCTGCTTCCCTGTCCCTCTCACACCATCCTGGCTAGAGATAGTTTCCTCCAAGCCAGAGGCATCACTGAAGCTCTCATCTTTCTTTCTCCTCTGGGAAGAGGAGTTCATTTCCTCACTTCTTACTCCCTGCACATTCCACCTCAGGCAGAGTTTCCTGAAATATATGCACACATCTTAGGCCTCCCTTCTTTACTCTCTTTCTGCCCTTGTCTAGTTACATAGAAAGTCTTCCTGGTGTGTGTGTGTGTGTGTGCGTGCGCGCATGTGTGTGCACGCGTGTGTTTGGTTTTCGGATTTTTTGTTTGTTTGTTTTTGTTTGAGTCAGAGTCTCACTCTGCCACCCAAGCTGGAGTGCAGTGATGCGATCATAGTTCACTGCATCCTTGAACTCCTGAGCTCACGTGATCCTCCTGCTACTCATCCCCTCCAGTAGCTAGGACTACAGATGCATGCCACCATACCTAGCTAATTTTTTTTTTAATTTGTAGAGATGAGCTCTTTCTGTGTTTCCCAGGCTGGCTTCAAACTTCTGGCCTCAAGTGATTCTCCCACCTAGGCCTCCAAAAGTGCTAGAAATGCAGGGGTGAATCACTCTGCCTAGCCTTCCTGTTTCTTTCTTCCTCAGTGCTCCCCTCCCCCTCTATTTGTTATCACTTATTGGCCCTCTCCTCTTTCTTTGTATTAACTCTGGTCTTCCCATTTTTGTCTCTTTTAACCTTCTTTCCCTTTCCTTTCATTGCATTCAGGAGCTGAGAAACCCTGGATGGTGGTCGTGTAGGAGAGCTGTGCTCTGTTCCGGAGGTCCAGCATCATTCTGCCTGCACTTGGCTCCCAGTTCTGACAGTTTCTTACCTTAGGCAAATGGCTAAAACTCCTCTTCATTTTCCTCATCTGTAAAATGTGCATGAGAGAAGTTACTGAGGCTGTAATGATACTCCTGCAATGTTTGGCTGTTGTTATTGTTTGCATTTGAATTTGAATGTTTTTGGACAGGGCCCATAGTGTCTACTTTACCTTTCCTATTTCTACCACCTTGCCTGAATTACCCACTTCTTTTATTTGCATGGGTCCTGTAGATATTTGAGTTTTTGACCTATACAGATCAAAGTGTAAGAACTCTTCGGAATGTCACCTTCAAATTGCCATTTACTTCTTTAGTCCTACAAATAGACCAGTTTTTTTTTTTTCAAGCCTCAATAGTGACACATATTACTTTTTGTTATGTTTCATCCCTAGAATTTCAATAAGAGTTTTCTATTTTCATTTCTCATGTAATGAAGAGAGTTAGATGAGTTTGATCCAATGTCACCAGTTGGCCTTCCTTTGTGAGCTCCCACAGAAGTGTCTACTCACCCAAACAGATGCACTGGTGAGCGACATGGAGATCACTGAAGAGCCTGCGGTGCTGATGGTGGAGAGGGCATACGTCACCTGCCCTCTCAGTAGCAGTTTGGGGCCCTCCTCTAGCATTTCCAGCTACAGAGCCTCCTTTGTCAGGGAGTACAGGGTGTTTTCTTTCCCTCTCTGCCCCCTGCTTCCTGCCCCAGGGTGCACCAGTTATCCTGACTCCTGTCTTCATCCCTCCATATCCAATTTCCCACCTCAAACTTCAATCATTTTCTGGGAGTGTAACTGCACCCCACCCCAACCTGCCAACCCCAGGCAGTTTATCTTTAAATGAACATTCTGGCACATACATTTTTTTTCCATGTCATTACTTAGGTTTTTATAGACTAGCATAGTATACTAATCAGCATTTATATTACCTTTTTCATGTGCAAACATGTTCTGAATTCCAAATAATTAACTAACTTTATAAACTTCTAAATGTTATGTCTAAAGCTATATGGAGCTCAGTGAGGACTGCAAATGGTCAGGAATGTCTTCATGGAAATGGGACTTGAGTTAGACCTGAAGGGGTCTGTAGAAGGAGGTCAGACAGGGGAATGTTCCAAGTGGAAGGGTGAAGATACCGAAGCAGAATTGAGCGGACAGTTAAAACAGTATGGAGGAGAAAGCATATTGGGAGAGTTTTTATGACTCAATAAATAGAAGCCAATCGATCAATTTAATTAATTTCCTCTTCCCTTCTGCTTTAGGGTTTTAAGCCAGGAATGGCAATACTGGGCACATGTACTACCCTCAACGCATTGCACCGATGGCAGGTGCTACTAACCATGACACTTGTTTTTCTTGAATTTGCTACGAAAACGCCAGAGGTTTGGTTTAGGTCCTGGTGCTCCCCACACAGAATGCCACTTACTGAGTCAGCAAGCATTTCCAGGAAAGAAGGCTTTAATCGGTGATGCAGCAAGGAGATGGGAGATGAGATTTCAAATCCAGCTCCTGGACTGACCAAAATTAGGGTGTTTATGTAGCACAGAAGGTGGGAAAACAGGAATTAGGGAATTAATCATGATGAATGAGGGAACTGGTGTCTCACTGTCTGGATATGGTGATCTAGTAAGTTTCAGGATCTTATCTGAGGGTCAGTTTCTGAGAAAGGCACTCAGTTAAGACAAATACAAGTTTCAAGTGTTAAGAGGGAGGGTCAATTTTTATGTTTATTCAATGACTCATAAATATCATTTCTATGGGAAAACTGGGTCAGTTTCAAGTTCAGACATGGCCTTAAAATCCTTCATAATGCATGATACCAAACAGTTCTTTTTCTTTCTTTTCTTTTTTTTTTTCTTTTTTTCTTTTTTTTTTTTTTTTTTTTGAGGCAGAGTCTCCCTCTGTAGCCAGGCTGGAGTGCAGTGGCTCAAACATGACTCTCTGCAGCTTCGAACAGCTGGACTCAAGTGATCCTCCCAAAATCAGCCTCCTGAGTAGCCGGGATCACAGATGTGCACCACCACACCTGGCTAATTTTTTTTTCCTTTTTGTAGAGACATGGTCTCCCTGTGTTGCCCAGGCTGGTCTCAAACTCCTGAGCTCAAGCTATCCTCCAAAGTGGTTGGACTATAGGTGTGAGCCATAACACATGGTCCATCCTAAACAGTCCTACCGGTTGATCAGAGTTGGCATGCAATGTGAAATTCATTTTCTATTCATGTCCTGGGTTTAGTCAACCTGGTGATTTTTATATCTAAATGGAACTGCTTTATGAATATCTTTATTAAGTCAGAAATGTAAACAGCCATTTATAACATTGCTATAGCTATTTAAATACTTTATGATACTGTCTTGCCAGAGCATACATTTCATAGTGATAAACCAAAACTCTCTTAACTAACACTTAAATATATTTACTTTTAAAAGATGACTTTGGTTCAGTTACTAATGATATTAATTGCTTTATATCCTCAGATCCCAATTTTGCATTGATCCATTTTCCAGAGCTTAGTATTGATTTTTTTTTAATTGTATTTGGGCTCTGGGGTACATGTGCACATCCTGCATCCTGCAGGATTGTTGCATAGGTACATATATGGTATGGCGGTTGGTGGTTTGATGTCTCCATTCCTGTCTGCCTCCCCCCACCCCCGTCGCCTACATCAGGCATTTCTCCCAGTGTTATCCCTCCCTATCCTCCCCACCCCACCGCGCTGTCCCTCCCCTCCTCTCCACCCCCCCAACCTATCCTTGTGAGTGTTGTTCCCTTCCCTATGCCCAGGTGTTCTCATTGCTCATCATCTGCCTATGAATGAAAACATGCGGTGTTTGGTTTTCTGTTCTTGTGTGAGTTTGCTAAGAATGATGGTTTCTAGATTCATCCATATCTCTACAAAGGACACGAACTCATCATGTTTTATGGCTGCATAGTATTCCATGGTATATGTGCCACATTTTATTTGTCCAGTCTATCATCGATGAGCATTTGGGTTGGTTCCAGGTCTTTGCTATCATAAACAGTGCCGCAATGAACATATGCGTGCATGTGTCTTTATAATAGAATGATTTATAATCCTTTGGGCATATACCCAGTAATGGGATTACTGGGTCAAATGGAATTTCTGCTTCTAGTTCCTTGAGGAATCACCACACTGTCTTCCACAATGATTGAACTAATTTACATTCCCACCAACAGTGTAAAAGTGTTCCAATTACTCCACAACCTCTCCAGCATCTGTTGTCTCCAGATTTTAAATGATCACCATTCTAACTGGCATGAGATGGTATCTCAATGTGGTTTTGATTTGCATTTCTCTAATAATCAGTGATGATGAGCATTTTTTCGTATGTTTGTTGGCTGCATATTTGTCTTCTTTTGAAAAGTGTCTGTTCATATCCTTTGCCCACTTTTGAATGGGTTTGTTTTTTTTTTCTTGTAAATGTGCTTTAGTTATTTGTAGATTCTGGATATTAGCCCTTTGTCTGATGGGTAGATTGCAAAAATTTTTTCCCATTCTGTTGGTTGCTGGTTTATTCTAATGATTCTTTCTTTTGCTGTGCAGAAACTCTTAAGTTTAATTAGATCCCATTTGTCTATTTTGGCTTTTGTTGCCATTGCTTTTGATGTTTTAGTCATGAAGTTCTTGCCTATGCCTATGTCCTGAACGGTGTTGCCTAGGTTTTCTTCTAGGGTTTTTACCTGTTCGTTCTTATGTTTAAATCTTTAATCCATCTGGAGTTAATTTTTGTATAAGGTGTAAGGAAGGGGTTCAGTTTCAGCTTTCTGCCTGTGGCTAGCCAGTTTTCCCAACACCATCCATTAAACAGGGAATACTTTCCCCATTGCTTGTTTTTGTCCAGTTTGTCAAAGAGCAGATGGTTGTAGATATGTGGCATTGCCTCCAAGGCCTCTGTTCTGTTCCATTGGTCTATATCTCTGTTTTGGTACCAGTACCATGCTGTTTTAGTTACTGTAGCCTTGTAGTATAGTTTGAAGCCAGATAGCGTCATGCCTCCAGCATTGTTCTTTTTGCTTAGAATTGTCTTGGCTATGTGGGTTCTTTTAGTTGCATATGAAGTTTAAACTGGTTTTTTCCAGTTCTATGAAGAAGGTTAATGGTAGCTGGATGGGATAGCATTGAATCTATAAATTACTTCAGGCAATATGGCCATTTTCACAATATTGATTCTTCCTAACCATGAGCATGGAATGTTTTTCCATCTGTTTGTGTCCTCCCTTATTTCCTTGATCAGTGGTTTGTAGTTCTCCTTGAAGAGATCTTTTACATCATTGTTAGTTGTATTCCTAGGTATTTTATTCTCTTTGTAGCAATTGTAAATGAGAATTTGCTCATGAATTGGCTGTCTGTTATTGGTGTATAGGAATGCTTGTGATTTCTGCACATTGATTTTGTATCCTGAGACTTTGCTGAAGTTGCTTATCAGCTTAAGGAGGTTTTGGGCTGAGACGATGGGGTCTTCTAAATATACAATCATGTCATCTGCAAATAGGGACAATTTGACTTCTTCTTTTCCTAATTGAATGCCCTTTATTTCTTTTTCTTGCCTAATTGCTTTGGCTAGAACTTCCAACACTATATTGAATAGGAGTGGTGAGAGATGGCATCCTTGTCTAGTGTCAGTTTTTAAAGGGAATGCTTCTAGTTTTTGCCCATTCATTATGATATTGGCTGTGGGTTTCTCATAAATAGCCGTTATTGTTTTGAGATACATTCCATCAATCCCTAGTTTATGGAGAGTTTTTTAGCATATAGCGCTGTTGAATTTTGTCAGAGGCCTTCTCTGCATCTATCGAGATAATTATGTGGTTTTTGTCTTTGGTTCCATTTATGTGGTGAATTACGTTTATAGACTTGCATATGTTGAACCAGCCTTGCATCCTTGGGATGAAGCCTACTTGATCATGGTGGATAAGCTTTTTGATGTGCTGTTGGATTTGGTTTACCATTATTTTATTGAAGATTTTTGCATCAAAGTTCATCATGGATATTGGTCTGAAGTTTTCTTTTTTAGTTGTGTCTCTGCCAGATTTTGGTATCAGGATGATGTTGGTCTCATAGAAAGAGTTAGGGAGGATTCCCTCTTTTTGTATTGTTTGGAATAGTTTCAACAGAAATGGTACCAGCTCCTCTTTATGTCTGGTAGAATTCAACTGTGAACCCATCTGGGCTTGGACTTTTTTTGGTTGGTAGGCTCTTAATTGCTGCCTCGACTTCAGCCCTTGTTATTGCTCTATTCAGTATTTCAGCTTCTTCTTGGCTTAGTCTTGGGAGTTTGCAAGTGTCCAGGAATTTATCCATTTCTTCCAGATTTACTGGTTTATGTGCATAGAGTTGTTTGTAGTAATCTCTGATGGTAGTTTGTATTTCCGAGGAATTGGTGGTGATGTCCTCTTTTTTTTTGAAGAACAAGAGAAAGAAAGAAAAAGAATAAAAAAAAAAAAAAAAGAAAAAGAATAAAGGAAAGGAAGAAAGAGGAAGAGGAAGAGGGAGAGAGAACAGGGGTGTTGCTTTATTGCCCGGGCTAGAATGCAGTCTAAAACTGGGCATGCCTGTAATTGTGTTTAATAATAGAGACATAAAAAAAAATGAGGGAAGAAAATAATTAACAAGCAGCCAACCAATATTTCATTTAAACTTGTAAATACGTGTGATGTAGTACTGATAAGAGTGTATATTTTGTGTATTTAAAGTGGAGAGTTCTATGAATGTTAATTAAGTCTACTTGTTCCAGATCTGAGTTCAAGTCCTGGATATCAATGTTAACATTCTGTCTCATTGATCTATCTAATATTGATGTTGAAGTCTCCCGCTATTATTGTGTGGGGGTCCAAGTCTCTTTGTAAATCTTATATATCTGGGTATTTCTGTATTGGGTGCATATATGTTTAGGATCTTTAGCTCTTATTGTTACATTGATCCTTTTATCTTTATATAATATCCTTCTTTGCTTCTTTTGATCTTTGTTGCTTTGAAATCTATTTTATCAGCAAAAATTGCAACTCCTGCTTTCTATTTATTTATTTTAGCTCTCCATTTGGTTGGTAAATTTTTCACCATCGTTTTGAGTCTTTATGTATCCTTGCATGTGAGATGGATCTGGATGTAGCATACCAATGGGTCTTGGCTTTTTTTGCCTGTCTGTGTCTTTGGATTGGGGGATTTAGTCGATTTAAATTTAGAATTAAATGATGTCCTCTTTATTATTTGTTATTACTCACCTTCTGTAGCCTACTTCTGTCATAGTATTGATTTTTTAAAGAATAATTTGTATAATATTAAGTGAGATAGCCATTTAATCAATTATAGTCCTCTCTTATCAAATGGACAGCTTATGCCTTGAAAACATGGGTCTACATATAAAATTTTCTACAGTGTCAGTAGGATTTCAAGTGCTTGGGGTTCTGTTCTTGCCTTTGTGGATTCCTTCTTCTGCCTGCCTTCTTCCCCTTCTCTTCTTAATTATTATCTTTCAAGAACTAGCACAGGAATTATCTTTCTGTGAGATATTTCCCAAATCCCCACATTCACCATCACAATTAGTCTCTTTCTCTCTCTTCTCGATTCTGTAGCACTTTGTTTTTGCACCTTTAGCAGAATGGCTGATTAGCTGGGGACATGTTCACATCTCCAGCTAGATCGGGAGCCCCTTGAGGGCAGCACGCGCCTTGTCACCTTTTTCTCCCCTCCATCTAATACAAAGTAGATCACAAATGAATCCTTTCTGAATGATTGACATCAATAAGATTTTAAAAATATTGGGCTAGTAGAGTTTTCATTTTGTTTGAACAAGTTAATGTCCATGTTGGTTTACTTGAGAACACATAATTGGTATAAAATTAGGTGACAAATTTGTAAATGTGGATTTAGGGAGTCATTCACATTGGAAGATTGAATTCTACTGCTGACTTCTACTGACTAAACTGCTGGCATCCTGTTCTTTACAGGATATAACTTTTCTTACAGTAAAAGTGACATTGGGTGAAAACATTGATATTGGCATCTAGCTGTTTTGAGCTGAGGCTACCTTTGTTTGAGTAAAGGGAATATTTGGATCATCTGACTGGAAATATGCATATCATGAGACAAATATGCTGGCATTTTCTGTTATGACAACAGATGATATCCTCTTCCTAAGTGAAATGGGAAAGGCAGGGAGTTTGGGGAGGCCTGCAGCATGACCTGGGTCACATTCAGAATGCATTCTGCTGTTCAGAATTCCCTTGATCTTGAGTATCACTCTTTCCCTCAGTTTTTCAGATGGGAAATGGGTGGAAGTCAGTGAAATTATTGTGTAATAAAAACAGCTAATGCTTATTTCCTATGCATCAAGTACCATGCTGAATCATTTAATCCTGACAACAGCCCTGTGAGGTGGTAGCATTAGGATCCCCACTTTACAGGAGAGGAAATGGCACCTTGGAGAGGTTAAGTGATGTGCTGAAGGCCAACTGCTGGTCAGTGGAAAAGTCTGAGACCTGAAGTCATGTCTTTCTGACCATTGGGCCTGTGTGTGTGTGTGTGTGTGTGTGTGTGTGTGTGTGTGTGTGTGTTACCTCCGTGCGAAACTGCCTCTGTGGTAGCTCTGGAGAGCCTCATAAAAGAGTTAAATAAAAGGGGTACGAGATATCCTTATTAGAAAGAGTGTTTCGTAGAAGTTTAGTAGTAGGAGGTTATTATAAGTTTTCTTAAGAGAATTCTCAGCCTAGAGTAAAGACAGATGCTATAAAAACTGTACCCTGGTGATTTGATCGACACCTCATGATGTTTTGAATCCAGTTACACTTACATTACTGTCAGTTGATTTCTGAGTTGTTGCTTCATTGCAGTACAAGTTTAGAGGACAAAGGTCTTCCGGGGTTGGAGAGGTCAATGTGAATGGAACATTGGACGCTGTGCTGCCTTTTCTGAGCTGTGCGTGGTTGTCTATTTTCCTGCCAGTAGGTGGAAATAGAACTGAATCTTTCAGCACTTGCTCTTTCAGCTGAATACTGACAGTATTCCTTTAATTTCTACCGTGAAAAAAAAAATTAAAAACCTCAGGAGAAGTTTGGAGTGTGCAGTTAGAGGGCTGTTATTCTGCACACTGGAATACTTCCAGTCTGATGGTCAGATAATGGTTTCAGCCTCCTAGAAGGCCAGGGTGCTGGAAGCAGCTGCTGGCAGCCGTGAGTGTCCCATGAGCTCTGCTGGACACCCACCTTGAGGGGGGCTTTTCCTATCCTGACCACACAGCCTTTTACAAGACTCCTCCTGGCCCACCCATTTAAACCTTTGTCTTTACTGTCAAATTGTGTATCATGTTTATTTTCAGAAACTACATTCTGAAATTAAAATGTACCAATTGAAACAGCATGTAAATGGATAAAGTAAAAGAGGAAAGCCTCCCACCCACGTCCCCCACCTTCCCATTATATTCACTAACTGTTTTTTGTAAAGCTATCGAGACTTTTTCTATAACATAAACAATTATATATCTAATTGAAATAAAACTGGCATTATGTAACAAATGTTGTTCTATTTCTTGCTTTTTTTCACTTATGAGTGTATCAGGGCTGCCCATGCATTTGATTAGCTCTAGTGTTTCCCAACTGAGGGCAGTTTGGCCCCCCAGGTGACACTTGGCAATGTCTGGAGACATTTTCAGTTGTCAGCAACTGGGGTGAGGGTATGCTACTGGCATCTAGAGGGTAGAGGTCAGAGATGTTGCTAAATATTCTACAAGGCATAGGACAGCACCTCACAAAGCATTACCCAGCCCATAATGTTTAGGACTGAGGGTGAGAAACCCTTTGTTAGGTAACTTCATTCTTTGCAATGGTGCACAGTATTCTGTAGTGTGAATTTCTCATCCTGTGTTAAAGTTTTCCTACTGACAGTCACTTAAGGTTGTTTCCAACTCATTGCACCTGTAATCCCAGCACTTTGGGAGGCTGAGGTGGGAGAATTGCTTAAGGCCGGCAGTTTGAGACCAGCCTAGGCAACATAGTGAGACCCCAAGTCTACCAAAAAAAAATTATCCAGGTGTGATAGGGTGCATCTGTAGTACTAGCTACTCTGGAGGCTGAGGCGGGAGGATCATTTGAACCCAGGAGTTCAAGGCTACAGTGAACTATGATTATGCCAGTGCACTCCAGTGCCTGGGTGACAGAGCAAGACTCTGTTTCAAAACAAACAAACAAACAAAGAAAACAGTGTTGCAATGAATATTGGTTTACATCTTTGTGCACTTTGACATTTTGTTTCTGGGAGATAAAGACAAAAATTAAAATGTCTGAGTATAGGGACTTTATTTTAAAAGCAAAAAGTGCTATTTTACACCCAAAATCCCTAATTTGCCATTCCAAAAAAGACCTAAAAACAAACTCTAAAAATACACAGGATTTGGTGGCAAAACTTTACTCAAACTTGCGTGAGGCTAGTTCATCTTTATTTATTGCATTTAATGTGAATATTTAGACATCTGTTGCAGACATCTCTGTTTGATTACGGATATTGTCTCAGTCTCTGATGGTATAGTTACATAATATGGTACCTTATTGACTTTTTAAAATATCTGTATTGAATTCCAAAGCTCTTTTAGCTTTTTAGTAAACATTGCCATCTGATAGATTTGTTTGTATTAGAATAACCGCCTCCAAATTTATTATTACAGTGAAGTGCAGCATTTAGTACTTAATAATTCTTTTTTTTTTTTTTTTTTTTTTTTTTTTGAGACGGAGTTTTCACTCTTGTTACCCAGGCTGGAGTGCAATGGCGCGATCTCGGCTCACCGCAACCTCCGCCTCCTGGGTTCAAGCAATTCTCCTGCCTCAGCCTCCTGAGTAGCTGGGACTACAGGCACGCGCCACCATGCCCAGCTAATTTTTTGTAGTTTTAGTAGAGACGGGGTTTCACCATGCTGACCAGGATGGTCTCGATCTCTTGACCTCGTGATCCACCCGCCTCGGCCTCCCAAAGTGCTGGGATTACAGGCGTGAGCCACCGCGCCCGGCCCTAGTACTTAATAATTCTTATATGTTGAAGTGAGCAGGTTGTGGTGACTTCGGTGATTTTGTTTTCAGCATCTATAACCCCCTTTTAAAGGTGATTTTAGTCCTATAAAGAAAAGTTGCATGTTTTTCAGGTCACAAATCTTGCCTTGTGGTTTTCCATACAAATTAGCCCCTCAGAAAACATGAAGCATGGTCTTGAAAATTACTTTTTGCTCATTCTTTTAAAAGATTGGCAATAGCTACAACATTTTGCATGCTTACCCTGTTTCATGCTTAGCAAACATTACAAAATCTGACCTCCACAACAACACCTCTAGGAGGCAGTCTTTTTATCTTAGTTTATCTGCAGGGAATGGGCTTCTGGAAGTGGAAGACGTGCAAAATAACATCTGGCAAGAGGCAGAACCCAAATCTGCAGTTGTATGTGCTACTTCCCTCGCCAGGGTAATTAGAATTCACTTTTCCCCATGTGGACAGAGTTCTAATATTTCTATTAAATTGTAATTTAATTAATTAATTGTAATTGGTAGCCACTACAAAATTTTTGAGGGAAAAAAAAAGCCTCAAGTTGCTTTTTCTCTCAAGGGGCTACACTTGGACCTGTTGGCAAATAGGCAAATGGCACTTGAGTCAAGTGGATATTTTCATCATAGCATTAAGAGAAAGCATTGGAGCAAATCAGGTCACGAAGCTCTCCCACCAAAGAACTAAGCATTATTTGAAATGAGAAAACATTAATGTCCTCCCTGGAGCCTGGATTTGACATGAAATTAGGGAAAAGCATTCAGTTATATTTATTTCTTTTGGTTTAATCCCAAGAAGATGTCAGTTTTCATTATGAAAGGGGAGGGGAACATCACACACCGGGGCCTGTTGCAGGGTTGGGAGTTAGGAGAGGGATAGCATTAGGAGAAATACCTAATGTAGATAACGGGTTGATCGGTGGAGCAAACCACCATGCCATGTGTGTATCTGTGTAACAAACCTGCATGTTCTGCACATGTGTCCCAGAACTTAGAAGTATAATTTTTGCCTGTAATCCTAGCACTTTGGGAGGCCGAGGTGTGTGGATCACCTGAGGTCAGGAGTTCAAGACCAGCCTGGTCATAATGGTGAAATCCCATCTCAAAAAAAAACAAAAAAAGAAGTATAATTTTTTAAAAAGAAATTCAATTTGCCATAAAAAAATGTATTATCTTCTATTCTTTACATCAGAGCCAATCCAAGAACCCTCAGGAAAAATTCTTGCCCCAAGCCACCTGGAATTTCTGACTCCCGAATTTTTTGTGTGTGACAACGTTAGCCTGGGGTAGTGTCCAGGAAGGATGCTTCTACGTTGCTTTTTTAGCTGTCACTGATGTGATTTCCTTTGCTGCCTTCTAGCTCTCGAGGTGTCTCCAAAAAGCATATGCAAGGAACTTTCCTATTCCTTCCTTGGAGGACTTTCCGATGTTCCTTCTCCAATGTGTTCTGTGCAACTTAACCTGATTTGTTTTAACATTTCAAGTTTACAGCTGATTTTACTATTGTGATGGGGAATCCCAGGGAATGAACTGTGTGCAGGCCAGTTAACTACTCCTGTTACTTCTTGTCTTGCTAGGCTTTTATTGTTACTTTCAGATGTCTTTCAGCTTTTTACCTGTGGTCCTTCGCCTTTGATGAGTTCTCTCTGGTTCTTTGTCTTTGAGAAAGACCTAAGTACACTCCCCTTGGTCCCTCATTTAAATGTCCATTCTCACAGCACCCCTGAACCTTGAGGTATCTTTTGATTCTGCATGAATACCTCACAGGTCCAAAGATTTCTCTGCCTCAGGGCCTTGGTATGTGCTAGTCCCTCTGTCTGGGACATACTCTCCTAGCTACCAGCCTCTATTTACCTGGTTGTTAACTTCAGTTTATATTCTCAGGGAAACTTTCCTAGACCACCACATGCCTTCTCCTAGGTAAGATCAGCTATTAGTTATGATTATTTCATGAGTCAGTCTCTACCATGAGACTGGACATGCTGTTTGCCCAGGTAAAATATTTCTGCATAATAATTATTCGTACAGTGAATGAACAAATGAGGCTTGTACTTCTCTGGATTCCCAGTCAGCCTCTCTGCTTTTAGACTTTATTTTCCAGACCTACATTTTTACTAACATGTGTGTGTTTCCTCACATCATTCACCTGTCCTTTTCACTGCCCCTGTTCACCAGCCTTCACACTGTTCCTATTCTAGGCCCAGCCTGTGCTCTCAAAAACAGACTTATCCAGGCACTTCTCCATTCTGCTGTTTCTTCTCAGTATCAACAGGTTGTTTTAGAGATAGGTTGTTTGCTTGTGTTTATTTGTTATGGCTATTTCGAGAATACCAGGAAAGCACAAGGAGCTTATGACAAAGAGCCATGCACCACTGCCCAGGCTTGCAGGTGGCAACATTTGCCATATTTGCTTCAAAGAAATTAAATTTTACAGAGACGGTTGAGGGCCGCACTCTTTTCTCTCCTCTCAGAGCTAACCACTGTGTGGACACTTGTCAGATGAATTGTTGGAGCACCTGCAAATGGCAGTAAATAGGAAACTTGACATTTTGGCTAGTTATGGATGGGAAATGTTATCTCGCTCTTGTTTTTTAAAATATGTAACTGATTCCTAGTGAAGTTGAAAATTTTTAATGTTTATTGGCTACCTGGGCTGCTTCTATGGATTACATATTTATAACTTTTGCTATTTATCTATTTGCCATTTTTCTATTTATTTGTCTTTCTTCTTGGTTTGTAAAGATCTCTGTATATTTGGATTATTCTATTGCCTGTAATATGTGTTACAAATACCATCTTCTAATCCATAACTTGTCATTTAGTTTGTTTATATTATCATGCGTTGTGTAGAAAATTTAAATTTCTGTGTGTTCTAATTAAGGTTTTTCTTTATGATTTCTGCTTTTTTTTTTTTAATTGCATTTTAGGTTTTGGTCTGCTTTTTATATTTTAGGAAATCCTTTCCTATGCTGAGATTGTGAAGCTATTCTCATCAAAATGTTTTAAATGTTTTGTTTTTCACATTTTAACCTTTCGTTCATTTGGAATTTATTTTTGTAATTAGGTAGAGATCCAATTAATTTTAACCAAGCTGCTGCATGCAGTTGAATATATTTCTTCCTTTGCTATCTTTATACCACTGGCCTGTTTTTCATGACTTATTACACTGCCTAGTACCTCCAGTATGGTATTAAATAGACATGTCCTCAGACATTTGTTAAACCTTATTTAACTTGATTATACTGATAATCAGTAACGTAGGTGTATATCAGCCTTATAGATGAGCTGACTGAAGCTTAGAGCAGTTAAGTAACCTTTCCAGAATTATACAGCTAGGAGGTAACTAACAGAGCCTGGGGTCAAACACAGGTCTCAGTGACTTCAGAGTCTAACCGCCTATACTGCCTCTTGGTCACGGACGACTTGGGGGAAAGGTATCCCCTTCCACCTTGCCTCCTTGTGCCCTGATCCTCTATTTCTAATAAGGAAATGAAATTTTATTGAAGAGATGCCAGAGAAGCACTTCTAGTGTGTCTGAAGAAAACTAATAGACTTTGTTTAATTTAGACCTGCCAAGAGTAGATTAAAGAACCTTATAAGTATGAAACAGTTTTTATTCCAGATAATATAAGCATTCACTCAGGTAATATAATCACATCTCAGTGGAACTTCAGCTATAGGGAGCAGATCTTCATAGTAAGTTAACATTCTGAGGAATATTAACAAATAACTGAAATATCTTTTATTCCTTCCTTCCTTCCTTCGCTCCTTCCTTCCTTCCTTCCTTCCTTCCTTCCTTCCTGCCTGCCTGCCTGCCTGCCTTCCTCCTTCCTTCCCAGCCTCTCTCCATAAAAAAGTGGAGGCACCTTACAAAGATCAACCTAAAACAAGATAAAATAAGAAGATGAGAAAATTAGGACAAACAGAAATAAATATGGTAAAACAAAAAATAATTCTTGCTGTAGTGTCATTAGCTAGAGTTTGGCCACAGCATAATCCTGAACTTCCTAGTAACTGAAGCAAAGAAAACCTGTCCAGCTCTACAATTCACAGTGGGCATGAGATGAAAATAGAATGGTTGCTAAGGGGATACTCAGCGTTTCCTGCTTCTGAGACTGGATAGAAACTTGTGCTTTGGCCCCCAGGCAGGGGCCCTGTGTTGTCACAGGGACAGTGCTCACAGCACCTTCTCAGTAGTGGGAGTGCACCTCATGTGACTGCATTCCCCTACTTTACCTCAAGCTCCTTGAGGGGTGGGCACCATATCTATCCATTGTGTTCTTCTTTGTGTACCAGAGGACAGCATAGTGCCTGAGACATAGTAGGTGCTCATAATGTATTTTTGAATGAATGAATGTTACATGTAATTTCTATCGATAAAAGCCAATGGGTAGATACAAGATCCATACATAAAAATTAATAATTTTTTCCCATACCCTAGCAATGAGCAATCTGGAAATAAAATCTCTAAAAACTCCACTTAAGATATCAACAAAACAATAAAATACTTAGGAGCAAATGTATCAAAAAAGATGCAAGACTTATCACTGAAAACTACAGGATATTGTAGAGAAACCAATGGCAAAAGATTTGAACAAATTCATTAAAAGCAATTCTATGTGAAGTATAAATACAGATTTTTAGGTATGTGGCTTTCTGATGATCTAACTCGATTAAAAGGTATAATTTAAAATTTTAAGAAGAATAAGTTGAACATAGTTTTGGCAATTCTCTATGGTTATTTATTTTTAAAATATACTTTAAGTTCTGGGGTACATATGCAGAACATGCAGGTTTGTTACATAGTTATATACATGCCATGATGGTTGGCTGCATCCATCACCCCATCATCTATATTAGATATTTCTCCTAATGCTATCCCTCCCCTAGCTCCCTACCCCCCGACAGGCCCCAGTGTGTGATGCTACCCTCCTTGTGTCCATGTGTTCACCTTGTTCAACTCCCACTTATG
Source organism: Cebus imitator (assembly GCF_001604975.1). Classification (NCBI taxonomy): domain Eukaryota; kingdom Metazoa; phylum Chordata; class Mammalia; order Primates; family Cebidae; genus Cebus; species Cebus imitator. Next base: position 352,964 of record NW_016107553.1, on the reverse strand, counting down.
AGTGAGAACATGTGATGTTTGGTTTTCTGTTCTTGTGTTAGTTTGCTGAGAATGATAGTTTTTAGCTTCATCCATGTCTTTGCAAAGGACATGAACTCATCTTATTTTATGGCTGCATAGTATTATATGGTGTAGATATGCCACATTTTCTTTATCCAGTCTATCATAGATGGACATTTGGGTTGGTTCCAAGTCTTTGCTATTGTGAACAGTGCCCCAATAAACATATGTGTGCATTTGTCGGCAATTCTCTATGGTTATTTTTCTTTGCAGCCAAGCTCCTGATAAGAAATAATTGTAGAGAATTGAAGTTTGTGTTCTTGGTCAAGAATCTGAATGTTGCCAATAAAGGGTGCTGTTAGGAATTAAGGCAAGCCCATAACATATGGTACCATAATTGCTTTGTGAATTGGAAAGGTGTATATTGGATAAAATAACATCAGGGTGTATGTGAAAAATGGGACACTGCCTCAAATGTTTAGCAGTACCTAATTAAAGACTCTCAATATTACCGCTTCCAATAATTAATCTGTATTCTGATATCTAAAACATGTGTCTGTTGTTTTCATCAGCTCATTTGTATTGGGCCCACAGTATATGCCTACCAGTTTCCTAAGCAAGTCTATAAAGGAGACACTGTTATCATCTCCTTTTACAGAAGGGGAAACTGAGGGCTAGGGAAGGTAAGCCATTTGCCCAGGGTTCCACATTAGCATGTGACAGACCAGAACCTGCACCCAGACACTCGTTTGCCCTGCTATGCAGCCCCTCTCATTTCTAGCCTAAAGAGAGACAATAGCAGTTTCCTCTGATTCACTAGAAGCATTTTTCCTTATAGGTATAGTGTGTGCTTGGACTTTGGAGGCTTCATTTTGATGTTGTGCTCAGTATACCACAATTAAAGAATTATCCCAATTTTAAGATTATCTTTCCAGAGAGTCTCTCAGAACTTCAGGATAACCTAGGTCAGTCTGTTTGACATTTGCCAAGTGTTGGTCTTGGAAATTTTATTGCTTCAATGGGGGCCTGTTGCCAGTAATGACGGCAGACTTTGTTCTTGCCTAGCAAAGACTTTCATTCTGTAAAGGTAACTGTGAGTTTGTAGTTAAGATCTTGGACTCCGGACTCAGCGGACACGGTTCAAGTCCTGGCTTAATAATAGAACCTTCCACATAGTATTATTGGGAGGATTAAAGGAGGCTATCACATAGGGCACTTAGCACCATGGGGGGCTTAAGTTTTTCAGAATGGTAGCTGCTAAAACATACAATCCTTTAAAGCTGGACTTTGGGGTAAGGAGTGCACTTTGACAACCGGCAGTAGCTGCCAACCGTTTAGATGGAGAGCGGCTCTGTGCAGCCAGGCCTCCCGAAGCCACCTGGAAGCTCTCCAGTCTGGACTTTGAAAATTTAAATATTTTTCAAATTTATTTTTGATCGAGTTTAAAGAAAAGGGATTCCCACAGTGTGAAAGGCGCTGACATAGCTTTGCCATTTTCCCTGAGGAAGGTCCCGAGGGAAGCTTCTTTTTGTCAGTGGAAGAAATGAGGGGAGAGGACAAGAGTTTGGGATAGAGAAGAAGAACTGGGCTGGATGCTGACTCTGATCCTCCCTAGGTCCCCATCCCCAGCCACCCTTTCTTCTTCTGTAAAACCAGGGGCTGGACTAGGAGGCCCTTCCTGTGTTGACATTCTGTGAAACCATAAACACCTGCCTTGAGCTGCAGTTTAATGTGAGCCCTCAGGGCTGTTATAAGTCTGGGCTGGTGGAAAGATGTCTCTGTATCTTTCATGTGAGTCAAAAGGTAGCTTTGTCTTTTATCTTATCTGGACATCCCAGCTTTAAATTCCTCTTAAAATTTGGAGCCAAGGAAAAGTTTCTCTTGCTGCTTGAATCTTCACACTGTTTCTGATTGGACAATGCCATAATACACCTCAGGGTATTTCTCTTATTGTTCCATTTGCCAAGAATCTCAGAGCTACATGCCGTGACCAGCAATTGTGGCTTCCCTCAAACAAGTCAGGTCTCTAAATCTATCTTAAAACTGGGTGTTGTTTTTTAATTTTATGTACTTTCATGTAGAAACCACATGAAATCTGTTTGTGGCATTAAACAGGATAAATCACCCATGCAGAATGACATAGTAAATAGATGCAGAAATGCATGAATACCCCTCCTGTCATCTGCGCCTATCATCTGGCTCCTTCTTGACTCCTAGAGGGTCTGAAATTACAACAGCAATAGCAAATAAAATGTATAAAGGACTTGCTCTGGATCAGTCACTGTTCTAAGTAGTTTATTTGTATTTTCTCATTCAACAATCTTGTGTTTGGGGATATTATTATCTTTATTTTAAAATGAGGACAGGCAGGATTGGGGAGACATTAGGCCCTCCGAAATTCCTTTGGCCTTGGGGGTCCTAGTGGCAGAGAGGCTTTGCCCCATCTGGTACTGGCTTGTTTATGTGGCTAATTAGTAAGCCAACCAAAGTCAAACAACCAAGAAAAAGACAAGGAGGAGGAGGGGAGAATTGATGACCATAGAAGGCAGGAAAACCCTCTCTGGCTTCTGACTATCCTGAGATCTACTCCGAACTCGGTACGGACTTGAAAAATCTGTGACGTCTCAGAGGCAGTCCATTTTTTGGAGTGTATATGGGGATAGAGCTGTGCTTGGAAGAGTCATCCTCAGTTCCTGCAGACTGGGGTCTGTTAGGAGGTCAGCTGGGCTGCAGGGTGTTCCACATGTCCATTGAGGCATCCTTCCTGTATCTGATGAGTTTGTAGAAACATTCCCCAGGGCTTGCCTGACTTCTAGGGCTGGCACTAAAGGAGGAACCATCAGCCCATTTGGCCATGAGTCCTAAATAGTTCCCATGGAATATTCAGTGCTCTGCACTCACTTCTTTTAGCACTGAATGTCAGAACGGCCACTAGCAGGGGCACAATGGGAAACTGTAGTGGCCTGTCATAAGCAGGTCAATCACCCAGGGTCTGTCCTGGAAGACACACTGGGTAAGTATAGTCTTAATTTTCCCATTGTGCTCAACTGGCAATGTGCCCACAATCAATATGCAGATGTCTACATGTGGCCAAATCATAAGACAATTTTAAAAAACAAATAGTTGAAAATGTGAGTGTGTTCAAAAGTATCTCTCAGTCAACAAATATTTGTTGAGCCACCCTCTGTGCCCAGTGCAATGCCGGATCCTGGGGATACGGCAGCAAGCAAGCTCGTTGGGGACCTGCTGATTGGGATCTTACAGTGAGTAGGCAGGCATGTGATTGTTCTGCAGGCCGTGGTTAAGTGCTGTGATAGGGAAGCCTTGTCTTTTGGAATCACTTTGGGTGGCTCTCTCTCTAATCTGGAGATGATATCAATCATTGCTGGAAACATTTTTGGAACTACCCTTTAGGAATTGCCTTTGGAGCTGATCTGGGGCACACAGGAAAATCTATCTCACTTTTATTTTATAGCCACACCTAGCTTGTGACCAAAAATGGTATTACCCAGCTTGTTGACCCATTTTATTTTCCAATCTTGGCTCTGATTGACTTGCTTGTGAGCCAAAATTACATCCACCCTCTAAGGATGGATATTTACCACCACTGAGCATATCAGCAGTGATCTGGATAATTTTGAAGCAATTTCTCAGTTGCCCAAGCTCCCATTGTCCTTTATACCTCTGTTGTAACACTGTCCAATCTCTCTTGCAGCTAAATTACCTCCTTCTGCCTGTGTTTTCCCCACTAGGGTGGGGGCTTTGGAGGACAGGCCCATATGTCTACACTCTCTGCAGTGCCCAGCATGGAGCAATTGTTCAAAATGTGTATTTACTATAATTGAATGTATGGCTTGAATTGAAAAGAATCCAAGAGGTGCCTCAGGATTGCTCTGAGTAACAGGAGCACTCTTGGAATAATGGGCTCTGGAATCTGGCAGGCCTGGCTCTGATCCCTATTTTTCCCCTTAACCAGTTGTGTGGCCCTATGCAAATCATTCATTCCCTTGGATCCTTCATTTCCCCATCTATTGAATAGAGATAATAATGCTTGCCTCACTGGGGCTATCATAAGGACAAGTGGAATATTCACATAGTGCCCTAAGCACAGTGCCTAAATGGAGGCGATTACTGTTCTTGTTATATTGGAGCGAATTCTCATTTGGATGCATAAATTCTGATTTTAAAAAGTAAGCCATCCAGAGGTCACATCATTTAAAATTATTTGCCAGCCAAGCCCAGTGGCTTATGCCTGTAATCCCAGCACTTTGGGAGACCAAGGCATGAGGATCATTTGAGCCCAGGAATTTGAGACCAGCCTGGGAAATATAGTGAGACCCTGTTGCTACAAAGATTTTTTTAATAAGCCAGGTGTAGTGGCTTGTGCCTATGGTCCTACCTACTCAGAAGGCTGAGGTGGAAAAAATCACTTGAGCCTAGGAGATCGAGACTGTAGTGAGCTGTGATCATGCTACTGCACTCCAGCCTGGGTGACAGAGCAAGACCCTGACTCAAAAACAAAAAATTATTTGTCATAGAAAATTTATTCTACAAGGAACCCTAGAGCCCATCTAAGATCTAAGTCCAACCTCCTAATTTTCTTTTTCTTTTGTAGACAGAGGGTCTTGCTCTGACATCTAGGCTGGAGTGCAGTGGTGCAATCACAGCTGTAACCTCAAACTCCTAGGCACAAGTTATCCTCCTACGTCAGCCTGTCAAGTAGCTGAGACTACAGGCACACACCACCACACCCAGCTAATTTTAATTTCTGTAGAGGCCGGGGTGGGGAGGCACTCACCATGTTGACCGGGCAGGTCTTGAACTCCTGAGCTCAAGCCGTCGTCCCAACTTGTCCTCCCAAAGTGTTGGGATTACAGGTATAAGCCACCATGCCTGGTCCCAACCTCCTAATATTAATGATATTCAAAAAGGGAAGAGAGCTGACCAAAGTCATTGGTTCATGACAGAACTGGGCCAGGCCAGAGCTGTTTTCTGTGACATTTAGTACTTGCCCCTACATTTGGAGGTCCCACCTTCCTTGCAAGAGCCTTGCACTTAGGCCAGGAGCTTTGGATCTTGGCACTTCTGGCCAATGGTAGCCAAGAATTTAGGTTATGCATTTGGGGAGACACAGCACATGCTTCACACACCCTTTTGCAGCAACACTTTGCCCCTCTGCAGAGTGCTGAGCATGCTGTGGTTGTGTAGCTCACAAAGCTAGCATGAGCAATACACACAGTGGTTAGGAAGCATGCCCGGCAAACCTGGTACCATTACTTACCAGCTTACCACTTCTTGACCTCTCTGAGCATCACCTTCTTCACCTGTAGTGTAGGAACGATAATGGTATCCACCCCATAGGGTTGTTATGAGGGTTAAATGAGATAATGCATGAAAGTGCTTACAAGTTGCCTGGCACAGGATAAACACTTCTTAAAATTTAATATTATGATCAGTAATACATCCAAACCAAATATTCTACCTCTGGCATCTCCACTAGACTCAAGTTAACCTCTGCCGTGAAGACTTACCTGGTCTCTCTTCCAAGCAGGTGCTGTTGACAGACTCTTACCCCTCCTGTCACCCAACCCCTCATCCAACAGTAACATAACCACTCACAACTTTTGTTCCACCCCAACCATGGACCACAAGATCCTGAAGTAATCAATAGCAGTTGCCCATCAATAATAGAGGAACTCCTGGGTTTTCTTGTTCATCATCAATTATAGGAAGAAAAATTGACCGCTGGCTTAAACAAATACTGCCTTTCCTAGTTGTCTTTACTCTGAAGGCGCTTAGACCTTTAGGGGGCTCTGCTATTATCCTGCAGCATGGCAGGTGCCCATTTCCCTGGAGGGCTGCCTTCTATTATTATTCCCTTGATACTGGGTTATTTGCTCATGTATACACATTGGGTTCTATTTGCTACCTTTTTTTTTTTAACTTGACTAAAACAATGAGTAACTGGGAAGTTCTGAATTTCTATTTGGAAAACAAATTGATGAGATCAGAAAAATCCAAGTAATCCTAAATTTATAGAAGCCAGATTACTAAAACCCAAGGATATTTTTTTAAATGTAGAAAAGTTGTATTTCACAGAGGTTTTTGCAATGCCCTGACTCTGGATCACAGCCTTCCCTCGATTCTGGATATTACATCATTTCATTTCAGCTAATGTAAACACTCATCACCCTGCACATTGCAGGATTTTTCACTGCGATGTGGGATTGGGCTTCATTCGGTGGGTCGTTGCGGTGATTAATGGTTTCAGAAGGAAGTGCAGCAGGAAGAGACTTTGCAGGAATGGAAGAGGTGAGGCAGCTCCATGTGAGATTCTGCAAAGGGATTAAGATTTGGCACCAGGCTTGGTTTCTGTGCAGCCTCTTAGGCAGAGAGCCCCAGGAGAGGGAAGCAGGCTGTCAGCTGTGGCTTTGCACGCTCTCAGCTGCCTTGAAGGTTGGTTGGCTCTTCCCGCTCTCTGAGGTACCCAATTTTACCTTGTTAAAGGATGGATGTGGATGCTGGAGGCTTAAAGAAGACCAGGTAAGGGTTCTTGTTGTCTAAGAAATCGCCCAGTGTTCTTAATGCATAGAATCCTGGGGACTGTTTCTTTACTAGCACCATTGTGCAGTGTTAGCCAAAATACAATTCCTCTGAGACGTTTTACAAAGAGGATCAGAGACGTTTCTTTCCTTGTTAAGAAAGTTTCTAAAACATTTTAACCCAAAATGCTTAACTCTGGAGTTATAAATTATTTTTCTTTTAGTGCATTTCAGCTTTGAGATTTTTTTTTTTTTTTGGCGTGTAAATCTACAAGATCTCGATAGTTATCCTGAGAGTTTATTAGATTCATTCCTTTTGCAGTGGCCTATGGTATATTATGTATCAACATTTAATGTGATGAAAATTTCTCACTCATTATATTCTTCAGGATATTCACTTTTGAATAAGTTGCTCTCCTTTTTGCAGATTTGGTTTGTTTCTTTCCTTTTTACCTTTTGGCTTTTGTGGTTATAATACTAGTAAGGAATATCCTGAAGTATAACTAATTTCTAAGAGGGAAAAACCATACTCAGGAGTTAAATGCAAACATTTGATCACATCCCTGATTGAAATGAACTGCGTGTTTTTTGGAGTTTCAAATATGCTTTTTAAAAATTTTTCAGTGTAAATGTTCATAGTTTGTGGGAAAGGTAATGCAGTTTATCTGAGTGGTTACTTACTTGTAAACATTAAAAGCATATTATACCTTTGATAACATTAGCTGAAGAAGAGGTCATTGAAAGGAGTAGCTTTCTGCTCACCACCAACTCAATTCCAAATTCTGTTTCTTTTCTTAAAAAAATGGAGTTAAAAATAACCCGGAATAAAACTTGAAAACTGTTTTGTTTCTCTGTATTTGGCTAACTCCATCGCAAAGTACTGTGTTTAAGGAATTCAAGCTATGAAGACTACTCTTGAAATGGCTCACACAATTCTATCTGCAAATTTCCATAACCCTTTTCAAGAGCATACAATGTTTTGTGAGTACTAGGCTTAAAATTTTCAATTAAGTGTTCATTCCTTCTACAACTGTGGAAGATGGATAACAACCCTCAGAAAATAACACGAGAAATTGTGTCAGTGTCCTGATGCAAGCTCGTTTTTCCTGTCCAAAGTAGTGTGGAAAGGGGGCATTTGGTATCTGTCCTTCCAGAAGGGTGCAGGGTGTCTTGATAGAAGTGAATGTCTGTGGTTGTTGTGGTAGATGGATAGATGCAGGGACTCCTGATCACTTTCATTTATTGGAAATCAAATGTTTTCATTAGATGTAGGGGACTCTGACTCTCCAGCTTTGGTTGAGTGAGAAGAGGTCTATGCATCCAGTGGTTCTTAGTGTCTTTGTTCAGTGAGCCCTCTCAGTCCACGTCGTCCTGTTTTTCTTTTTGGAAACAGACTGGCAGTAGTCTCTTGCATTTTGTATTACTTTGATCTAGCATTTTAACCATTGTGTTTTCTTTTAGTGGAATGGCTAATGATAAGATTGTCTTGAGCCTCAGTTGGAAAAGGTGTGAGAGTAGCTGAAATCTTCAGTAAAAGAAAATCATTCCAAGAGTTAAAACATGAAGACTCTTAATTGTGCTGTGTCCATTCTCCTCCTGTTTTTGAGGAATTTAGACAAGTTACTGTTGCAAATGCTTTCCCTCAAATATTTTCAGAAAACCAAAACAAAATATAATTTTTTGCCACTTTATTACATTATCTTCTTTCTGTCTTCTTTCTCCTTATCTGTCATTTTGGAGAGAGGGAAAATTGTTCAGGTAAACAATTGAGGAACAATTGCCAGGAACATCTGGGAAGAGTTGCCATGGATTACCTTTTCCTTCTTAATGTGTTATTGAGGAAGGTTTTACTTGTTTGCTCCTTTTATTTCTATTAAAATGGTAAGACATGTGCATGGTTGAAAAAAATTCAAACAATACAAAAAGGGTAAACAATGAAAAGCTTCCTCCATGGCATCTTAACACTTAAGTCTCCCCTCAGCAGTAAACAATGCTTTAGATCTGTGCTTTTCAAACTTTCATATGCACAAGCAACACCTGCGGAGTTGATTACAACACAGTTTCTGAGGCTCTTTGGGGCATGAGGGGTAGGTAGAGAGGGGAGAGAAAAATAGCTATAGTTCATTGTATAACTACAGTCTATAGTATCTAAGAGACAGGTGGAATTTGAGGATTCTAGTGAGAGCAGGAGACAGGGGTGCAGAGAAAAAAAAGACTGTTGAGTTTCTCAGGAATCGAAAATGCTCTTGAGAGAAGCCAGGGTCATGAAACAGAGTATTAGAGTAGTGAAGAAACCCAAGGAGCTTCAGCATAGAAATGCCATCAGGAGTGGCCCAGTGGGTTGAAATAAGGAAATAGTCAATAGTTAATTGCAAATATAGCAATAGAAGGGGGTTATGGGCCACCTGACAAGGATAATGAGATTGAGCTAGAAACTGGAATAGGACTGGCCAAGCTAAAAAAAATCAGGCCAATTAGCAATAATGAGAGTGTTTATTCACTTGTAGTTTGGCAAAAAACCTCCCTGAAATGAATTAGGACAAATGATCATTTCCTGTGCTAATGATTTTAGAGCAAAAAAGAAAAAGAAATACTGTAGAAGGCTCAGGGAGGTATCCGTGTGTGAGCCACTGTAATTTAATAACCCTAAGAAATGTAAGATTAACAGTCTGATACAAGGAACAGAAAACCAAGATAATGTATACATGATGATAATTTAAAAAGCATAAATAGTAATTATGAAAAATAGTCAATAAACCTCAAGAATCTTGTCAACTGATTTTTTTTTAAAAGGTTAATTACCAAACACCTTTTCGGAAACACAAAATGTGACAAGATTCAAAAAATCATTTTAAGAGGTGAGAAGAACTAGGTTTTTTTTCCCTACCCTACCTTCTTTGTCCAATAAAGTAAGAATAAACAACCAATGCTAAACACTTTCTTTGTGGCAGGTAGTGTGTGAAATCTTTTATGTGTCTCAATTTATTTTATCCACATAGCTCTGGAGGTTGGGATCATAATTATTATTTACAGATACAGGGCAAAGAGGCTCAAGGCAAAGACGCTTTACAAGGAAGAGACATCCTTGAAAAAAAATAGAAAGTTCAGTTGGAAAACCAGAGAAATCCACCTGAAAGCCCAGTAAAAAGGTTCACACATAATTTAAGGAGCATTCTATAAGAAACTAACATTGAAGCAAAAATAAGATAGACTTTTATAGGAATCAAAGTGAAGGAGCCAGCCAAAGACCCAGCAGAACCTTTGCAGTTGCTCAGAATACTCAGTGGGCGATAGAAAAAGAAGCCAGCAGTCACAATAAACTGTTTGCCTTGGTCTTTTCAGAAAAACATATCAAAATCATCTTTAGAAGCAGAGGTACTAGATCAAATAGTAGTAAATGAACAGAGTGTTCTAGACTGAGTTGACCAACTGGGTATGGATAAATCACAGGGACAGGTTGGCCTTCATCCAAGAGTTCTAAAGGAATTCAAGGGTGAAATCATGGGGCTGTTGTTAAAAGCAACTAATTTTTACTTGCAAAAGTCTAGCAACCCCCTAAACCTTGGTTGACTGGTAAAATTGCCTAGCTCCATCTTTCTGCAGTACATTATTTGAACATAAATTATAATATGTATATAAAATATAAAATATAATAAATCAAATAATATGTTTTCAATAACTGTAATCTTGAATTCCCAAACCACATTATGTCACTGTTTTGAAAGTCTTTGTGAACGTTTCATTCTTGAAATTGCTGAGAATTACCAGCTCCTTACAATCATGTAAAATAAGCTTATCATAATTCATGTGAATTACAGTAGCAAGAGCACAAAGAAACAAATGGGCAGTGACTCAGTTTCAAGAAAATATTCATCATACAATGTTACTTCACTAAAGGAGGAAAGGAATCCTGCAGCCTCAGAAACAAGACACTCAGTGTCCGTTAATTAAATAAATGCCATAGGAAGGATTTGAAAACTAATCAGCTTTTGAGTTCCTAACTGCACAGTCCCACTGCCCAGTTTGCCTGGTGGTCTGGCCCTGCTCCTACTTATCTCAGGCCTTCCTCCATTTCTGATGGTCTTGACTTGTCTAGCCCTGCAGCCCAGGTGCTCTGTTCTCTGCTTTACTGCAGGTGGCCCTAGTTTTCTGTCACCCATGACCTGCACTCTGTGTTGCAGATTAGAATAGTGATGGGGGCCTGGGTAGAATTTGTGCTGGGCAAGACAGAGAGCCAAGTACAGGCTTCGTTAGGGTCAAAAGCTAGCAGTAAACCAGAGATGTGGAGTGGAGATGACGGTCATTCAGTCATTTAATCAATATTTCCTTTGAGCTCCTAGAATGTACCAGGCATTGTAACAAATATGGACAAGACAGCCACCGTGATAAAGAGAAACCAGTAAACAATTACTGTAGAGCAGGATTTCTCAAGCTGGACCCTAGGTTGTTATCCAAATATTTCCTAGGGGCATAATTGCACTGGTTGAGAACCACTGTGGGAGAGGATGATAGGTGCATGAATGGAGAAAGAATAGGCCATTATGGGAGTTCACAGCAGGTCTTCCTAAAGGCAGACTTGGCGGTGAGGGGAGGCTTCCTAGAGGAAGTCATATCCTAGAAGACATCCACAGGGTAAGTAGCTCTCACATGAAAGTTGGAAGAAGACAGTCAAGGAAAGGAATGGCTAGATTTGGAGACCACAGGGAGGAAGCCCTGGGTCAGCAATGGGTAGCTGCTCTGACACTCCTTTTGGTGCCAGCCTTACTAATCCCCAAGGGCCAGAGTTCCACACCTGGCATCTGACATGATGTTTTCAGAGGCTGTGTTCATGTGCATAGCTGCCACTAGATGAGGAGTGATGTTGGTTTAGAGATCCTTAGGCCTAGTGTTCTTGGGCACAGAATGAGAGGAAATCAGTATCTAATCCCCTCCTGGTTTATCCATAGAAGCAGAATTCTCACTAAATTAACTGCCGCTTTCAGCTCCAATGCCTATTTTTGATTAGCCAAATCTAATCTCACTTGACCAAAATTTAAAACTTATTAGCAAAAAACTTCTTTTCTTACATGGCTATTCCACAAACTATTTCCAACTGCTGGTAACTGCAGACCATTTTGGCAACTGTTTAACAAATAATACATTTTAATCATCTTTAAAATACCTCCCTTTCCCTTCTATTTGCTCTATAGCTGGCTCCTTTCTAGAGAGTGACTGTTCTGTATTTCTGCCAGCAAAGGCCTGTTGGCCACGTGCTGGGTCTGCCTCAGGCTCATGCAATGACAGTCACATTCAAGAAAGATGCACTTTGTCTTCACATAGAAGGATCCCCTCTGCAACATGCCTTTTCCTATTGGCTCCTCGATTGCCCTTGTCCCTCACAGGCCCTTCAATTTCTTTTTTTAAATTGTTTTGCTTTGGTTTCGGTTTTGGTTTTGAGACAGGATCTCGCTCTGTCACCCAGGCTGGAGTGCAGTGGCACAATCTTGGCTCACTGTAACCTCCACCTCACAGGTTCAAGCGATCCTCCCACCTCAGCCTCCTGAGTAGCAGGGACTAACGGCATGCACTGCCACGCCTGACTAATTTTTGCAATTTTTGTAGAGATGAGATTTCATTATGTTACCCAGGCTGGGAATTTCTTAATAACAATCATTGACATTGAGTACTTGCTGTGTGTCACCAGCCACAGGGCTGCTTGGGAGAGGAGAGAGAGGCACTAAAACGTGGGGGAAAGGAAAATTACTAAGCCTAGCACCATGCTAGCCACTTCGGTAAGCCATTTCCCTTAGTACTCCCAGAAAACCCTTAGTGGGTGGTGTCTTCTTCACTTTACAGATGAGGACCAGGCCTGATTTTATACAGCTATTAAGGGGTACAGATGGCATTTGAGCCCTCTGTCAGACCCTGAAGCCCATGTCCCTTCTACTTCTGTGTTCTGTAGGAACTATCCAGGCCAGTGGGCCTTTTTGTGGTCTAGCTCCCAGGCCATTTAGAACAGGATCATCAGGGGTCTTAAGCTACAAGGCAGGACTGGACTTGAGAGAGTCTGTCGTCTTCAGCTGTTGTTTGGGGCTTCTTGTGATCTACATACAACCTTATTTGGGCCATCACTTCATTGCCCATTCCCAGATTGCTGAGATGGCTTCAAAAGAAAGGACCCCAGCTCCCCTTACCCTCACAGCTGTCTTGCTGCCTGTTCCTAGAGCAGTATGGAATGTTAAAGAGTCTAGGACCAGGATTTAGGTACCACTGCCTTCCAGTGGCTAACACAGTCAAGACCAAACAACAAGTAAATCTGTCACTTATCCAACAGATTATTTGCAAAATGATAAACCAACTGTATTAGTCCATTGTCACAATGCTATTAAAAACACACTGAAGAGTAGGTGATTTATAAAGGAAAGAGATTTAATTGACTCACAGTTCTGAAGGGCTGGGGAGGCCTCAGGAAACTTACAGTCATAGCAGAAGGGGAAGCAAACACGTTCTTCACCTGGTGGCAGCAAGAAGTGCCAAGTAAAAGGGGGAAAAGCCCTTTATAAAACCATCAGATCTCATGAGAAATCACTATCATGAGAATAGCATGAGTCAATTACATGATTCAATTACCTCCCACCATATCCCTCCCAGGACATGTGGAGATTATAGGAACCACAATTCAAGATGAGATTTGGGTGGGGACACAGCCAAACCATATCACCAACCATAAACCCTACCGGATTGTCTCAACTGGTTTCCCTGGGCATGAAATCACATAATGCTTATGAAGACAGGCTGAAAAGATGCACAGCTTACCATCATAAAGAGATAGTGTGTCAACAATAAAGGGGAGGAAATCCTCATTGAATTGGTTTATAGGAGAGACATGTTTATTGAACAAAGGAATGAAGGTGATTCCGTAAGAAGGTGAGTTCCAGAGAGAAACATTCATATCAGCAAGTCTGACTTCTGCATCAGGCTAGCAACTGGATCCTGTGTTAAAAGGAAACTTTCTATACTTAGGTAACATGACATTTTGGGCACAAGGCATTGTGGCTTCTATGAAAGAAAATACCAGAAGGTTATAACTGAAAGGATCACACTGATTACCCAACTACCCTTCTCCTTTAACTGATGATGAAACTGAGGACCAGAGACATTGATGGGTAGATCAAGTTTACGTGTAGTCAGAGCTAAAGCTAAAGCTACTCAACCTATAAATGGAGGTTTGTTTGCACTATGTGTGTAGATTTTCAAGTAAAATCTAAATAAAAGATATTATCTTTGTAGGGAGGTTATGTCTAAGGTCATCATGGACTGGAGGTATGCTGTGTTGAAAAGATTAGGACCTGTGCTGAAGAAAGCACCATATAGGCACACATCAAGGGAAAAAATGATTTTTTTTCACAGAATTTATTCATTAGTGAATCTACTCCATCATTCAACAAATATTTACTGTGCACCCACAACAATGTGCGAAGCATGATGCTAAGTGGCAGGATGTAGGGGTAGACAGATAAGCCTCTTTCCCTTTGAAGCTTCCAGTCTAGCTGTGACCAGACTTATTCTGAAATGATTAGGGAAGGTGTCCAGTGAGCTCTGAAAGGTAGTAAAATGGAGCTCAGCTATAAGAACTCCTGAGAGGCCTATTTAAGACAGGGATGTAATAAATGGGTTTCAAAATGTGTGATTCCAAGTGAAAACGTTAAGTTTGGGGGTCTAGAGTTCTGGAAAGCTCAACTGTTTGCACAGAAAGGAAAAAGGTGAAAATGAGGGAATCCACCAGGAGTGTGCTGCCATAGTCCAAGCATGTGGTGCTGAGGCTTTAGCGAGGGCTGGTGCAGTCAGAATGGAGAGGAAAGGTGTCATCTGAGTCAGGCTCCAAACTAGCATTGGCTGGCTGGCCTAGGGATTGAAGGAGAGGAAAGAGACAAATGTGGTGCTGAGGCTTCTGACCTCCAGGAGCGGGCAGGAGATAGAGATGAGATTATGGAGACAGTGTGTATATTTGGGGGAATGTGACAAAGTTGGTTTGAAGCAGCCTGATTGGGAAGGGACTGCAGAATGGTCCAGGTAAGCTGTCCTCACAACAGCTGCTTAGCCCTCACTTGGACAAGTACATTTAGGAGCCTTAGGAAGAGAATAACTTTTCATGTCATCCAGGAGACTGAACTCTTGTGAATGACAAGTAATTGCAGAACAAAACAGAAGATTGCTAGGGATTCACCATTCCTTCCTTTTTACACAAAAACCTCTTATTGTGTAAATTTTTAACCAAACCCAGAAATACAGAGAATAATATAATGACCCCCTATGTACCCATCACCTAGCTTCAACATTTATAAACATCGCCAATATTGTTTCATCAATTTCCCCCAGGATATTTCCCCTCTACCTTGCTGTAGTATTTAAATCCTAGATTTTATATCACTTCATGCATAAATACTTCACAGTATATTTTTAATAAATAGAGACTTTATTTAAAAAAACAGAACTGCAATATTATCATACCTAAATAAATATTTCCAAATTATGATTTAATGACAAGCCTACATTCAGACTTCCCTGGTTATCTTTAAAATGGCTCTTAATAATTGGATTTTGGAACAGGAATCAGATGAGATTTAAATATTGCATTTGAGTGATATGTCTTGTGAATCTTTCATCTCTAATGATCTCTCTTTTATTCTCTCTTTTTATACACTCTTTACTTACTGAAGAATCTGTGGTAATGGACCTGTAAGACATTCAGCTTTCTTTGGAACACCTTGAATTACTGTTTGAGGCATATTTCTTATGAGTATGATAGGCATAAAATTGTTAGGTAATTTTGAAATTACCTATCTTGTATTCCTTCTGTTTTAGGATTCTCAGTCCTCCATATGTGATACCGCTCATGGTTCTAGGGAGCTGAGTGCCAGCCTGTGCAAGGGCATCAAGGATTTTCTTTACTAGCAGTATATTGAGAGCACAGCACGTGCACGGCTGTGCCAGGCCATCTGGGAAATGCAGGCAAAGTGGAAGTGCCTTTGCTTGGCTCCGAGGAGCTTATCACGAATTTGGAAGAAAGAAGATTGCATGAAACTAACAGATTAACACAGGCAGCTCAGTGTTGGGAAGTCAAGTAAAGCTACACTTGGCTCAAACCCCAGCCTTGACACTCAGCAGCTGGGTGATGGTGAACAAGTCACTTTATATTTCTGAACCTAATTCCTCTTCTTCAAAGTAGAGAGGAAAAACTCTGCCTACTTCAGAATTATATGAAAGGCAGGCAACATGGGCCCTGGGGTAGACTTTAAGCCCTGCTTCCTTCTGATAATATTAAGTACCTGCAGTCTCTGGGCACTTTATTCCATGCCAGTCCTGTGCTCAGCACTTCACACACATTATCTCATTTTAGGCCTCTCAGCAACCCTGTTTTACAGATCATAGAACTGAGGCTTAGAGAAACAGTTTGTGCACATTTACCTACTTAGTGAATTAGGATTTGAACATAGACAAAGTCAAAGCTCAAACTTTAAACTGCCAAGATATATTACTTCTCCCAAATACATACGTCAAGGTTTAATATTCTTGTTTATAAGGAGGGAGATATCATATCGACTTTATGTAATTGTCATGGAAATTAAATAAGACAAAAGGTACTCAACAGATAAATGCTCAAAAGTATTTGTTTTCATGGTTGTTATCAGTGGTTGAACAATTCTATAAAACATTAAATTGTACAGAACCATCTACAAACACAATAGGAATTTGGTCATTAACTTCCACTTCAGCCCTTATGATGAGAGAGGGAGCAGGTAGGGTCCAGTGTGTCTTTGATTATCACAGGAGATAAAAGCACATTCTAGGATCAGGAAGCAGCCCAAGCAGGGAGACTAGATGAATGGGGTGTTAGAAATACCCCCTTTAAACTTTCTATTTGTCCAGTTAAAGCCAGTGAGGGTTTAATGGTCAGGGAGAACACACAGGGGCACTCCTGGCTCCTTTAAGAAGACTGTGTAGGAAATTAGAAAAAGAGGCCATGACGAAGAGCCTGGTGCTCTGGGTGGGTCTCAGCACAACCTCTGTCTGGTCCTGTGGTCTCAGCAAGTTACTAAACTTTGTGTCTCAGTGCTTCTTTGCAGGTAAAACGGAGATCATAAAGGACTTTATGATATAGGCTATCTAGGGATGTTTGGGGAATTAGATGAGATAATATAGGGAAAGATAGTGCTGGAAAGACCCAGGGCAGAAACCAAGAGAAGTCAAGAACTGAAGTTCTTGCATTCCCACCTCTGTGTCACCTTCCCTGCTTCTATTGGGGTTGCAGTCTTCCCCACCCCCAACCCTCCCTAACTCAGGGGCACCCCAGAATTAGGCTGCTAAAGTGACAGGGCGAAGATGTTCTCAAGGGCTCACTCCTTTCTGCAGAAAGAGGACCCTGGGTAATAAATGTGAGAATCAATAGGAGAGAGGTTAGATGTGCTCATCTAGGCTGGTGACTTGCTTTTGCTCCCCAAATTTTCTTGAGTCAGAAGTTTATTCCCAATTTCTTGAAAAATTTAGAGGAGGGACATTTGGTCTAAAACAATGACATCATTGGTCCTTGGGATGTTGACTGCATCTCTTTTGGGGAAAGAGAAAGCAGGGAAGGTGGCAGAGTGAGAATGGAAGAACTTCAGTTCTTCCTTCTCTTGGTCCTTCCCTGGGTCTTCCTGCAGTAAGAGAGATTTTCAAGTCGCTAACACTTTGATGTGAGTTAATTGTGTCTCCTCTTCCTTATGCTGCGTGCAGACTGCTAGGGAAGATGGATGCAAACAGGGATGGCCTGTTGTAAGACTGGTGAGCAATATCCGCTCAGGATGGCATATAAGGTTCTGCAGGGACCACAGGGGAGGGTTTCCTGTCTGGAACTGGAGGCTCAGATGGGGCTTCCTCCAGGAAGCATTTAGAAATGGAGTGTGACTTAGCCGTAGTTACCACAAAGAGGAAATAGCATTTGCAGAAGTCTAGAAGTGAGACGAATGAATCCATGATGAGTTTGGGACCCCTGTGAGGAGCTATTTCTGCAGATCCATAGGCCCCTCAGAAGTCTCCACAGAGGAAATACGGTCACTGTTTATCAAAAGCCCTGCCGAGGTGGGCTGAGGCTTATAAGGAAATGGGGCATGAGATGGCGAGCGAGCGAGGCGCTAGGAGGGCATATCTAGCAGTCTCTCACCTGCACACCTCACCCCTGTGTGCACAGCACATGGCTCACCCCTCGGGGCTACAGTTTTCTCATGAATGAAATGAGGACTCAACAAGTCCTTTCGGTTCCTCGGCTCCATGGCTCTCTGAAATTGTTTTTAAAGCTGGGAAAAAAAATCAAGTAACTACTGAAAACAGATTTCAGTCCTTATTAGGTTGCAAAATGGAAACAGACAGAACCTGGTATTGAGAAATAATTCAAAGAAGCATTTGAGAAGAGACATCTTTGATATTGAGTAGATAAAGACTTTATGGCAATTCTAGTCAATGCTGGGCTCGAGTTACTGACAAATAAGGAACGAATCACAGGAGAAACCTGAGGAAGAGGAGAAAACCCTCCTCAGAAGCAAGTGGGCATCTGTAAACAAGTGACTCAGGTGACCTCCTGTGGGTGAGGTGAACTACTCAGTAAATACGGAGCCAGGTGCCAGGGTGATGGTGGCAGCAGGTGTGTGTTATAGAGCCTGACCTCTCTGGAGGGGCTGGCTTGCCTTTGTCTGGAGGGAAATGGGGGCAGAGTTTGTGGGCACAGAAAGGACGCTGCTCCCTGCTCTGTGTGGAGGCACTGAAGGGGTCTGGCTCGGAAGGGGTAGAGCTGAGTGAATGCCAGCTGGGCTGGGCACAACTGGCATCTCATGCAGTGGTGGGCAAGTGATAGGAGACATTTCTGCAGGACATGTACCCAGAGTTGTCTGGGGACCTTGGGGCTATGGGTCGGAACCCCTCGGATGAGTGGGGCTGCAGACAGGCGGCCGTCTGCTCTGCCTGCTGAGAAGTCAGAGTCTCACAGGGAATCTGAGAAAGGGAGGCAAATGGGTTTTATCTCCTTGGCATCATAACATGAGCCAGATGCATTGAAGCAGGCATCAGCATTGTCACATCAGCAACAATGAGCATCTGTTCTATGTCAAACGTTAGGCCATGCCATTATCCACATTATTCCCAGACCTCACAACAACCTGTCTGGGGGCATTGTTTTTAATCCCCATTTTACCTCATATTCCAGTGAGCCTCAGAAACACGGAGCCTTGAAAGTTATGAATTGCAGAGATGAGAAACCACACCCAAGTGTACCTGTTCTCTTTCACGAGAGAGACACAGTCTAAGTCGTGTTTTCCAGTCCCAAGCAATTGTACCAATGCTGTGCTCGCAGTAACATAAAACATAAGTAACATTGAGTATTACTGTTTTTAAGTTTTTACTTTAAGAAATGTATACCTTTGCCCCCCCCTTTGCATTTCATTGATAACTAGTGAAGGTGAATAATGTGTCTGCCATCTGTCCTCCTGGGTGGATTGTCTTCTTGGCTTTGCCCATTGCTAGCCAACTCATGTCACACATGAGGAGAGTATGGTCCAGTGTGTTTGAGTGACCTGACAAAGGCCATAAGCGGGTTAGCAGAGGGGCCTAGGCCAGAACTTGTGCTAGCGCCTTTCCCATGGCTATCCTGTCTGCATCCTCCACACTGCAGCCCTGGGCTGCACTCCCAGCTCCTCATCCCAGTGCCACGGTGAGTGGCAAGAGAAGCCCACCCATTCCCAGGGGCTATCCAGCAGGAAGACAGAGCAGGACAGTCAGCTCTTTGACCAAAGCATCCCAGTGTGAAATCCTTCCTACAAAAATCCCTGGAATCTTTTCCAATGAATAATAGGTAACCACTCAGTCATAGTTTAAAATAGTTTGGTTTGTTTTGAAAATTTTAAAAATACAAAGAAGAAAAACAGTGGAGGAGGCAGATGGCATGCTTTAAAAGAGTTCTTGCTGGAGATTTTAAAAGCCAATGTAAAAACTAGCTAATAAACTGTCCATCACAATCTAAAGATAGATATACCTAAAATTTCACCAAGGCGCTTGGGGACAAGAACAGCTGTTACGTGAATCTGCTGTTTCTTAGGCACTGACTATCAGGCATCATGCTGAGTTGCTGAGTATTCTCACTTATTCCTTCACAACCACCTGATAAGACAGATACCATTAGTGCCATTATCACCATTTTACAGAGAGGCAAGCTGAGGCTTAGAGAGGTTAGGATATTTTTACATTACTAAGTGGCAAAGCTAGGGCTTGAACCTTGAGTCTGACTCCAGTGTTTGTGCTGTTAATTACTGATGCTACCAGACATCCTGAGGAAGTATCTAAGCCAAGGGAGTGGCAGCAGCCCTCTGGCTGGCCAGCAAGAGAGCTATCTTGGTAAAAACAAATTATCCCAGCCACTTTGAATAATAGTTCTTGATACAGAAAAAAAGCACCCAAAGATCCCTTGTTAAAACCCTTCCCTTCTTTTAGATTAATGTCATTGCCATTGTTTCAGCTTCAGTAATTGAGGCTCAAGAAATTTGCTGTAGGAAACTCCTAAGTGTTGGGCTGAAATGACCCAAACACAAGCATCTTGCCTCCTCCCATGAGAGCTCTCTTCCTTACCTGCATTGTGTGCGTGTGTGCACATGCACACCCACAATGCAACTCACACACCAAAACAGCTAACAATAAAATGGGTTTGAATAAATAGTTGGTTGAAATTATAGACTACAAGGCTAGTGGGCACCAGGCCAGGACATTCTAATTTCACGTCTACCAACAAACTTGTATCTTGGTTTTAAAGAGAAATGTCATTTTGATTTCAGCTATCCTTGCAGGAGGTTTTTCAGTGTAAATTCCTCTTGACCTTCCTAAGTAAAAAAGAACAGCTGATTCTTGTCTTGTCCAAGGTATGGTTTTCCAACTTTTATGAGCTGAGTAGGAGGAGCAAGAGAGGAAGAGTTCTTTAAGAGAGTCAATGTGCGGCTGCTCTCAGCTGCCTGGTGTTGCCTCTAGCAACTAAGATTTATTTTATAAACACATATAGGATCCTTACTGTACAGCAGGCACTGCTCAAAACAGTGTGCAAATAGTAACATCCTCTTCGCAACCCAATGAGCCAGCATGAGTTGGCAAACAAAGGGCAAAGCCAAGAAGACAATACACTCAGGAGGGCAGATGAAAGTGAGGCAGAAAGGAGCTAATTAACTGGCCCAGTGTCACATCACTAGAGTGGCAGGTGGAATTAGGGATCAGGTAGCTTGCCTTCAGTGTGCATTTCTTGTGGGTAGTAGTGTTGCCAGTTTCCTCTGACATAGAGTTGATTATCTTCATGCTGTTTTTCTCACACGGAGAGTAAGCCTGAAGTTCATGTATTCCATGACTCTGTGGAGAAAGGGAAATCTAACTACAATAAGCAATGGGAAATGAGTCAGAGCCTGTTTATTTTGATGATTGATTTTGTGAGAGTGATTTGTCGAATGAATGAACAAATGAATTATGGCCTTTTGTGGCTTCTGTTTACCACTTTGATATTCCATGATTTATGTCTTTTGATCTTCTAAGCCATCTAATTTAAATACCCACAAATTCAGATATTACGATTTATAATTGGCCTTCAGTCCCCCATCTGCATCTGGCACAGTGGACTCAACTGCAATTCACCTCTTGTCCATTTGACCTCTCACTTTAAAAATGAGGGCCAGATGAATGCTCATATTCTGTATAGAGCAGATGATGGTTTTACTAGATGAGTGTGGTTTATACTTTAGAACAGCAGCTGCACATATGAAATGAAATTATTTGAGTAACTTATTTTCAAACCTTGACACATACATCTGCCTTTAAATTCAACATGCACTTTCTCAAAAAGGAAGCAAGTATAAACAGTCTTCTCACACATTATCCTGCACATCTGAATCCTATGTTTTATTGAATGATTTCTCTTCTGACTCTGGAATATAATCAGCTGGAAATGAGAAAGGAAGCCCTGTTCATTCACCTCTTTGTGATGCCGTGAAAATGATAGAATGTTCGAGCTAATGAGGGCCCTGGAAATAATCAGAAAAGTCTCTCTCATTTTATAGAAGGATTCTGAGGCCTAGAGAAGTGCAGTTTGCCTGGGTTCCTCCAGTCAAAGGTAGTGAACATGGGCTTAGAACCAGGTTGTCTGACTCTAGGCCAACTGAGTTGGACAGTGTTGAGGTAAACTCCGAAAAGCTGGTGTTCAGGGGTTCTCTGGCCCAGCGCAGCTCCCCATCTGACCCCTCTAGCCTCAGTCAACACCCAGACACCCGGGATCACCTGTCTGTTGTCTCAGATCAGAAACATTTCTTCAGGCTTCAGGCCTGTACTCCCTTTGTGTGTTAGGCACTTATCACCACTTACCCAAACAATGCATTGACTGATAGCGCCTCCCCATCTTCCTGATCATCTCCCCCAAACATACACACAAAAAACACTTTTAAGGCACAGATTCATTGTTCCCAAAAAGCAGTCTTGATTGCCTTGGCCCTTTTCAAAAATGCTGCCATGGTTCACTTCACTCACTCTCACTCATGTATCCCAATCATTTAGAACGGTGTTGGCACACAGAAAGCACTCAAGAAATATGTGTTGAATGAATGAAAGGCGCCTCATTTCCTACTAAAGAAATTAATCAAAGGCTGGGTACAATGGCTCACGCCTGTAATCCCAGCATTTTGGGAGGCCCAGGTAGGCAATCACTCGAGGTCAGGAGTTCCGAGACCAGCCTGGCCAACATGGTGATACCCTCTCTCTACTAAAAATACAAAAATTAACTGGGCATGGTGGCGGCACCTGTAATCTCAGCTACTCGGGATGCTGAAGCAGGAGAATCTTTTGAACCTGGGAAGCGGAGTTTGCACCATTGCACTCCAACCTGGGCAACAGCAAGACTCCATCTCAAAAAAAAAAAAAATAGAAAAGAAATTAATCTCCATTTCTTAGCTTGGTGGTCAGGGCCCTTTATCATCTGGCAGTAATCTTTTCCCATCTGCTCCCTTTCTCCCTTCTGTCCTCTGCTAATTAAACAACGAAATAGCTCTTTTTTAAGGCAACAATTTATTGTTTACCAATAAATACTCAACGTATTGAGTGTTTATGCCAAGCCTTTTTTAACTTTTTTATGAGTGTTAACTCATTTAATTCCCACAACAAACCTATAAGGTTGGTGCTATCATTGTTACCATTTTACAAATGAGGAAATTGAGCCACAGGTTAAGTTACCTCTCTATGATCATACTTTTAAGATGAGGCTGAGCTGGGAGTCAGGTGGCTTCGCATCCCACTCATGTAGCCACTGTGCCATGGCTAGCTCTCCTATTGGTTTATTTTTAGTTACAAACTTAAAACAGTCTGGAAGTAAATAAAAAGTGACAATTTTTCACCCACTTTGGAAGTAAATAAAAAGTGACAGTTTTTCACCCACTTCAAAAAGAATTTAGATAATCAATGTGTATTCTTCCAGATGGTTTTCTTATGTTAACT
This sequence comes from Cebus imitator, assembly GCF_001604975.1. Taxonomy (NCBI): domain Eukaryota; kingdom Metazoa; phylum Chordata; class Mammalia; order Primates; family Cebidae; genus Cebus; species Cebus imitator. Next base: position 329,904 of record NW_016107553.1, on the reverse strand, counting down.
AGTATATTTACATAATTTTAAAACCAAAATAATATATACTACAACATGCCTTTTAAATTTACTGTATTTTTGAGATCTTTTCATAAATATTGCTATACGTTATCTCTTACATATATCATGACCTCATTATTTTTCATTGTTGTCTGGTATACTATTGTATGGAGGCACCAAAATTTATTTTATCAGTGCCTGTTGATGAACACTTCAGCTATTCCCAAGGCTTGCCCCTTAGGAACAATGTTGGAGTGAGCATCTTTATGTATCTGTGTGTGCAATGCTACATATTTCTGTAATTCAGATTCCTAAAAATGTGAGTGCTGATTCTTGGGGTATACACATTTTAAACTGTGATAGATACTGATAAATGGCCCCCTTAAAATGCTGTCCTCCCACAAATAGTGTCTCGCAGTTTGCCAATTTATCCTCCCATAAATAGTGTCTCGCAGTTTGCCAATTTATCCTCCTACAAATAGTGTCTTGTAGTTTGCCAACTTAATCCTCCCACAAATAGTGTCTTGCAGTTTGCCATGATTCCCTTTTCCTCTGCACACAAATTAAGGAAGGGAATGATTTCCTCGTAACTGTTCCAATCCTCTCCTCTCTGGGAGCTCATGTTCTCTGCTTGTCATGCCTCTCTATGCCTCTCTTTTTGCACAGTGAATGTATTTCTTCTTCCCATGTTGCTCCACAATATCAAATTCTCCTTGTTCACTCACTGGTGCTCATGTTGTCGATCTGTTTCTCTTTCTCTCTCTCTCTGTCCATCTCTCTCTCTCTCTCTGTTAATCTCTCTCTCTCTCTCTCTCTCTCTCTCTCTGTCAATCTCTCTTTCTCCCCACATTCCTTTCTCCTTCCCCCTGCCCTTTACCTCCTTGGTTATATAAAACCATAGGGGTTTCTTTGATACGATAGTCATATCGAGCCTCAGAGGCTACCTAGAGAAGAGTGAGTTCTTATTGTTTTATGCTTTATGTGGTGCCAGTTGGGTTGATGTTTGTAGTGTCAGTATTTGGCTGTGTTGTTAAAGATGAGCCCATTTTTTACCCCTCATTTAGTGCACAGCAGTGAGTGTGATTAAGAAAGAAACAAAGAGTTACAAAGGAAAGCAAAACTAGAGAAGAGCCTTTTAAACGATGAAGAGGTGAGAAAAAGGAAGATAAAGACAGGATGTTGCTGAACTCCTCCTTCATGCCACCCCCCTTGCTTGGTGCTTTACATGCATTATTGCATTTAATCCCCCAGTGAGAACAGACTAAACAGATTAGGAATGCTCTGTCTGAAAGACAGGAGGAGGATGTGAACAAAGTTTCTGAAGTTATAAATAGTTCTAGTGTAAAACTACAAAGATACCCCTTGAAGTTAGAGCAGAGTGAGTTTAACACAAGAGAAAGGTAGTAAGCAGTACTTCAAAATGGGGCTAGTAAACAGTGGACTCTGTAGCCAAAAGTGTGAACAGATGGACAATTTAAATAGTTTTTTTAAAAAAGGTTTTAGACAACTGCATGGTAATGCGTTGCTACTGGATTTCTAATGGAAGTTAGGATGCTTGGGGTCCTTAGCCATTCATGTTGAGGTCAAGGAGTCTAACCCTACGTACAGCCCTGTGGTCCATGAAGGTACCTGGGAGACATTCAGGCTTCCATCATCTCTCTTTAAACCAGAATTTCTCTACTTCTTATCTCTTGAAAGTTCTGGGCCTTTACATGAGATTTCCTTTATGAGGGATAAAAAAAATTTTTTTAAGTCTACAAACCATTGCATTAGTTGTTTGACTCCACTATTGGAGACAAGCCCTGGGCTGGATGGACTGTGGATCTAACCATTGGGAGTAAATTTTACACATGGACCAAGGCTCCACCATTGCATCTCTCAATTCCATAGTACAAGCTAGGGTCTGACAGCCTTGTAGCTCGGCCCTGACCTCAGTGGGGTGAGGTGAGGTGAGAGAAGGTAAGTGCTCCTGTTTCTTAAAGAGCATCGCAGTCCACCAATAAGACCTCCTGGCCCCATTCCACCCTATCACAAGCAAGATGGGAGCTCACTTGCAGCCAGTGCCCCCAAGTACCTTGCCTACTGTGTGTGCCTTTGCAGGAAGAGTCAGGGAGGCCAGAAGCCTCAGCCTCAGCCCTGGCTCACAGGTTCATCCCTCCTCTGTGCTGCCACAGAGCTACTTCACCCCTACTCTTGCCTGGTCTTCCCCTTGGGCTGTGAGTCAGAAGACAGTGGTTGAAGTCTCTGCTTAGCCATTTTGCAGCCGTAATATTCTCTAGCACTCAGAACCTCTCTCTAACCCATGGTCTCATCTGTGTTTCTGTAACAACTCCTACTAATCAGGCTCTTCAGAGGACTGACTAAGATAATGCAAGCAAAACACTTTTCAGGGTGCCTGCGGCATAGTAAAGCCTCAGTAAATGGTAGTGTTGGTGGTCGTAGTTGGGTCATTTTTTTACCTCCTCCACCTCCTGCTTCCATCATTGCTGATATCCTGGTTCCTAGCCCTGTGACTTGGAAGGGACTTGGGCTTCTGCCATGATACCTGCTTTTGAGCCAGTAATCCCCGACTCTGACATCTGCCTGCTGCCCTCCAGTCCCTCTGCTGCCTTCCAGTCCCCTGCTCAGAAAAATCAATCAATATTGATTTTCTGTCCTTGATTATACCTGCAGTGACATCACAAAGCACAATACATTATGCACAGTGATACCCAGTAACAGCCCTCTTTGTATGTTACTGCATTTAGAAAAGTACTTTGTCTCTTAAGAGTACTTCACATATGTCATTTCATATTTCATATTTGATAGTCTTCCTTTTCTGCAACTGATATGTAGAAATAGTGACTTGTCCTAAGGTGCAGGCTTGCTAGTGGTATAGACAAGCGGAAACCCAGGTCCTCTGATTCCCAGCTTCTTGTTACCATTTCCTGCCATCTTTTGAGTTTATGTATGTAGATACATTGGCTTTTGCTTTGATTTATATAAACTTGTAGGTTTCCCTGTGAATCTGGGAGCAGAAAGAAAGAGTTTAACTTCTCCTTTGCAGTTATACTGTAGTCAACTGCTAAAACATAAGAATACTATCTAGATATTAATGATAAAATATTATTTCGACCTATTTTATTTCAAAATGTTATGGACTTATCACAATAAACAGCTGTTAAGATGTTTATCAAATTTATTGCATTCCCAAAAATCTAAACAAATACCTGAGATAAAGAGAATATGTGACCCTCTTGAGGTCAGGAGTTTGAGACCAGCCTGGCAAACATGGTGAAACCCCAATTCTACTAAAAATTCAAAAATTAGCCAGGTGTGGTGGCACGTACCTATAGTCTCAGCTACTTGGAAGGCTGAGGCAGGAGAATCGCTTAAGCCTGGGAGACAGAGCTTGCAGTGAGCCAAGATTGTGCCACTGAACTCCAGCCTGGGTGACAGAGCAAGAAAATATCAAAAAAAAAAAAAAAAGGATAAAATATGGCCAAAAAATGAAATAAAATAAAATAAAGCTAAACTGCCTTAATAAACAGAAAATGAAATTAGGCTCATAAGAAATATTCTACATAAAATATTTTGCCTCTGTAACCAGGAAATTCTACCATGTTAAAGAACATAGCAGTTTTGTCTCTCTGTGCCAAAAATCACAAGACCTTTTATTCTTGTTCTCATGATCCACTGCAATGTT
>NW_016107553.1:274930-326125 GCF_001604975.1 Cebus imitator | reverse complement strand
TTTTTTTTTTTTTCCTGGCTCCTTTGATGTTCAAACAAAGACTCTTGAGGTTGCAGATTTGATGTATGATGTATGTTTTTAGACCAGTGCAGAGATGGGGTTCAGGGGAACATTTCACATGGGCTTTGATGTTAGATAGACTCCTCTGGCAAATCATGTTTGCCTTTCAAAATGATATCGGAAGATGACCTTTTCTAAGAGTTGTCAAGGAAATAACCTTCTGTGCAGAAAAAGTTTTATGCACAAATATGTGTGTCACAACATCTTTTACAATAGTGAAAACCTGGAAACAAAATAACAGTAATAACAGTAATAAGGCTACTTATTCTGTTGTTAAATCACCAGGAGGAATCTCACATAGAATTAAAAGTGAGGTCTAAAGAACTTTGTAGCAATATGGTGAAAAGCTTGGTTATTACATTATGTAGAAAAAGCAGAGTATAAATTGTGTGTAATATGACATCACAACTGTGGGAAGCTATACTGCAGTAGTGGTATTACAGGTGATCTTTTGCTTTATTTTTTGCTTTTTCTATAATGAGCATGGATTTTGAAATTTGGAATGGGAAAAGGGTATTTTACTGAAAACAGAAGCATCGTCTTTCTTTGTTGGTAATTTTCAGCTTGATTTGGTTTGTAGTGCTGCAGGGGGTGTTTCTGATTTCTCCGGAGCAGTGTTTCTCAACCTCAGCTAGTTGTGGGAGCAGCCCTCTGCACTGCACAATGTTTAGCAGCATCATTGGCTTCAACACGCAAGATGCCTGTAGCATGCCCTCAGTTGTGACAGCCAAAAATGTCTCCACACATTGCCAAATGTCCTTGGTGTGGGCTGGGGGTTGGGGGCAGTCGTGATAAAGTAACGTCTGGTTGAGAACTGCTGCACTGATACCTCCCAAATACCCAATCCCTGGGAGACCCAGCAAGAGTTGGCAGTGGGTATTCAGTACACAGTAATGGAGTATGTAGAAATCTAGGAATTCATTCACTCATTCATGAGACATTTATTTTCCAAAAGGTGTTTGGCATCAGAAGTGTGGCAATAGGAAGCAGAGTTCCTTCCAGCTGCAGGATGGGATTCAGTGGGAGTAATTCAGCCCCTGGGGGCAGAGGTGAAGTGAAGAAAGGGCTTGGCAAGCAACAAGGCCCGTTAGGACTGAGACACCAGTAGTTTTGTTCACAGAAGGAGGTGGAAGCCAAATTCCCAGCCTGAGATGGGAATGAAAGCAGAAATGCAGTTGACTAGACACTGTGGAGCCTGCACCAGAGAACTAAAGCTCCTTAAATTCCTCCTGACAGGGAACAGGATTGTCCTCAGAGCCTAGGGCAGCCCTCAGCTTGCTGGTGGAAGGAATGGGGCCTTGGATAAGGAGTTGGAAGACTGGGCAGCCAGAGAGCCCCTGCAAGGCACTGCCCACTCAGTAGAGATACTGTGAAGGGCTGTGGGTCTAGACAGAGACATTTATACTTGGTTCTAGAAGAGAAGAAAGAAACCAAACCCAGTTTTCCTATGGGAAAGATCTCTAGAAGTGGATCAAAGAATGTACACTTTTTGAATTTCGATGGGTAGTACTCAGTTGCCTTTCTACATGCCAGTATGATGATCAGAGGATTGGATATAATTTTGGCATGTTATAGTGCTTGAATAATAAGTTTATTATTTTAAATGTTTATAGTGCTGCAGAAGGTTTACAAAGGTTTATGGGTGTCACAGCTTTGCTTTCATGACTTGCTGTTGATTGTATCTTTGATTTATGTGAGGCCTAGACAAGAACAGAATCCCTAATCATGAAATTTTTCCTATGGGAAAATATATCTTGCTTTATGACAATTTACTTTATGATGTGCTTTCCAGAAGTAATGTGTGACAAAATGTAGAGGTCATCTATAAAGTTTGTGTTTGTTTTATCTATTGTGAATTTCCATGATTTTTGTCCCTCTTTGAAGGCTAATTTACTTTCCATCCTCTATTAAAGATATATATTTAATAAAGTTTAAAAAGTTATTTTTAAAAAAATGCATGAAGCACAAGAAAGGTGAATGGGTGATTGACAAGATAGTGATTCAGAATGAATATTAAATATATCTCATTTCATGAAATAAATGCATTCAATTAAGTTGAATGATATGAAATTTTTATTATTCTAGGACAGAAACTGTCAAATATTAGCAATTTCATATGGTTCAGTGTAATGGTAATGTTGGCTATAAAGAAAATTTTTGTGAAATGAATATTCTGTTTTTTATTGCTTTCTTAAAAATTGTGAGGTTCATTTCCCTGAAGACAGAGTTGAAAACTTTGGCTGTGTATCATGCTGGGCATGGCTGGAATTCAACAAATTATTCTTGCTTAGAGTGATTGTTTCCATTGGAACAAGAGTTCCCAACCCTGGCTGCTCATCGAATCACTGGGGACACATCTAAAGATATAATCCAGGGCTCCACCAGATAGATCATAAATCAGTACACTGGGGATGGTATGCAGTGGGGCAGGGCTCAGGCCTCAGTATTTTTTGTTCCCCAGGTGACACTAAGGTGCAGGCAGTTTGAGAACCGCTGCACTAGCATTTCACTTTAAGGAGTCTCAACGAAGCTTTTACATACCTTAGAAAAACAAAAACACAATGCCTCTGTTCCTCACCTACTTCCCATCTTGCTTTGAACCAATAAGGTCTGAAGATGAAATGTGAAAAAAATATATTTAACTTGATCAAACCCCTGCTTTGGTTTTCATTCAACAGAACATTTATTGGGTACCTACTATGTGCCGGGTCCTAAGGCTGGGGATTTTGATGAAATAGATGAATACTGAGTTAAAGAAGAATTTTGCCTCTTAAAACAGCCAGGAGTTTATATGAAATGTCCCAAATAGGCAAATCTGTAGAGATAAAAAGTGGATGATGGTGGTTGCCTAGGGCTGGTGAGGTTGGGAAAATAGGGAGTGACTAGACAGGTATGACACTTAACTTGGAGGTGAATAAAAGGGCCTCAAATTGATTGTGTTGTGACTACATTAAAAACTGTTGGTTAGAGTACTTTAAATGAATGAATTGTATGGAATGTGAATTACATCTCAATAAAGCTGCTGTTAAAAAAAAAAAAAAAAGCCAAAGGTACCTTTTACTATAAGGACTTCACACTGAATAAGTAAATTAAGAACAGCAGAAAAAAAAACTCAGTCCTACACACTCATTCCTTTCAAAACTAATAGACAATAAAATGAGGACAACAACTGAGGCCAAAATAAAGTAAATCCTGGTTGGAGACATTTAGTTATCACCTGTATTCCAAATAGCAGCTGAGTGTTCAGAGGGTGGATGGGCTGGGAGCTGTGCACATATCCTGAGACATCCAGTGGGTGAGAAAAAGACAAGAACTTTCATAGAACTTACTGAGTGCCAGGCACTATGCCAATGATTTGCATGTATTCATTCATTCAACTATCACACAATTATCCCCCTTTTACTATTTTGAAATGGAGGCACAGAGAAGTAACTGTTCTAAGGTCATACAGCTAGTTAAGCAGTGACATTAAGACTGCCTTAAACAGTGGAAGTATTCCAATAGCAATGTGACGATGAGGGAATGGGAGTGGCAGCGGGCTTGTTGAGGGGATGGACGGTTGTCACAATGTGTTCAGCTAGGGTAATAATGGAGGATGAGGCTAGAAGAGTGGACAGTGAGAGGTTACTGAGGAACTCCCTTGACCATGCTAAGGAAACGAAATGCAGCAGATGGGCATCATTGAATAAAAGCAAGGCTTAAGAAGGCAAAGTTCAGTTTTTCTAAATGCACAGATAAACACATGTCTGAATGGGTTTCTCCCTGGGTCTGTTCCCTGGGTCTCACTATGACCTGGGCTCTGGGGAACAGCTAACAAAAGAGAAGTCACAATGACCTAGGAAAACTGAAAAGCCTCCGTAGGACCTGCCTTAGAACCTTACATTCTTTGAATGGTTGCAAAGTTGCGGCCCAAGATGACTAGCTAAGAATGCTCAGAACATTTGGCATCAAACCTCCTGGACTAGAGGGTAAACCTCTAGAGGGGAAGCAGGAAAAGTCTGTTGTCCCCTGACCTCCTCGCTTCCCCCAAAGTGGAGCAAATTGGGTTCCCCAGCTTTTCTTTTCCTTCCCAGTGAGACAGATGACCACAGACAATAATTATGCAGGGGCTGAGGAGGAAGGAGGGACGTCGGAGACTGTGTCCACCCAGCTCTCAGGCTCACAGTCTGATCTCCAAGCCAAATGCTGCACTTCAGAGCCAGCACATTTTCATCCCCACGAACACATTCCCCTTGGCTTCTCCATGTTTTCTTTGTCCTCTCAGGGCTGTGTTCATTCATGAAGATTTTTCCGAGATCTGTCCCTGTTCTAACTTTCTTTCATGCTTGGATTTTTATACCAAGCCTCATAGCACCTCCCTTGTAGATGGCGTTTCCTACTATTATAACCTCCTTATTACCCCAAAATAATCAAGAGTTCACAGTATAGCTGTTCTTTTCTTATTTCATTGTGCCCTAGACCTCACGATAGATTAATCCTGTTATGCCCTATGTCTTTTTTTTTTTTTTTTTTTTTTTTGCTCTTGCACAATTCTAGGCACCAGTAGCCATTCGCATCCATTGAAGTCAGCCTGTTCCCAGTGCCTCTGGCCTCCTGACTCCTGCAGCCCCAGATGCCTGAGCCTCTCTTTTCTCACTTATTATTTCCTGCCTCACATTAACTTTCCCTCTTACCTGCCCTGCCTTCCAGCCATCCTTGGTCATGTGAGAGACACTCAGTGAAACAGGATGAGTCACTGATTAATCAGCAGGCACTTCACAGGACCATGATGCAGGGCGATAACTGTTCTGATGACAGACACTGGGGAGAACAGCGGGCGTCTCCGGGGCTTGCTCATCTCAGATGTGCTGTCCCTGATCCTTCCCCTTGCTCCTTCCTCTCTCCATCCTTTGCTTCAAAATTCTATCTTTCTGACTTTCTGTGATTCTCTCCTCATCAAATTCCTCTTTCCTGGCACACATACCCCTGAGTTCCTTAACTACTCACAATTTAGATCTCATTTATCCTCTTATTTGCTATATCTACAAAACTCGGCTTTTCTTGTTTTCTGTGTCTTGTGTCTGAATATAATAATGATGTTTAACATTCTGTGTGTGGCCTCTGACTGATTTTGGAAATGGGGAAAGGATCCATGGCATTGGTAGGAAAAGGTTGCCAAGTCTATCTTAAGAATTTTTAGGAATGGCAGGGTGTGGTGGCTCATGCCTGTAATCCCAGCACTTTGGGAGGCTGAGGCGGGTGGATCACCTGAGGTCAGGAGTTCAAGACCAGCCTGGCTAACATGGCAAAACCCCAACTCTACTAAAAATACAAAAATTAGCCAGGCATGGTGGCAGTCACCTGTAGTCTTAGCTACTCAGGAAGCTGAGGCAGGAGATTTGCTTGAACCTGGGAGATGGAGGTTGCAGTGAGCTGAGATTGCATCACTGCACTCCAGCCTGGGTGACAGAGTGAGACTCTGTCTCAATTTAAAAAAAGAAAAGAATTTTTAGGAGTATGTGCAGGGTAAAACATAATGAACCGATGATGAAAACTGCTGGATAAACTGACAAAACCCCAAATTTACCCAGTTAGTAATGGCTGTGCCCTCCACCTTCCAAAAGAAGTGCATTTGCTTCTCCCTGGCTGCATGGTGAAGAATTGAAAAGGAGCAATTTGGAGAGAGGGCAACAAAAGAAAAGACAAAGAGCTTCTGATACTATCCCTGCGTCTCTGACTTCCCACTGCCTGTTCTTCGGCTGTTCCCTGTCCATTCCCAGTACCTCTACCTTTTATAGTGTACCATGGTCTCTACTGGGTAACAGATAAGCAAGGTTGAGTCATCTGATATGTTCATCTCTGGATGTGGGCTTTCTCCTCCAATCAGGAGCACAACAAATAGAGCTCCCTTCCTCTCCCCTTCACCCTCATGAAGTGAATGACAAAGCAAAGTTGGGGCTGTTGTGGTGAAGCCAGAAGATCTTGAGAAGAGTGTGAGGAACATGCTTCCCAGTGAATAAAAGGTGACCCAACTTTTGGGCCATGAGTGACAGAACCCTCCAGCTGAATCCGCATATGCTCCTAGAAAGGTACCCTATCCAAAGTAGCCACAGAAGTGATTTAAACAGAGATTTGGCCCCAGCAAAAGGCCTTTTCTTCCAGGTCAGCATCACATACACTGTCTTGTTTGGCTCCTACCAGCTCTGCTAGGAGTGAGAGAGTGAGACTCAGTGACCCTTCCCTTCCCTCTAGCCTACCCAGCCCACAGAGTCTTGCCAAACACTCATTGCACTGACATCGTGTGACCCTGTCTTTGACATTACTGGTAATGTCCAGTATACGCAGATGCCAAAGACCAGCTAAAATCAGTTCAAGAATATTTCAAGAGTTCCAACTCTATGCAATACAATATACCATGAATCACTAGATCATGGTGGGAACAAAAGAGAGAAAATCCATGGAACGCCCATAAGCGGTTGATCCCAGTGGGTTGGTTATGACTGTAGTTAGTATATACACTGCTGTTGACACTGCCTTTATTTATGTGTAGTCACATCTGCATTGTGTCCTTTATGAGCTCTTAGAAAATAATGAATGCACCCAATTGTTTAGGGCTCCCACAAAGTGAAGGACAACATTATTTCAAATTATTGCAAGAAGCCCAGGGTATCTGGAGACAGAGAAAGCTCTTAAGTCTACTTTTTATACAATAGAGCTTCATACCATTATTCTATATATAATCTTTTCACCAAAACACTGTCGCCTGATTGTTTCAACAAAGGGCCTCTTTGTTTTGATAGCCAAGAAAAACCTTAAGCTCAGTAGAGACAAGAGAACAAGCTTTTTAAATTACAAATGTAACGTCAAAACCATACTTTTGGAATGTAAGTTGGAAGTTTTTTTTTTTTTTAATTTTGTTAACTTTAAACAAAGTTACAATTTTTTTATACTTAAATTCGTAACCTAAGTATTTTTAAGTTTTAAAATTTTGATTAACTTTAGGGTTTTTTTTTTTTTCTTTTTTGATGATTTCCATGGAGTTCTTTGACATGCAGCTCAGGGTGACCATATCTTTCTTATCTTACTACAAGGTAGGCCCAGGTGAGCTGGAAGGTGATAACTTTCCCATACTCCTCAGCCCTCTGAAGGTCCAATATATCATGTTTGACATTCAGCCTCTCAGGATAATCCTAGCCCTGAACATATGCTGATATGGCTTGGCTCTGTGTCCCCACCCAAATCTCATCTTGTAGCTCCCATAATTCCCAGGTTGTGTTGTTGGAGGGACCCAGTGGGAGATGATTGAATTATGGGGGTGGAGGGGCCTTTCCCATGCTGTTCTCATGATGGTGAATGGGTCTCATAATATGTGATGGTTTTAAAAATGAGAGTTTCTCTGCACAAGCTCTCTCTTTGCCTGCTACCATCCATATAAGATATGACTTGCTTCTCCTTGCCTTCCACCATGATTGTGAGGCCTCTCCAGTCATGTGAGTTGTAAGTCCAATAAACCTCTTTCTTTTGTAAATTGCCAAGTCTTGGGTATGTCTTTATCAGCACCATGAAAATAGACTAATACATATGGGCTCCTACACATACATAGCTCACAGTCTCTGTAACAGGACAAAGGTAATCTACCTGTTACTACCTCTAGATAGATTGAAAGTCCCTGATTCATCCTCGTGAACTTGAGTGCAATTTTAACGCCATGACCTGTCCATTTTTTTGTATTTCCCCAATATTTTGGAAGCTCCTTGAAGGCTTACCTTTCCACTGCTGTCTTACAAAAGTGGAGAGAAATGTGTGAAGAAATGTTTCCTATAAGATGTTCCATCTCTTTCAGATCTATACCTCCAACTAGACAGGAAAAGTCCTAAGTCCTCGCCTACCCTGTGGGATGCTTGTGAAAGTTGTTACTTACATTGTGAATACAAATAAAGTAGTTGGTCTCCCTATTCCAGGCTGGTAGGTAATGTACACTTTGTCCTTTCTCACTGTTTTTTGTTAATAAAAGGAAACCACCAACCTATAAGAAATATTAGAAGTGATCATCTCTATTCCATTGGTGCCTTAAGAGAAGAGACTGTGTCTTGTTTGAGGTTACATCTTCAATACTTAGCACAATACCCCTGGAAGGCAATGGATGTCCTCAGGCATAGGAGATATAACCCTCCAGCTGTATGCATGTCCATACAGGTTGCATGGGTAGTTTGCTTAGGAAATGTTTATGAACAGAAATGGTCCTGGGCTAGAATTGCATCTACTTATAAGGACTCAAAAGGTCCCTGTTTATCTCCCCAAACTCATTTCTTAATCTCTTAGCTTTGACCATATGGAAACTCTTTTTCACACACTATTCCTTTTGCTTAGAACATTTTCCCTCTCTTACCCTTCCTTAACCTTGCCTTAGCTAACTCTTACTGTCTTTAGGTTGTGTCTTAGATGTTACCTCCTAGAAGAACCTTCCATGGCCTCCTAAGACCTCCTCTGTGTATCTGAAACATTGTGTGCCCACACCACTGTAGAATTTTATGTTGTAATTCAATTGCCCATTATCTTGCTTACCTTCTCCAATGCTCAGTAACTTTCTTAAGGACGAAAAGCTGTTTTATTCATTATTTTCTCTCTACCTACTGGCAACCTATTTTGTACAAAATAGACATTCAGTAAATATTTGTTAATTGAATGAATGAATGAAGTACAAACAAGGAATATTTTCTTAGGCATAGATGCCTTATCTTTCAGAAATTAAAGTACAGCCACTTTGTGTCTGCATTGAATCCCAGTACAAGCTTCTCAGAGGATCCCTCTGGAGAGGCACCCCAGCGTAGGACCTAGTTGTTGCTCAGGCCCTCCCAGAGTCTGCCTTTCCCTGGGTGTAGGGCCCAGAATTTCCCCCACTAGGTTGGGCTTTCCTTCTATTCTCTACCCTTACTCAACTCCTCCATCCTCTCTGGAAGACTCAATAATTCCTCTTCCAGGCTCCATGTCCTCCTGACCTGCCTGAACTTGGTGACGACTCTAGCTCCTGGGAATCTGGTGATCTCTATTCACCCACCACTACCTATTTCATTTGCTGTGCCTGAGGTATGTTCACTAACAGCTTGTTGAGTATGGTTCTGCCTTTGGATGAAACTTGAAGGTCTGTACTGCTTGTCCTAAACAGCTCACAGTCTTATGGGTAGGCATGAGGCTCTGCAGCTGCTCAATTAATCAGTACCAGAAGCCAACTTATATTGGGTCCTGTCTCTGAGAGAAAGTCCATGTTGGCTCCACTACTGAGTTTCTGATCCTTGGGGGATTTGGAGAGGAATGTCCCTAGCTCCTCTCTGGTGACTGTTCACTTGAGTCCCCTTGGAAGAGAAACCTTTAAGAATTAAATCACTGCAGTTTTCCAGTAGAAGAAGTATACTGCATTTAATAAGGATAAACAACTCTCCACTAATAGAGGAGGATCTCTGCTTGCAGACCCTACTATTTCACACTCTGTCCTCATTCTCATACTCTTCCTTTGCTCCTGGAAGTGATGCTGAAAGGATCAAGATCAACAGGCAGTGGAAAGAAATGAAGGATGCAGGAGAAAGGTGGACGTTGGTAATAAAAGAAAGAGAGAGGGGTGATGAGGAAGGTAGGAAGATCAGGACAGAGCAAGAAACAACAGGATGAGATTCAAAAGAAAGCAAAATGGGGAATATGTAAGTGGTAACGGCTAAGAAATTTTAATAATGAAGAAACCATGGTGACCAAGAGGAAGTCGAAGAAAGCTCCTGGAGCAACCTAGAGAGACAGAAGAGAGCAGAGATGTGAGTGAAAAGAATAAACCCCACATAAGAGAGAGGATCTGTACTGTAACTCTGATATTGACTAAGGATTGATAGCCTCCCTTTTATTAAATGCCACATACATGCCAAGGGCTGTGCTGAGGCTTTGCATTTATTATAGTGTAGTGGACTCACTACCCCAGAATGGAATCCAGAAAACACTTAGACATCTACACATGACTTCACATGCAGGAGACTAGGAGAGGGTGGTTCTTTCCACCTCCAGTCTCAGCGCAGGAGGGCAGAGCCTGACCAGCCATAGAATCCAGTCCAGGTACTTCGACAGGGGAGCTGAGTGGACGAACAGAAGCAAACTTACCCCTGAGCATAGGAAGGGCTCCATCACCTTTGGAATGCTAGCAAATAGCTAGGAGGGGTGAAGTGGGGTGGTGATGGCTTTTGCGGGTAGGAAGTTACCTGAGGTCCTCAGGCCAGCAGGAATGGCCTTGGAGCTCTAAAGATTCAGGCATTAATGCTATTATGACCATTTAGATACCCAGGGCTGGTGAAACTAGAAACAGAACTCACAGATGTCCTATCTCTTTGAATCCTTGTTTATAACAACTCTGTTATATCTCCACTGAAGAAACACTAGTTACTTCACCAGTGCTGCTGGATGGTGGCACTAAGTGCAACATGATCAGTGTGATGCCAAGACCAGGCTTTTTCCACTCTACCCTAAGGTATCTCATTAGAGATGGCATCTCTGTTGTCCCATCTCTGCTATCCCATTTCTGGTTGTCAGAGCAATATGTTCTGGGAGGTCAGCCTCAGCCTCAGGCCATCTTTAGGCAGACAGGAAGTTAAGAGAAGGGAAATGCAGTGCTGGTCCAAAAGCAATGACCAAGGCAGAAAGGGGCCCCTGGGAGCCATGAAGACAGAGGCCACGCTGGACATTTCCAGCTAGACAGAGAGGAAGGTTAGAAATCAGGAAAAGATAAGCAGGAATTCAGGCAATGAAGGCTTGGGGCACAGGAAGCAAAAAGCCTGGTCCTATAGGTTGGCATTGGTCCCCTCCACTGGGTGGGGACACACAGAAGCCTGGAGCCACAGGATGTCAGGAACTTTCTGTCCCTTTCAGCTTCACACATGCACAGCTTAGTGGGAACATTACCCTTGATCCTCTGAGCCAGGGATCACAGTCTACAGGATTTGTGAAAATTTGCTTTTGTCTTGCAGGGACTTTGTCCCCATGTGATTCATTAATTGACCCATTGCTCCTTAGAGCAGCAAGGAGCCTGGCAGTTCAGGCCATTAAGTCCCTTCTGTAGGCCTAATTCATGGCCTGACATCACAATCCTAACAACATAATCCATTTGTCCTGATTTGATTTTTTCTTTTTGAGAGGCTCCCTTGGCAGCCAGGTTTTCTTAATACAGTATGATTCATCCGTATGGTAATTACCATTCGAATTAGTATCTCAGACATGATTCATCTTTGGAAACATTAAGCTGGAAGCATCACTTACAGAAAGGCCTGTTTCATTCACAGCCATGGGGAATTTCTGCAGAGATGCTCCTTCATCCAGCTGGCATTTCTTGAGTTTTGTCCTATGCTGGATTCTGAACTAGGGGCCTTGATGCCTATAGAGATGAATAGGCCCTACCTAGGCTGTGCCCTCAGTAGCTCCCATTCTAGAAGGGAGATGAAAGGGACATATGGTCTTATCAGATGGTTTGTATATTCAGAGATGCCAGGTAACATATTCTCCTTACAGTCTGGGATAGAGGTTTTCAAACTTTAACAGCAATCAGAATCACCTGAAGGGTTTGCCAGACCACAGATGAGATGGTTGGGTCCCAGCCCAGAGTTTTTGATTCAGTAAGCCTGCGATGGAGCCCAAGAATTTGCATGTCTAACAAATTCCTGGGTAAGGAGAATGATGCTGGTCTGGGGACCACACTTTGAGGATCATACCTCTAAGTCTTCAATTATTTCTCCACTGTGCCCTTTCTCCATTGCTTGCAGTGTGCTAAGCAGTGCCCTGTGCTGGGTACAAAATGTTGATTAAAGCTTGGTCCCTGTCCCAGTGGGAACTCACAGCATAATAGGAGAGTAAACAGTGACTTCTGTACTTCACAGAAACTGCCACTGCAGCTTTGCTTAAGGTGTCATTGGGTTACCAAAAAGAACATGATTATTTCTTGCTGGAACCCAGGGAAGACCACATGGAGGAGGCAATTTTTTTTTTTTTTTTTTTTTAAGATGGAGTCTCATTGTCACCCAGGCTGGGATGCCGTGGTGTGATCTTGGTTCACTGCAACATCTGCCTCCTGGATTCAAGCAATATTCCTGCCTCGGCCTCCCAAGTAGCTGAGACTACAGGCAGGTATCACCATGCCCAGCTTATTTTTTGTGTTTTTTGTAGAGATGGGGTTTCACCGTGTTAGCCAGGATGATCTTGATCTCCAGACCTCATGATCTACCCGCCTTGACCTCCCAAAGTGCTGGGATTACAGGCAGGAGCCACCGCACCCAGCTGCAAAAATTTAATAAAAGGTTATAATGTAGATTGGAAGAAGTTGTATGGAAGGGTGTTTACAGCTGCGAAATTCCCAGATTTTCAAAGGTCCTCGGGCATCCTCTAACTCCTTCTGAGATGTCCCCCTGAAGTGATAAAGGTTCAGCTCACTTCCTGTAGTAGCCTGTGGCACAGCTCTGGTTAATTGGCCTGGTCTTAGCAAAGCCTTTATTTTTGACTTTCCAGAGTTCTGTTTGGTCAGTGTCTCGTGCATGGTCTGAATACCCTCAGTAGAATGGAATTCTCTGCACAGGCATTTGAATGGAATGTGGAATCATGAGCAGAGGAAACAGCAGCTTGCTACCAAAATTCTCCTTCCCATCCCTTTTTAAGTCTCCAACAGCACCCTCTGACAGCCTCACTGTTTTTGTTGATTCTTCAGGAAATTTGCAGTTTTTATATCATTGCATTTTGTTTACACACAGACATCCATCAGACATGAAACTCCAGGTATCTTCAACCTTTTAGAACACTGCTTGTAGATTCCAAAGTTAGAGAAGAGGCCCATGAGACTAGTAAAAGGGGTTTTCAAACCATAGCGCAGAGCTCTTACACTCCATGCTGTGAGAGAGGCCCCTGCATTGTTACCACCTGTTAACTCATAGGTGACACAGTTAAAATAAATGTCATTGTTTTCCAAGCTCAGGGCACTTTAAAAAACACATTATGGGGAGGATAAGGGTGCTATAGAAGCACATATATAGTCACTAGTGAGAAATGGCAGCTGATATTGAAGAATAGTATTAAGAGGGAGGGAACAGGAGAAGCTAACAGTATTAGAGAATAATGATCATCAAAATAATCATCAAAATTAAGTTTAATTATACCCTCCATCTGCCACTTAAGAAGGGGCTGGGTATGATGGAAAGTATAATCCCAGCACTTTGTGAGGCTGAGAGTTTGCTTGAGTTTGGGAGTTTGAGATCAGTGTGGGCAACATAGCAAGATCCCATCTCTACAAATAATGTAAAATTAGGCCAGCACAGTGGTGGTGCCTGTAGTCCTGGCTACTCAGGAGGCTGAGGTAGGAAGATCACTTGAGCCCAGGAGGTCAAGACTGCAGTGAGCTGTGATTGTGCCACTGCACTCAAGCCTGGACAACATAGTGAGACCTTGTCTTGGAAAAAAGAAAAAAGAAAGGAAAGAAAGGAAAAGAAAGAAAGAGAGAAAAAGAGAGAAGGGAGGGGAAAGGAGGGGAGGGGAGGGGAGGGGAGGGGAAGGGAAGGGGAGGGAAGGGAAGGGAGAAAGAAAGAAAGAAAAAAGAAGGAAGGGAAGGAAGGAAGGAAGGAAGGAAAAGAAAGAAAGGAAGGAAGTATGGATTATAGAACAGTAAAACTAAAAGGGACCTTGAAGATGATAATTGGCCAGCCCCTTTATGATAAAGATAAGAAAACTGGGGCAAGGGGCAGGTTATGAGGAATAGGATTCCAGTAATTTGCCCAGCATCACACAGTTATACAGTACAAACTGTGGGTCTCTCCAGGGCAGAGTCTGTCTTTTTAAAATCATTGTTCTCAAGCATCTACTGTAGTCACTGTAACTGCAACTCAATATTTGTTTATTTATATTGATCTCCATATCTTGGTTTCTTTTAAACCCCATGATTCTTTCAAATTATCAATTTCATGAAAAATTAGTAGGGAGAATAGATGATCAGATTAAGTCCTTTGATTTTAAGCCAATCAGCAAATGATAATGGAATATTGTTAAACTATTGGTGAATTTCTCAGAACTGGCCAAGTTTGGTTAGTAGCAATTAAATCCTCATTTGGCTACAGCTGTTCTGAATACTTTGTAAAGATTTGATGCCATTTCTTATGATTTATGTGTCTAATTTTCAGCAAATACAGGTGACAATAAAATGTTGCCTGTGGTTCAGATGAATTCAACGTATTTAGGGCCAAAAAGCCAGAGGATTTGAGCCAAGTTTTTGGTGAAGACACAGAATTGAGAAATTTCAAGAACTGTTCATTGAGAACTTACAGTGCCAAGCACTGTTCTAGGCACTTCAGATACAGCAATGAAAAAAAGAAAGTCTCATGAAGCTGACATTCTAGTGGAAGGAACAGACAACAAACAAATGAAAAGGGATGGAGGGATTGTAACTACAATTAGCCCTCTCTTGAAAGTGCTTCCTTTGACATCTGTAGTAGGATTCTGTTTGGTTTGGTAGTTAGCAGCACTGGCTTAGAGATGGAGAGTCTTGATATTAAGTCCTAGCTGTGTGTACTTTAGCTCCTTACTTTTAAATGCTCTGATGATAGTTGGACCTCTTCATAGAGCTGTTCTGAGGTTTAATTGAAATCATGTCTCACTACTCAGGGCCTAGTTCATTTTAAGCATTCAACAAATGATGCAATTATTATTATTATTATTGAGTCAATGGACCTCTAAGTAACACACTTTCTTCTTGTTGAAAGATTTCAGAAGATACACCATCAGATCTTAGAACCTCATAATTTTCATAACTGATATCAAAAAGATAGCTTCTGAAACAGAACAAGTACCAGAATTGACTCCCCTTGGCAATACCCTCTTTGACTTCAGTAGAAGTCAGGTGAAGAAAAAGCTCTCTCTGGCTATTCCAAGGAGCTTTCCTTCTGGGTGAGTGCTGTGGATGTGGTGTGTCTGATTGCTTCATGCCTTTTAGTACATGCAAGTCTTTGCCTTTGTTACCATCTGAATTACCCCAGCTCTCTTCAGCCTCAGTATGTTTGTTTCTTTTGTTTTGGGCCTAAACTCCGTGTCCCAGTACTGGCTTCTATATGGCATCCCTCTTTCATGAGTCACAAGGAACTGCAAATGTTTTTTTAAGTATTTATGCAAGTGTTACCTAAGCCTTGCTTGCTTTTCTGTACGTCACTTTATCATATCAAGTCATTTTGCCCAAACCACTCCAAGCCATGTCATTTCACAGCACTTAAATGGGAAGGGTGTAACTCCATGGAAAGGATCCATTCACAGTTTGCAGCATTGATCTGTAGCTCTCTATATGAGTCTAAATCTCTAAAAACTTAACAATGACCAAATATAAAAACTCTGACTGCTCTCCTTTACTCCCAAAGATTTCAGCAAGTCCTGTAGAGTCTACATCCAAAATATGCCTTGACTATATACAACAGCCTGCAGTTTTTTACTAACTTATTTGGTATACTTGTTTATTATCTGCCTTCCCCATGAAAATGAAGCTCATCTTGCTCACTGGTAGAACACCAGCAGTTGGGCTTAGCACAATGTATGTGCTCAGTAAATATAAATCAATTGATAAATAAACAAATGCTCACATAGCTGTTTAGCATGTGTGGATGCCATGTTGTGATATGTTGGATTTTGTTTCAAAAAATATATTGGCCCATATAGGGCAGTAGTCTGTTTAGTTTTAATCAAGTAAGATAAAAGCATATATATTACTGTATAACTTAAAACTATAAATCTCCACATAAAGGAAGCATATTTGGTCATTCATTAGACTTGACTATTTTCAAAAGTAATTGAGAATGACCAGGAAGGGAATTATCATTAATAAAAACAATAACAACAGCATTGTAAACATCACCTAAACCTCTTGCCAGAATCACTTCTAACCGTGTGACAATGTGTAGAGCAATGGGTAAAGCTGGACCACAGAGTTGGAGAAATCTGGGTTTCAATCCTGGCGTAGCCTCTTACTAGTTGTATAAAGCTGACTGTATTTCTCTACCTCTCTCTAGGCTTACTTTCCCATCTATAAAATGAATCAACTTTATAGAGGTAGTGTGGGGATTCAATTGTTAAGTAATTAAAATACTTATTATTGTTCCAAACACATCATATTGTGTCAGTTAACTTTTACTGTGTAGTAAAGCACTCACAAAACTTACTGACTTTTCAAAACAATCATTTATTTAGCCCATGATTCTGTGAATTGGTTGAGTAGTTCTAGTCGATCAACTGATCTCTGCTGGCGTCTCTCATGTATCTGCGGCAGCTGGACTGGTAAGTGGATGATCTAGGATCTAGGATGGTCTCACTATGTGTCTGGCTGTTGGTAAGTTATCAGCCAAGGTGACAGGAGTGACTGGGCTATGGTTTCTCATCCTCCAGCAGTCTAGTTCAGAATTCTTCACACGGTAGTTGTTGCAAAAGCAACAAGAGAGAGCAAGCTCCAAAGCACAAGTATTTTTTAAACTGCTTGCATCACATTTGCTAAATTTCCTTTAGTTAAGGAAATCACAGTTCTAGCACATCATCAATGAAGGAAATAATTCATGGCCATTTTTGTTGCCTGCCACAATCCTCTTCATCACTGTCATCATAAAAACTAGTATTTATTGAGCGCTTACTAAGTTCCAGGTGCTGTTCTAATCATATTACATTTATCAAAGTGTGTAATTCTATTCACAACCGTATGAGGCAGATACTATTATATTCTATATTGGAGAAAAGGAAACTGAGGCACAGAATGACAAAGCAACTTAGCCAAGGTTGCACAGCTGGAAAGCATGGGAGCTAGAATTCAAACCAATGCTCCAGGGTCATACTTGTAATGACTGTTCTCTTCTGTCTCTTCTTCGCACTCTATATGTGAGCTTTTCCATGATTTCTTCTTTTTCATGAGTGATCTAGGAAGAGATAAATACCTTGATTTTCTTTTTTTTGAGATGGAGTCTCACTCTGTTGTCAGGCCGAAGCGCAGTGGTGCCATCTTGGCTCACTGCAACTTCCACCTCCTGGGTTCAAGCGATTCTCGTGCCTCAGTGTTCCAAGTAGCGGGGATTACAGGCATGTGCCACCATGCCCAGCTAATTTGTGTATTTTTAGTAGTGACAGAGTTTCACCATGTTGGCCAGGATAGTCTTGACCTCCTGACCTCCTGATCTGCCTGCCTCATCCTCCCAAAGTGCTGGGATTACAGGCGTGAGTCACCACGCCCGGCCAATACCTTGATTTTGACAGGTTCCCTGAACATTGCCATATCTACCACCACATTGTCCACACTTCAGCATTTTTCCAACAAAGCATCTGGAGTTTCTCTCATCCAGGATGGATGTGACTGGGATGCGTTATTTCAGGTCTTGGTAGTAAATTTGATCTCTTTCTGGTTCTTTGTGGTGACGATGTTGGCAAGGGTGTTGGAAGCTCAGAGCTTCATTCATAGAGCACTTCATCTTTTATTTATTCAGACAAGTTTGGGGCCTTAGAAACATGTGGCTGATAACAATGCTGAAATATTACATAATATAAACATAGAATTTATATATGTTTATTAATAGTTTCTTAGAGGTGATTTGCAATAACTTTTGATATCAGAGACTGTGGCTTTCTCTCTATCCTCAGCAACTAGCACAGCCAAGATCACACAGAGGACACATTGAAGGAGCTCAGTACATGTTTGCTGTAAATATCTATATCCATATCTGTATTTTATTAAGACAGGGTCACAGACACATATACTAATGGTAACCAGATATTGGCCAGGTGTGAACATTAATGAATAGTTGGGACTGGCATCCAGTGGAGAACTCAGGCCCCATCTCACAGTAGAAGGCCTAGTCATTTGATACCATGTAGGAATGCTCAGTGTTATCGGATTGTTTCATTATTTAGGAGATGCTGTAACTTCAGATGTATATCTAAAACTTTCCTGAATTTAAAACAGTGTATGTCAGATGAAACAGGTCTGTTGACTGAATCTGGTCCATGGTCAATTGATTTGTGACCCCCCCCCAACACATTAGGTACTTGTTAGTACATTTCTATTGCATTATTACTGTCCTGAAGGCCAGAGGTGGAAGGGGAGACACAGAATAAGGAAGAGATGGAACAATGAGATGACAAGAGATGAAGGACTTCAAGAAGGATGGATGATTGCCTATTTCAGAGATTCTGTAGAGGTCAAAGAAATGGGAATAAGGCCATTAGATTAAAGCAAATTAATTATTTGGCACAGCACTACATCTACAGGCTCTGTTCTTAAAAACCAAATGGTCAAATAACATGGGAAATACTCCATTAAGCAAATTAAAATAATTTCTTTACTCTGACCCTTCTAATTGTCTTTAATATTCTACTATGCAATGTAAACCTCCAAAAGGAGAAGAGATTTACTGAGTTTTTTTAAACTTTCATGATCAAGGAGTCCTTAGGTCATATAATTCGTTGTTTAGAATGATTAGATAGAATATGATTAGATAGAATGTTTTGAGGAAAACATTTTGGAAAAGCTGGATAAGAGGCTGAAGAAACCATTGGGAGTCTATGGAGGCCTGATGTGGAGACTGGAATGCGTGGTAGTGAGTGAACACACAATGAGCCAGTGGAGCAGCATGGCAAGTATAGAAAGTAGGCCAACCTATTAGGAACTAGGAATTGCCAGCTTAGTCATCTTTTTAAGACAAAACCTTTTTAGCATCATTCCTTTGCTGAAAACAGACAAGCAAAAAAACCTCAAGGGTGCCCGCCTCTGATGTGTGAAAGCTCTTGCTTTAACATTCCAGGCTCTCATTTATCAAGTCAGCTGACCTTTCTCATTCCCCAGTTACTCCCTGCACTCACACCCTGCTCTAAACACCCTGCTCTGCTGGATGTCCTTATTGCTTGCATGGTGAGTGGTCTCCCCAGCTGCTCCAGTTAGATACATGCCTGTTTTGCAAGGCACAGGTCAAATCCTGCTTTCCCTATTAAGCCTTCCTTAGCCATCAAGCTTCAGTCAGTTCTTTTGCTTAAACAACTGGAGCAGTTACTTCTGAAGGACTTACATGGGACTTAGTGTGTTGGAGACTGCCTATATGATTTGAGGCAAAGAGAAGAAAACTATGTCTTGAGCTCTGCAAGACATTTGCCCTCACAGTACACCCAAATAAGGTTAGGATAATATTGCCCAGAAATACAGAAGAGCAAGGGCATAACTCCAATCACAATGCATTTCATAGATTATGGTCTATAGTTATACAATCACCTATTATTCCTTGAGGGTAAAAGAGTGTATTCTCTTTTATAGGCTTTTTCAACAGTAAAGACCATCATTTCTAGACACTGGGCTGAGTATATTACATGTTTATCTTGGTGAATCCCACAACCTCCCTAAGTAGAGCGTTATTATCCCTATTTTACGGAGGAGGAAGCTGTCTTGAAACATTTAAGTCAGCTTGTTCACACTTATGACCAGTTCTCTATCTGGTGAAGGTAGTCAGGTGTACAATCTCATGTACCTGACCCCAAACCTGGGCTCTTTCTGTCCCAGCACACCATCTCCATGGCCATGCTGGCCACCAGAAATTTAATGACAGAGAATAGAGAATTGAAGGTAAGAATTCACACTGCATCTTCAAGTGGCAGATATATACCAGTAGAAAGAGGAAGACAGACAAAATCTGGTAAGGGTCTACACAGTTTGAATATAATTGGATTCTAGGTGCATTCTGGGGTTTTATAAGTACCTAGCACAGCTCAAGAGAGGCCCTCTTGAGTGTCCATGGGCCATAGTTAAGGTGAGATTTGGAGGATGCAACATCATGGGGGCACATGCATGACCCGGGGGGCAGTGAGAGTCTTCTATTCCCTGGTCATTCATCAATGTCACCGAAGGAGGTGACCTTCATTTCCACCTACTCTAAGCTCTTGGCTGTTCTTTCTGTCTCCTTTACTAGACTGTGAACTCTAAGGAGAGAAACGATTTTATTTATCTGGGCCTGTCACAATTTCTGGTATATAAACAGTAACTATTTGTTGGTTTGATGAATGAATGACAAGTCAGCCAAGGCAAAGTGCTCATGGGATATATGATAGAGAGAGCACAATGTAGTACACCTTTATCCCCCCATGAGAGAGCCAGATTATCTCACTGCATGTTATGTCTCTCCCATGTTTGTTTATATATTATCCAGCAGTCTCTGGCTTCTCAGAATGCTTGACAAATTCCAAATCCTCCCTTCCATAATGTCAAACCTTATAATTTTCAGGCCTCATCGAAGATTGTAAAATCCTGCAGCAGCACAAGAGATGTGTGCTGTCCTTTGCACTTTCCCCACATCTTCCAACACAGTGCCTTGTGCAGAGCAAAGACTATATACATGCACGTTGAATGACTGCATTGAAATGGATTGGAGACATGGTTGGGGACCTGTCCTAACAGTGCCATCTTCTTGAGACAATGCTTGGTGAATTCAGGTGGTAAAGAGAGAAGAAATCAGGATAGTGACATAGATGGGGCAAGAAGAGTAAGCAGGGTCTATCAACTCATTGGATGTGGAAGGTGGAGAGGAGAAAGAGAAAAAATGATTCAAAGACTTTGATCTCAGCTGACAGTCTGAAGGATTATGCCCAAGGGAGAAATAGGGAAGTTCTCTTTCCCCATGACCCTCTCATCCTCACTTCAGTTTAAGCATGGAGAAAAGATTTCCCATAAAAGTCCATTGAGGCTGAAGTACTCAGTGGAGGGAGACAGACATGGTTGGTCATTCAGGAGTGTTCAGGAGGACAAGAGAGAAAGATCTGCCCTTATCTCTCTGCAGAAGAGCTTTGCTCTGCTGAGGAGGAGAAATTTGAGCTGAGTGTATTTTTGGTTGGTATGACTTGTAAGTTCTCTGTTTGATAACAGAGATGTTTGAATGGCCTATTTTATAACTACACAGAGCTTTTCCAAATAGATGGTGTCTGTAGAATGTTCAGGTTAATGCATGAGCCCAGTGCTCAGAGTGTTTGCACTAGGAGCATCTGAGCCTTCTTTCTTAATAAGTCATCTTGGCATTTTGTCAACAAGTTAATTTACTTTTCTAAGAAACTAGATTAATACTTCCTGTACTTTGTGCTATTCACAGATCTACAATGCAGTGAGAAGAGGAGAAGAAACAGAAAATACAGTTGGAGCTCTACTCCATTTCTTCACAAAGCTCCCAGCCTCTGAGACAGCCCATGGAAGGATAAGCATTGGTCCGTGCTTAAAGCAATGTGTCCGAGACACTGTATGTGAGTATCGTGCCACCCTCCAAAGGACATCAATATCGCAATACATCACCGGTTCTCTCCTAGAAGCAACCACCTCTTTGGGAGCAAGAAGTGGCCTTCTCAGTACTTTTGGAGGATCCACTGGACGAATGATGCTGAAAGGTAACGCCTGAAATTTCATTTTTAACCTTTTATCTTTGACTGCAGAGAAGGATCTAAGTTAAGATTTATGCGTCTCCTGATGGAAAATTGAGTTCACTTTTCAGCAACTTTAAGTAAAAGTTGCTTCTTTAAGAGAATATAAACAGGTGGTCCCTTATTGAAATCTCCTAAGGTGTCAACATTCCAAATAGTAGTCATTAAGATTTTGAAATTTTTTTCAAATGAAGTAAATGGTTAAAATGCTATCTTTAATTTTTTTTTTTTAATGATTCAGGCAGTTGGTTTTTCCTAGTTGTAGTTTATGACAGATGTCAGTTACTGTGATAAGATGCTAGGAAGCAAATATGGTCAAGCAGTCATATTGAAAACCCACTGTGGTTGGGAGCAGAATGAGCTATAGATCTCCTTCATACACAGAATTAATAGGTCTCTGTTGACCAGAAAAGCCAAAGGCCATCTTTCAGCTACTCCCATCTTGAAGGACAAGATAGGCAGGCATCCCACTGAAAAATGAAAGCCAATGGAAAATGGGGTCCCTTGGCAATTGAAGCTCCCAGCTACTTCCTACCAGTAGCAGACAGGCAAGTCAGAAATGGTAGTGCACCAAAGAACCCCAGAGACTTGTACACAGCTGTCACAAGCTGCTTGGCAGCCTTCCCTGGCAAGAAGCTGCCAACCAGACAGGGACCATGCAAAGCAGCGTTCCACTGCCTGGGGGTTGCCAGAGCTCAATCTGACAGCAGCTATTGTCTCTGCACAGCAAGTCCTGAGACCCAAGGCCAGCAGGCCAGTGACCTTCCTCCTTGATTTTCAGCCTTCTCCATTCCTTACCCTCCCACACACACCCCTAGAGAGGGCTAAGAGGAATACCATAACCTCCTTGTGTACTATGTTGGGTGCCAAATTTGTCTGATTTCTGGAGTTGCCCAAACTTCAGGGCATTGGTTATAAATGAATGAAGAATAACACAAGATTTGGTGACAGTAATCCAAGAAACTAATGGCTTCATGTTTTTCATCCATTAAACACATTTTTTGAGTCCCTATTAGGTGGTAGGTGCTGGAAGGGGAACAAAACATAATACCTGTCCTCATAGAGTTTATAGTCTCTAGGTGGCAGCTATTTTCTCTACACACAGGACTCAAGGGTTCTCTTCTCTGATGTGGCTCCCAGAGAGTGCCAAGCCTGCATTCTTAATCATACTCTTCCCAGGAAGTTGGGCTGAAATTGGCATGTGGAATTGGCATTGTTTTAATGCTTGTGATTGTATACCAGGGCCTTATCCCATGAGTTAATCAACACGTGTTAATTAAACCCTCTCGGTTTTCCAAGACTTTTTTTTTTTTAAGATGCAGTCTTGTTCTGTCACCCAGACTGGAGTGCAGTGGTACAATCTTGGCTCACTGCAGCCTCCACCTCCCAAGTCCAAGTGATTCTCATGCCTCAGCCTCCCAAGTAGCTGGGACCACAGGCACGTACCACCTTGCCTGGCTATTTTTTGTATTTTTAGTAGAGATGGGGTTTTGTCATGTTTATCAGGCTGGTCTCAAACTCCTGACCTCAGGTCGTCTGCCCATCTCGGCCTCTCAAAGTGCTGGGATTACAGGTGTAAGCCACCACACCTGGCCTTAAAGTCTTTACGTGCCTCCATTACACATATTTCTTCAACACGTAGTAGAATAAAATGCATTAGAAAACCAGATGGGTTTCTCACCACAAAAAATAATATGTAAAGCATATGTTAGTTAGCTCACTTGAACCTTTCCACAAGGTATATATATTTCAAAATGCCATATTTTCCATGACAAGTAGATACAATTTTTATTTACCCACTTTGTGCTCAGCAGTGTGTAGGTGTTATAGGGTAGCCTAATGAGGTGTAAGTCAGTTTATTTGCCTGTAAGGTGTTCATCATTTTAATGAGGAGGCCAAATTTGTATGCACCTAGTAATCAAATAATATAGGAAACTGCAGAGAGGTAAGTGGCAAATAATGTGGAAGTGGCTCTTAAGTGTACAAAAAGTTTGGATAGTGATTTAATATTCTTTATGAGGAATGGCTTGGCCTGAAATGTGAAACCTCAGCAAAGAAAAGTCAATAAAAGCCACATTCTTTTGTCTCCATTAATTGTTAAAGAAATGGATATCCAGGCTGCCCAGCCAAGGCAGGCATGTCTCCAGTCTTCCACAGATCTATGGAGAGAAAAAAAGAGGCTGCTGATGTGTGCATCTATACCCCTGATAGTAATTTGACCTCGATTGCTATTTGTACTTCCCTGTTCAAAATAGAGCCTCATAGATCAATATTTCTAGTTCTGACATTCACCAGACTGTCAGCTAATGTGTTATTTTTAAATTGGCATTTTATGCAAGAGTTGGAAGTTTCAACTTTTTGTTTCGCAACTCTTTGATGATTTCTGAGAGCCCCCTAGAAACTCCTGCTGAATTATACAATTAGCTGGTTGCCTTCTGCCCCAAACTTATTTCTGCAGTCATGACTTACTCTCTTGAAAACCTTTTTCAATTTCAGCATCCTCTCCCATTTGGTTTTGAAAGTCTTTATGTCCCTCAGTTAAACATATTCCTTTAACATGTAGTGGAAGAAAATGCATTAGAAAGCCAGATGGGCTTCTCACCACTAAAAATGATAAGTATGTGAGGTAAAGCATATGTTAGTTGAACCATTCCACAATGTATACTTATTTCAATTTCAGTGTTCAATTGAACCATTCCACAATGTATACATATTTTAAAATATCATGTTGTACATGAAAAATATATGTAATTTGTATTTGTCAAATTTTAAAAAATTAAGTAAAAAGAAAATAGGTCTTCAAAGTAAAGAGTGTTTATGGAATATATAGGATCAACACATTGGGTAGTGAGTCTTGAGCTCTGATGGCCATGAACTCTGCCAGGACATCAGGAGGACATGCAGCTGTTGTGATGTGGTTGTCAGCTTCTTCTTCAGCATATGTCCTGTGGCATAGACTTGGCCAACAGCTTCCATCTATCGGGGAATATATAATACACCCTTAGTATCCAGTTTATAAATGGGTTATATTCTACAAGTTCATTTCCCAGGAGCTATGTAGAACTTAGAACACTTTCCTGGACAAGCAGTATTAAATGCTGTGATTTGGTTCCCAGATTCTAGTTCTCAGAACCTCTCTAACCCATAACACAGTTGAAATCCACACATTTCCCATGAAATAAAGAGGAAAACACTATTATTGGAATACTGAGCATTAGCCTCCGAGGAAAAGCAATACAAGTGAGTTAGAAGACATTTCTTGTTGGGAAGCAATAATTTTATTAAAGATGAGTAAAGAGTTAAAACCTTTATGGAGATCTTGAAAAGGACTTTTAGCCGTTTCTGAGATTCTAGATGTTGGCAGCTGTAGCTTTTTGTTATGGTTAATTACGCTTCAAAACTTGTACCTATATGAAAGAGTCAGAAAATTACCCCAGTAACTTCTTCCCTAATTTTTTTAACAAGATGCTTATAAATGGTATGAAGAATGGTGGAAGGAGGCAGCATGAGATGTAAATTTTTTCCCTAGAGATAAAGAAAAAGGAATAAGTTCAAAAGAATAACCTCTTCCATAAGAGAAAACATGTTTGAAGTGGATTAAATGGAATTGGTAAAGGTGGATTAAAAGGAATTGGTAAAGAGAAAAAGGAGCGGGGAAGACAAATGCTGTATGATTTCACTTATATGAAGTACTTAGGGTAGTCAAAATCATAGAGACCTTAAGTGGAAAGGTGGTTACCAGGGAATGAGGAAGAGGAATGGGGGGTTAGTGTTTTAAGAGTTTCTGTTTTGCCAGATGAAGAGTTCTGGAGCTCAATGGTGGTGATAGTTGCACAGCAATATGAATGTACTTAATACCAGTGAATTGTACACTTAAAAATGTTGAGATAGTAAATTTTATCTTGTATGTATTTTATCATAATAAGTAATAATGGGGGGGGGGAAGGCATGTTGTGTAGGCCTTTCATCCCCTCCCTCGTCTATTAGGATGTAAGAAAGAACCGAAGCACTCCTCTTCTGGAAGTGGTTATGATTATGAGATGGGGGTCATGGTCACCTGTAGTAGATGAGAATAGAAGAAAATGTCCAACGAGTTGATCATTATTCACAAGTCAAGAATGGGTAACTCAAGGCTTGATTGTCTAGAGTTCTGCAGCCTTGGGGCTTTATGGATTGGTACAGAAAGCCAACAATCAGAACACAAACATGCCTGCTTTTCTGCCACCAAAGGTGGTCTGTCTATAAAGCTGAAAGTTTGCCAAATAACAAGAGACACTTTCTGATATGAAGCATTGATCTGCAAGGGTATGCCCTTAATCATAAGGGTGTGCCATCTCAAAGTGGAAAAATAGAGAGCATATGCTTTTCAGCCAGGGACTTCCACTAGTTTGATACAATGAAGATCCTTCCACTTCCTGTCCCTGTGCCCTTTTCCCTCTCTTCGTTAATCTTGTTAGAATCTCAGGACTAACACCCTACAGCAGTGACAATTGAAAGAATTATTGGCGTCAACAATTAGGAAGAAATTTTCAAAGCTATCACCTGCTTTTTCTTTTTTTTTTTTTTTCAATGTTTTACTTACTGAAAATCATAAAAACAAGATAAAGATAAAGGGGAGAGAAAAAAGTGAGATAACTGATGGTAATGTGGAGTACTAAAAATGGCAAAATTTGAAAAATAAAGTGATGACAAGAGGATTTTTCACATAAGGCAGCTAAGTGTTTTCAAATGTGCATATTGTACCAGCCAACATAATAAATTCAGTGTGTTAAGCTAAATTTTTCCTTCTCAAATTGTTGCTAGGTAAAGCACATAAATTAAAGTATTAAGTATTACATATAACTAGGATAAAACATAGTTGTTCATATTTAAATTGTGTAGTAGAAGGGAGGGCAGATCGACCTACTGAGGCCAGCAAGAAATCTGCCATCTTTCTGACAGATGGAGGCCAGCAAGATAGTGCAGACACAGGGTGCCAGGAGGAAAGTCTGTTACTACCATGATAAGGATGTTGGACAAGGCCATCCAATGCAGCTCACCAATTTGGCATGATTTATCATTTGCTTCTCAACTACAGTCTCCACTGAAAAATGAAACTCTATTGCCCTCACAAAGCCAATGCCGAGGAGATGACCCAGTACCACAGTGATGACTACTCTAAATTCTTACACTCCATTCATCCAGATAACATGTTTGAGTACAGCCAGCAGGCGCAGAGATTCAACATTGGTGAGGACTGTCCAGTATTTGATGGCCTCTTGGAGTTTTGTCAGTTGTCTGCGGGCGGCTCTGTGGCAAGTTTTGTGAAACTTAGTGAGCCGCAGGCAGACATCACCATAAACCAGACGGCACCATGCAAAGAAGTCTGAGGCATCTGGCTTCTGTTATGTCAGTGATACAGTCTTGCCCTTCCTGGACCTGCTAGAGAAACACCAGGAGGTGCTGCATATTGACCTTGATATTCACCACAGTGATGGCGTGGAAGAGGCCTTCTATGCCACAGACTGGGTCATGATTGTGTTCTTTCATAAATGAGGAGAGTACTTCCCAGGAACTGGGGACCTATGGGATATTGGGGCTGGCAAAGGCAAGCATTATGCTATTAATTACCCACTCTGAGATGGGATTGATAATGAATACTGTGAGGCCATTTTCAAGCCAGATATGTCCGAAGTAATGGAGGTGTTCCAGCCTACTGCTGTGGTCTTACAGCGTGACTCAGACTCCATCTGGGGATCAGTTAGGTTGCTTCAATCTGAATATCAAAGGGCATGTCAAGTGTGTGGAATTTGTTATGAGCTTCATTTTGCTGATGCTGATGCTAGGAAGTAGTGTTACATCATTTGCGATGTCACCTGGTGCTGGACATAGGAAACAGCTGTGGTGCTGGACACAGAGATCCCTAATGAGCTCCCATATAATGACTACTTCAAATGCTTTGGACCAGATTTCAAGCTTCGTATCAGTCCTTCCAATATAACTAGCCCAATCACTAATGATGCCTGGAAAAGATCAAATAGCAACTCTCTGGGAACCTGAGAATGCTGCGCCACACACCTGGGGCCCAAATGTGGACTTTTGCTGATGATGTAACCCAGAGAAGAGTGACAACAAGGACGAAGAAGACCCTGACAAATGCATCTCCATCTGTTCCTCTGACAAACAAATTGCCTGTGAGGCTGGGCACGGTGGCTCACACCTGTAATCCCAGCACTTTGGGAGGCCAAGACCGGTGGACCACCGGTGGTCAGGAGTTTAGGACAACCTGGCCCACATGGTGAAACCCCGTCTCTACTAAAAATATAAAAATTAGCTGGGCATGGTGGGGTGCACCTGTAATCTCAGCTATTTGGGAGGCTGAAACAGGAGCATCGCTTGAACCCAGGCGGCAGAGTTTGCAGTGCGCTGAGATCGTACCACTGCACTCCAGCCTGGGTGACAGAGCAAGACTCTGTCACAAAAAACAAATTGCCTGTGAGAACAAATTCTCCAACTCTGATGTAGAGGGAGAGGGTGGCTGCAAGAATTTTTCCAACTTCAAAAAAGCCTGGAGGGTCTAAATAGGATGAAAGAGAGAAAGACCCAGAAAAGAAGTCACAACGGAGGAGAAAACCAAGAAGAAGCCAGAGCCAAAGGGCCCAGGAGGAGGTCAAGGTGGCTGAGCAGGCCTTTCCAGCTCTGGCTTCTTGCTGGGTCCCCTAACCCCTTAGAGCTAACATTTTCTATTTCTCTAGACTTTTTAGTAAATTGTTATTTACTAAATATAAACATCTTCGGGACTAGACTGAAAGACAGAAACCAGGGTCCTGAGCCCAGGGCAGCTGTGCTGGGTGAGTTCTTCCAGGAGCTGCCTTGCCACCCTTCCCTCCCTAGTTCTTAACTTTGAACCACAAAGGGAGCCAGGTCTGGGTGGAAGGGATACTTGTATGTAGCCATATAGTAGTTTTGGAAAGATGTCTTTATTGAGCATTCTAGAAGGGATGGCTGGATCTCTAAGGACCCTCTGTTCCTTCCAGGTTCCTAAGGTGATATTAGACTGTTTTAGATTGGTTCTGTTCTCATATGTCCCGACTGGCCTCAAGTAAGCCAGGAAGCTCACACTGCCTGCCTTGTGTGTTCCCCCAATTCTGCAGGTGCAGATTGGTAGTTGAGTTTCCTTTTTTGGATACTATTTTCTCCTTGTGAGACTTTGTAATAAAATGGTACATTTCTATTTTTACAAATAATAATACATTATATATTAGAAAAGAAAACTAACTGTTCAATTTGAGCCAGTCTGATGTGAAATATGTGTGTCTCTAGACTGTATTTAACTATATTAAAGTTATTTAAGATATGTAGTCTATAAATAGAATATTCATATGAAGACAAAAATACATTACAGATATAATATTTTTATTTGAAAATAGGGAATATTTTATTTCAGATGGAAAGGTCTGCCAGCACTTTGAGAGGCCGAGGCAGGCAGATCACTTGAGGTCAAGAGTTTGAGACCAGCCTGGCCATCATGATGAAACCCCATCTCTAGTGAAAAAAAATTAGCCAGCCACAGTGGCAAACACCTGTAGTCCCAGGTACTCAGGAGGCTGAGGCATGAGAATTGCTTGAACCTGGGAGGAGGAGGTTGCAGTGAGCCGAGAACATACCACTGCACTCCAGCTTGGGCAACACAGCAAGACTCTGTCAAGTTTTCAACTTATTTTCTTTCACTACAATAAGTATGTATATTCTATTTGTGTCTTTCTCTAAAGTTAACAGCTTTGAATAAAAAACAAGAAATTATAGTAGGAATACACACACACACATTTGAACTACATGACTATACCTCATAAATAGTTTATAAAGGCTGGCTTAGTCGACTTCCTCATAATCAAAACAACTACCCTTTACATGCCTACCAGGCAAGGAAGGCATGTGCATAGTCCTAATTCCAAGATTTGTTTATTTAAAGAAATACCTTGACTTCTTAGTATTGTGACCTTGAAATTATTTTCTTGGTATTTAAAAGTATGCTTTAATGTAATATTGGGTGTGTTTCTGCACGGGTTAATCAGCTAAAAAGTATTCATTAGCTGCCCACTGTGGCCTAGTGCTATGGCACCTATGGGAAGAATGCAAAAGATCACATCTGGAAGTTTTCAACTTGTAAGTTAATATTTCTCATTCCGCAGAAAATGTAGTATTAGGTTTAGGCCTACTGAAGTAGTCTTTACCACCTAAAGAGAATTCATAAAGTGCTAGACTGCTAAGTTAAAGGTGGTATGAGTAGGTCATAGGGCCAAGAAGCTCGTAGCTACAGGACAAAATCCTGTTTTGGGACTACGGGTGGTCAAGTATCATGGAGGAGTGTGACACTACACCCTAACCTAACAATATGATTCCACACCAGTTGTGACCAAGGAATGTTACTCCATTACCATGTGTGACCTGAACATGGCACTCCGTTCCCAGGTGTGAATACACCCATTTTGAGCTGGGAGACTGATTCCATTCAGTTCTCTTATATGCCCTAATTTTGCTCCAAGAAACTAGTTTATGAAAGGAAAAAATTATGGCTTAATTCTCTGTAAAGTTTTGACACCAAAAAGAGAAAGAGAGGGAGGGGAGAGAAGTAGAAAGGAAGGAGAAGGGAAGGCAAAGGGAAGGAGAAAGGAAGGGAAGGAGGGAAGAAGATAGGAGGGAGGGAGGGGGGAGGGAGAGAAGAAGATAGGAGGGAGGGAGGAAGGAGAAGGAAGGAAGGAAGACTGGGTAGTTAAAATCCTAATCAATGAATTCAGAAAGATGACTGGTGAGGACAGCAACACCACACAGGCACTTGGGGTTTACATATTTGATCTGGTTATGAAAATGTCAAGTCCTGATTACAGAAACTCTGAATGGACCATATTGCAGAAATTCATTTACAGAATAGTTATTTGAAACACTGTATTCAAAAAAACAACCATTAGATTCCAAGGCTTCCCTCCAAAACGTACTGAATATTTAAGTAAAAACTAGTTCTTAAAAATGCCAGAGAATAGATGCAGACTCTGCAGAAGTAGTTACCTCCAAGGGAGGCCTTTGAATGTGAGTTTTACTGTGTTTTGGGTTTGAGTCTTGACTTCAACACTGTGTCATCTTGAATAGGTGACTGTACTTCTAGCCTTCAGTTTCTGCATCTGCAAAATAGGAATAAAAGCAACAAATTCGTAGAGTTGTTTTGAGGAATAAGTGTGATAATGTATACAAAGAACTTAGGCCAGGTGGCTCAAGCCTGTAATCTCTGCACTCTGGGAGGCAAAAGCAAAAAGATCACTTTGGGCTAGGAGTTCAAGACCAGTCTGGGCAACATGGCGAGATGCGGTCTCTTTAAAAAAAAAAAAAAAAAAAAGCCAGATGTGGTGGCATGTGCCTGTGATCCCAGCTACTCAGAAGTCTGAGGCTCTAGCCCAGGAATCTGAAGCTGCAGCATGCTATGATCCTACCACTGCACTCTGTCCAGCCTGGGTGATGGAGTGAGACTCTCTCTCTCTCTACAAAAAATTTAAAAATTAAAAATAAAAAGAGCTTGGCATAGTATCTGGTACCTAATATATGTTCATCCAGTCTTATGATGATGATGGTCATGCTGGGGATGATGATGGTAGTGATGAGGATTGCCACCTCTCTTTTTTATAGCACCTTGAAATGCCAGCCTTCCACTGTTTTAAATTCAAAGACTCTGCTGTTAGCTCAGTTGTAGATATACAAGAAAAGAAAAAGTACCTTCCAGGTTTGCCTGGGTGTGGCCCTAGAGCACTAGTAACTCCTGGGGCACCTGAGAGGAGGTATCTAGTGGCTGGAGGCCACACCTGTGTAACTCTTTTAGCGAGATTGTCCTTAGTTCCCATGCATTAGGCTACTGATTCAAAAAAAAATATTTGACCAATATTTGTTGAACATCTACTATGTGCTAAGGATATAACAGCAAACAAAATACAGTCTTTACTTTCAAAGGATTTACACACTAATGGAAGAAATGGATAAATAAACATGCAAATTTTAAGATAGTGTAAATGTTATAATTGAAATAAGCACAGGATATAGGGCCCCAGAGGGAAGTCCCTGTACCATCCTGAGTGACATCTGAAGTTTCTACAATGATTTAAGTGCCTGGAGAAATGTAAACAGGTATTTAACCAGAGAAAACAAGCCCTGAACCCATATTATGAAATTTCTATTTTTTTAAGTTAATTCTTCACTGATATCATCTCTATTTTAATCCCTCCAGAGTAGAAAGACGCCAAGCATTTACTCCTGATATTGGGAGCCTTGTCTAAAAATCTACGATTGGGACAAAATTCCGTTTTCCAGTTAAACTTTGTACATTTTAATGAAGGTGACTGACTCATTACAATAAAATTAAAGGAGATTTTTTTCAGTACATGACACTAATACTTTTGAGTGTTTCTAAATTGATTTTTGTTTTTAAAGAATAAACCTCATTTTAATGAGCCATGAAAATTCTTGCTCTTGGGAACATTTATAGAACATAATGAACATGCTTATAATCTGCTTATAATAACATGTGGGTCAGTAGCAAATTTTTAAGAGGATAAAAAAGAGAAGATCTCACCATAGTCTGAGTCATAATTTAGACTTCTACTGGAATTGAATCTTCAAACCAAGAAACACTGAATGAATTAGTAATACAGTTAAAATAATAAAAAGATATTTTAAGGGTGTTTAGATTTTAGTAAACTGAATTCTAATTACAGATATTGTCTATCATTGGGAGTCTAAAATGTTGTGTCAACTGGTAATAAAATTTGGTATTTTGTCTTTTTAACTTCATATTTCATTGTGACAACAAACTTTTTTTAAAAAATATTTTCTATAATGTTAATGCCACAAGTGATTCCTTAAACAAATGTATGCTAAGGTTCTACCTTTGAATTTTACAGTCACCAGAAACACCCTGTGCAACAGAATCGAGTATTTTGCCCCTGTTTATACTCAGAGTCACATTTCGGCATCAATAAGCAGACTCATCTAAAATCCATTTCAAATATATGTTGTTGTGAATGATCTGGGAACATGGAGGGGAATAGAGAACACAAGAAGTTTCAGAGACCCTAGCAACTCACAAGATCTGGGCTGGTAGACTACCAAATTCAGAACGAAAATCCTCAACTAGAGTGAGCCAGCTTGAAGGATCAAAGCCAATATTAGATCCCGAGCCTCTGAGTCCCAAAGACATGTTCTTAACTGCTAGGAAACACTCCAGCATTGTCTCCCGCTCAGGGATCCTGTGTACTGACTTATACCAGGTGTAGGAGGGGTGTGTGTGTGTGTGTGTGTGTGTGTGTGTGTGTGTGTGCATACATTGAGTATAACGTGAAACCTTAGATCTGAATGCAGGTTCATTTGAATACAAAATTGATCATTTTCCCACCTACCTGCTGCCCCCTTGCCCTAGAGACCTCCAGTGATTTTGAGGATATCTGAGGAAATGGTATCCTTCCATTCTTTGATATAGACACCTATAAGGGTAGTTGGGAATCCTCCCACTGACAGCTGCATATTCCTAGCACAGTCAATCAAACGGGAAAAGCAGCAGCTCCTATTAGCTGATGGACCAAGTAAACATATTTCACTCTGCAAAAGAAGCCATTGATTGATTGGACCCAGCAGAGTGGTGGTCAAATCAATGGTAACTAAGAGAAGAGGGGCTGGAAGAGTGTCTGGGCAGAAGCAATGATATGTGCAAAGGCCCAGTGGCAGCAGGGTGTATGGCAAGTTTGAAGTATGAGTGTAGGGTGGTGAGCCGGAGGGTTCATTATGCCAACAGTCTAGAGAAGTCAGAATGACAAGCATTAACAGGTATTGGGCACTCACTGTGAGCTGGGCACTATGACAAGTGTTTTTAAAGTAGTATCTCACTTAAGCCTCATATTTTTTGCCTATGAAAAATAGAGAGAGGCAAAACAAACTGCCAGATAACACAGGCTCTTATTAAGGGCTCTAGGAGCAATGGGAAGCCCTCAGAGGGTTTTAAGCAGAACTGGTGACACAATAAGATTTACATTTCAAAAGGATGATTCTCATCAAAATAAATTGGAGATGACCCCACAGGCACCACCCTTTCCAGCCCTCATTGTACCTCAAATTAAAATATTTATATTTGAAATAGTCATGGATATTAAGCTTGAAAATAAAGGGTTATTCTGAAATAAGGACCAAGATGGTGTTAGCTAAAATGCTCTTAATTGTTTTGAGGAGTTGGGAAAACGAATAATGGCTAGTAACCCAGCTCTCTCTCTTTCTGGGAACTGTATTTCAAGAAGTTGGACTTAGAAGGAAGCTTGTTGTCTAGACTACAAAGGGGACTTGAAGACCTGTCTCCTCCAGGCCCAGGTAGACTTTTAATGCTCCCCCTACCCCCTGCCACCTCATGCCACACTCTGAGGACTGTGAGTCATAGCAGTGTTTTACTTATACCACAGGAACACAAATTCCTTCTTCATGGGCCAAATCCAATCTATGTGTTTTTCTTTGACAGCTGTAGTACTTTAAAAACTGGGAATTTTGTTTTAAAATGTTCTGGCTTCTCTGGCAACCCTGGGCCACTATTCTCCCTTGGCCCAATGGCTGACCCTGACTCATGCTAACCCCCACAAGATGAGACACACCAGTGCTTTACCACACACCTGGCTCCACCTCCAGGTGGTGTCCGGCTCAGCTTAGCCTCATTTTCTTTACCTGCTTGATACTACAGGCATCTTCATTTTGGACCCTGGAACTGTATTCTGAGATTCACACACGCTATGGGGCACTTCAGTTCAAGGATTTAGGAGGCTGAACTGGGAGTTGAGACAAAGGAGAGAAGGGCTGTAAACAAAGGCAGATCATCTGTGAACAACTTTCTGGCTGGATTCATCCTCGGAGATATAGGAAGCATTCCAGGCAGGGATAGCAAGTGAGATAGTGCCAGGGTGAGAATGTGTGCAGCAACTGTGAGACAACGAAGAAATAATGCAGCGGACATAGTGAGAGGTAAGGTTCATTTGATAGCTGTGCTTACAATTTGGAGAATGAGATGAAAATTTGGACATAAAGCATTAGAGAGCCATTGCAGGCCTTTAAGCAGGTTGAATTTTGAACTAGTGGCACATTAGGACCAATAGCCTGGAGGTGCTCTCTGTAGGAAGGAGAGTGGCAATTACAAACCTGAATGCTTTTTCCTGGATTAGAAATTGAGTACAATCAGAATAAAGGGCCAGAAGCCAGCATGGGCCCACTTAGTTTTCTTTGGCACGAGACACTTGTTACAGTAAAGGGACTAGTCTTGAAAATTTAGCATCACCAGGAGAAAAATGAAATGTAATAAAAATTAGAGTCAGTTAAGAATGAAGGCATTTTTACTATGACACGGCACCATTGTAAAAAATCTCCCCCGTCGTGCCAAGGGGTCCATGCTGCTAAACTCCTCCCCTGAGTCAGTGCATTTGAGTGCTCTTGGTGCAATCGGCACAGCCAAAGCAGCTGGGAGCAAGGCTTTCTCCAGGCTTACATAAAGCATAGATCTTGCCCAAATGTGGAAAACCTTTAGGGACATGAAAACCATTAGGGATCCGTAGCCCTGACTTGAACCAAGCAGAATAAACAAACCCCTGCCCAAATTGGAACTCACTGGACGCCTTTCAGAGTTATCCAAGGGGAAAGGCTGGAGGCCTCAAGGGTCTTCAAGAGGGTTAATGTCTTGTTTCTGCTGCCTAGCTCAAGTCTGATGAGGCTTTATCTGTGCTTTCCTTTGTTCTTTTTTCAAATGTCTTAACACCTCAGTGGCAACCTGTAACGTATACCACACTATATTTTCTCTGCTAATGGGATATTAAAGCCCAAGTTGGACCTTTTGTCACAAAAGATTCAGGAACCAGGCTGGAAAGGTTCCAGATAGCATTCACATTTTCCATGGATGGGTCTTGGTAAGTTCCCAACCTTGTTTTTATTTTCAATTATCGTTTGTCACTCTTTCCAGCCTCATCGTTTAGTTTTCTGTACACATAAAGTAGAGTAACCTTGTGTCTCTCTCCCCCAATAGTTAAGTGACATCATTTTCAGACTCTTTATCCCAGTTTTATTTAAAGCTGAGGAGGTAAGGCCGGGCGCAGTGGCTCATACCTGTAATCCCAATGCTTTGGGAGGCCAAGGCACGTGGATCACCCGAGGTCAGGAATGTGAGACCAGCCTGGCCAACATGGCAAAATCCCGTCTCTACTAAAACTACAAAAATTAGCTGGGCATGGTGGTGAGCGCCTGTAATCCCAGCTACTAGGAAGGTTAAGGCAGAAGAATCGCTTGAACCCAGGAGGCGGAGTTTGCGGCAAGCCAAGATGGTGCCACTGCACTCCAGCCTGGGCGACAGGGGGAGATTTCACCTCAAAAAAAAAATGAACATTAGGGAGGCAGATTAGAGAATTATCAATGTTCATTCATCTAATAAATAGTCAACTGAGTGTCTGCTGTGGAATGGATACTATGCTAGGCACTATATGGTGACAGCAGAGGGGGCTGGATTGAAGAAGAATGAAACAATACCCTGATTCCCTGATATTCACAATCTGTTAAAGATGGAGATGGGCATAGAGATGGGAAACCAAAGCACAGAGCAGCTAAGAACCAAGCTCAGATGGTCACAGATCCAGAGCTCACAGAAACCTGATCTGAACTATCATGGAGCTTTTAATCTACCTGTAGGAAATGTAATAGAATGTAGCATAATATAGGAAATATTTGCAGAATGCCTTCCACTCCTGTTCTAGCTAGGGATGAAAACCATGAAAAGAAGCACTGTTCTTAATTCTAGGAGTTGGTTTTGCTTAACAGAGAGACAGACATGTGAAACAGTGGTTACACTGCAGCATGATACACAAAAGGCAGAGACTGGTGATTAAGAATGTGGAGTTTGATGACAGATAGACCTAAGTCCCAGATCAACCACATAGAAACTGCATGATCTGGGG
Source organism: Cebus imitator (assembly GCF_001604975.1). NCBI lineage: Eukaryota > Metazoa > Chordata > Mammalia > Primates > Cebidae > Cebus > Cebus imitator. Next base: position 289,640 of record NW_016107553.1, on the reverse strand, counting down.
CAAGTTACTTAACTCCTCTCTTCTAAGTTTCATCATTTTACCTGTAAAATAGGACAGTGCAAACACTTGCCTCACGTAATTATAATGGGATAAAAAAGGGAATTAATGAATATAAAGTGATTAGAACACTGTCTAATAAAGGTGGATATGGAGAAAAGAATGTACTCAGAAATGGCAAAACAAAGGCTTAGCTGCAGGATGTGTCTCAGGTTGGGTGCTGGAGGGGTCAGGTTTGGCAGGAGAGGGGAATATGCAGGGGGCTTTGAGAAATGGAGCTGGAATGAGTGCCCTGGTCTGCAGGTGCATTTGGCCCTAGATCAGGGCAAATCTTGAGAGGATAGGGATCCAAGAAAGCAGCTACTCTTGGCTCTTGCCTTCAAGGTTCATTTCTTCCACTCACACCTGGCCCTCATCACTATTCCAAGGTGTTTCAGCCACAGTCAGTTTTCACCTGGAGGAAGGTCTCTCTCTGGTCTTCCTCCCCAGCTCAGTTGGATCATGCACAGGCAAATAAATTCCTTTTCCCCTTCTCTAGCTCAGCCATGAGAAAGTTGGAATTTTTTTTTTTTTCTGAAACACTCCTGTTGCCTAGGCTGGAGTACAATGGTGCACTCTTGGCCAACCGCAACCTCTGCCTCCTGGTTCAAGCGATTCTCCTGCCTCGGCCTCCCGAGTAGCTGGGATTACAGGTATGCGCCACCACTCTCAGATAATTTTGTATTTTTAATAGAGGCAGGGCTTCTCCATGTTGGTCAGGCTGGTCTCGAACTCCCAACCTCAGATGAGCTGCCTGCCTCAGCCTCCCAAAGTGCTGGGATTACAGGCATGAGCCACTGCGTTTGGCCTGGAATTTTTTTAATGTAAAATTTTCCTTTGCAAGGAAAAGAGAGAAAGGATGGAAGGAAGAGAGGGTAGGAAAAGGGAATATATGAAGGAGAAGGAAAGGGGAAAGGAAGGAAAGGATATACAGATACACAGAAACACAGAAACAGATATGTTCAGCAAACCATAGACGTCATACCTCATTTATCAAAAGTGGGTCACAGATCAGCCTTGCCAATGGATTCCACTTGTAGGATATCCAGTTCTCATTCTCTTCCTTGCTTCTGCCCTGAATGTATGGACTTGGAGAGATTAAACCAGTTGTCTGAGAAGAGTTGGCTGCCATGGCTGCCATGTCTATTCCAGAACCTTCTAACCTTTCAGACAGGGCCCCAGGTCTCTAATCCCCTGGACCCTGTTCATTCCACTCTACCTTGAGATCTCATTCTCAGCCCAGAAGGTGTATTCAAAAGCTTGGTATAGGCTGGGCGCAGTGGCTCATGCCTGTAATCCCAGCCCTTTGGGAGGCCAAGGCAGGTGGATCACAAGGTCAGGAGATCGAGACCATTCTGGCCAACATGGTGAAACCCTGTCTTTACTAAAATACAAAAAATTAGCCAGACATGGTGGTGCGCACATGTAATCCCAGCTACACAAGAGGCTGAGGCAGGGGAATCACTTGAACCTGGGAAGTGGAGGTTGCAATGAGCCAAGATCGCACTGCTGCACTCCAGCTTGGTGATTGAGGGAGACTCCGTCTCAAAAAAAAAAAAAAAAGTTTGATGTGGTCAGTTTACCCAGGCTTCTTGAATCAGTCTTTGAGCCTTGACTGATCTAAGCCAAGCAAGTTCACAGAAAACTGACTTTTAAACCCAAATGCCATTTCTCAATTTCTGAGAGCTACATGCAGCTCAGTCACTGCAATAAAAACAACAGCAATAGTAACTGCCTTTTATTGAATCAGGCAGTACATGTCATAAAGTGTTCCAAGTGCTTTACCAGCATCAACCTTCATGCAACTGAAAGTGTGGTCCCAGAACCAGCAGAATCTCAAGCCTCACCTGAGACTTCAAGTCAGAAACTGCATTTTTTTTTTAAATAAAACTCCCAGATAAAAACCTGGGTTTTAGTTCTGGCTGTACAACTTAATCTTTTCTCCTCTGCCTTCTTTGAGTCCCTGGTCTCATTCAGTTTCAAAATCAACTTTAAAATCCCCCAGTCCCCATCTACTGAGAAAATGTTTGAAGATTTTTTTGTCTCCCAAGGTCTGCATTCAACAATGATAAAACACACTCAGAGTGACCAGAAGGAAGTTCTGGTTGATGATCGTTCTTTTAGAGACAGCAGGGGCTGGGCAGTCGGGTCCCTTCGGGTGAAGGGATTACAGAGTAATTTGATATAATTCACCAGCTGTCTCAAAGTAGTATCTTCTTGTATTTTTTATATTTATATCTGTAACTGTAGACAAAAAGGAAATTGCCCTGAAAGAAATAACTGGCCAGTGAGTAATTAGGACTCCAACGGAGTGAATGAGCCACATGTCTTAATGTGTATAAATGACCTATTTCCCCTGTTGCCAACTCTCGTGTGCTTATAAACAAGTAGATGTTAACACACTCCCAGTGTATATGACAACCTACATGGAGGTCATGTGGAAACACGCCGACCTTCCGTTACAGCCCTGCTGCTGTGCTGGGTGTTGTATGCATGTCTCCTGTACTTCTCAAAACGACCTGGCAAGGTAGAATTATGATCCCCATTTCAAAGATGGGAAAATTGAGACTTAGAGGCTAAGTTAATGCCCCTACAAATTTCAATTATTCAAGATGGAGACTGAGGAGATAGAAGATAGCTGGTGACTTCAGACCTTGGTGTCCAGAACCCCAAACCTGCCTGCGTCAGTCCTCAAACTCAAGGCCCTGTGGTTAGGCTTAGTAGGTTCCCTTGTTTTTTAGCAGGCCATTTGAAGACGATGTAGTGACGTAGTGACCCAATCCATTTTCAGCCTCAGAGGTACACCGAAGTATTTGTTCCAGCCACATAGGATACCTGTGAGTTTAGGGAAATTGATTTCCGCTATCTCATCTGGGAAGAGTAGAGGGAAATTGATAATCTGCTGTATCATCTCCTGTCTTCAGTGGTGCTTTGCAGTCCTTCTAGCTGGGAGTTCACAGGAGGTTGACCAGATGACCTGCTGTTCAGAGTGCTTAATTAGAGAGTTGAGCATCTAGGGAGTATCTAAGCAAGGATCTGGACTTGACTACATCCCACTGCAGGGTCCATGCTTCTGAGCATTCTCCTTTATATGTTATGGAGCCCTGGGGAGGCCTCTGGTTGGAGGAAGCATCTGCAGTGAATGGAGGTGCCCAGGACTCTGAGGCCTGCAGCCCTGATTTGTAGTGAGAGCTGGCAGCAGTCCAGTGGGCATGGGGGTTCATAGATACCAGGTTCTGGCAGTCTGAGCTGTCCATGGCAGGCTGTGGAGGCCAACACCTCCTTTGTCTATACTGCTCAGGCTCTCCAGAGAGAGGCCAACAACTATTCTTCCATGTCCTATAACTGTTTTATACCAAATGAGAAAGAAACTGACCTCAGGAAGGAAATGTATAACTCCCAGACCTGTATAACTCATGTGCATTTTCTTTACACGTCTCACTGGGCTGGCCTCCATATTCCCACCTCCCACTGCCATCATGGACATCATCTCTCACAAAGCCAAACAGCCTATTTAATCCCCTAGACCTTGGCCTATAGTGGGTTCCATAAGGACTCCCCTTGGTCTTTCACAGCATAGGACAATCAGGAGCTTGCTGCAAATAATCACTTGGGTGGAAGTCAAGGGAAAGCAATGAGAATATACATGAAGGGACCAATTATCAAGACAACTGGTGGGCAAATGGACACAAACTTAGCCCGAGACATGGAAGAATAACAAATGCCTCCAAGATTTTGGACCTGGAGAAATGAAGGTCGTGCTATAAAAAGAACATGAAAAGTTAGATCCAGTTTGGATATCTCGACTTTGAGATGCTGGAACATTCAAGTAGGCTGCCAACTGAAGCATTAGGATTTTATTGGGGCCAGAGGTCAAAACCAGAGTCACACATTTATAAGCCATCTGCTCAACAGTGATGGTTGCAGCTTTAGGTGAGCTTTCTTAGGAGGAGAGAGGGGTATGCAAAGGACTGAGAACTGTAAGTTCAGACTGAAAGGCTGCAAGAGGGCCAGAAATGAGCACCATAGCTAGGGAGTTAAGAAGTAAGCCACAATAATGTAGTGTCCTGAGCCAAGACTCAAAGAAGGTCCATGGGCTTAAAGTTGTAGTTTCCCAAGTCCCCCTCCACAAAACCAACTCTGTGGTAATTTTAATGCACCTGGTCATAATGTCCCAAAATGGATCACTGGACACTTTGGCATAGTCCCTTTTTTTCCTATTAGAAGTGGGTTTGATTGGCTAGCCGTATGAAGAATGGAACTGGACCCCTTACCTGTCACTATATACAAAAATTAACTCAAGACAGATTAAAGACTTAAATGTGAAAACCTCAAACTATAAAAGTCCTAGAAGAAAACCTAGGAAAAACCCTCTGGATGTTGGCCTAGGCAAAAAATTTATGACTAAGTCCTCAAATGCAAATGCAACAAAATAAAAATAGACAAATAAGATGTAAAGAAACTAAAGAGCTTCTGCACAGCTAAAGAAACAATCAACAGAGTAAACGGACAATCTACAGAATGGGAGAAAATACTTGCAAGCTATGCATCTGACAAAGGACTAATATCCAGAATCTGTAAGGAGCTTAAACAAATCAATGAGAAAAAACTGAGTAAAGAACATGAACAGACACTTCTCTAAAGAAGACATAGGAGAGGCCCACAAACAAATGAAAGAATGCTCAACATCACTATTCATCAGAGAAATGCAAATTAAAACCACAATGAGGCACCATCTCACACCAGTCGGAATGGCTATTATTGAAAAGTCAACAAATAACATGTTAGCAAGAACGCAGAAAAAAAGGAATACTTATACACTGTTGGTGGGAATGTAAATTAGTTCCACCTCTATGAAAAACCATATGGCAATTTCTCAAAGAACTGAAAATAAAACCACCATTGGATTCAGCAATCCCACTACTAGATATCTACTTAAGGAAAAGAAATTGTTTTATCTAAGACTCTTGCACTCATAAGTTTATTGCAGCACTATTCACAATAGCAAAAACATGGAATCAACCTAAGTGTCCATCAGCAGTTGATTGGATAAAGAAAATGTGATACACATACACCATAGAATACTATGCAGCCATAAAAACAAACAAAATCATGTCCTTTGCAGCCACATGGAGGCAGCTGCAGGTCATTATCATAAGTGAACTAAATTAGAAACAGAAAACAAATATTGCATGTTCTAACTTATAAGCAGGAGCTAAACAAGGGGTACACATGGTCATAAAGATGGCAACAATGAATGGGGGACTCCAAAAGGTAGGAGGGAGTGAGGGGGCAAGGGTTGAAAAGCTACCTATTGGGTACTATGCTCACTATTTGGGTGATGGATTCACTGGAAGCTTAAACCCCAGCCTTACACAATACACCCATGTAACAAACTTGCACATGTACCTCCTAAATCTATAATTTAAAAGAAAATTTCTAAAAGTCATTATGATGTCAAAATAACAAAAATATATTAAAAATAAAATTAAAGTGGGTTTGACTTTGTCAATAAAGATTTTCTACTTAAATCATCAAACATACCTAAAAAATTATTAACTGCATAATTAAATATAAAACAGTTCCTTTACAATCTTGTTTATTGCTAGATTAGATATATCACATAGGTGGAATTCACATCAGCACCCATTGAATCCACTCAATGAGTGCTAAATGTGTAATACCATTTGGCCAACAAGTGGAATGCTGCAAATCTATGACCTTCTAGGCTTTGGTCCCATTTCAGTTGAAAAGGGGAAATAAACAATTATGAGTTCCCTCATAAATTAAACTCTTTTAAACCAAAACCAAATTACAACAAATGGTTAAAAGCCTGGGCTTTGGAGTCACCTGCCTGTGATTCAGAATTGGGGCTTCACTACCTTTGAATATTTGGACAAATCACTTAACATCTCTGAGATTCCTCATCTATAAAATGGAGTACTAATTGCACATCAGCCACAGAGTTGCTGATAGAACTAAATAAGATACTTAAATAAAAATTTTCAAGTAATGTGCTTAGATAGCTAAGCAGCACATTCTGTAAATGTTAGCAAGTAATTTCATCAGTATCATTATTACTGTTGCCTTTATAGGGGAAAAAATTGCAAGTCCATATGTGTTTTTCTCATTACATTAAGTGACTTTGACCTACCCAAAGTCTGGTACAGGTTATTTCTGCAACAGTATGTTCAAAATCAGAAATCGCATGCACTGGTTTTAAGTAGTAGAACTATTTTAATTGAAACTCGTATCATCAAAGGTTGAAAATGTGATTTTAATAACAACAATAAAACTTGCATGTTCAACATTACTTTTAAAATATATACATATTTCCTTTTTGAAAAAAAAACATAATTTTTTAAAATACCAGATTGTTTATGATTTGAAGTCATGGTTACAGTCACGTTGCAGTTTACCATCTGTTCTTGTCCAAAATACAGGTCCAAGTTAGAGCCAGAATTGCAAATAGACAGAAAATGTCTGTGGTCCTGTACAAAGCTCTTCTCAGTTAGACTATACTTAAACATGTAATATATTCAAGTAAAAATTAATGTAGAGTTAAACATGAAAATCAATCAATGTAATATATCATATTAATAGAACAATGGACCAAAAACCTCATGGCCATCTCAATAGACATGAAAAAGCGTTTCACAAAATCCAACATCCTTTTATGAAAAAAATACTCAACAAAATAGAAATAGAAAGGAACTTCCCCAACCTGATAAAGTGCATCTATGCAAAACCCACAGCTAACATCACACCTACTGGCGAAAGACTAAAAACTTTCCACTTAAGATCAAGAACCAAACAAAGATGTACTGTCAGTTCTAGCCAGAGCAATTAGGCAAGAAAAATAAATAAAAGGTATCCAGATAGGAAAAGAAGAGATAAAACCATTTCTGTTATCAGATGATGTACTCATATCTAGAAAATCCTAAGGAATCCACTAAAACAGTATTAGAATTAATAGATGAGTTCAGCAAGGTTGCAGTATAAAAGGTCTGTTGTATTTCTATAAACCAACCATTAACAATCCAAAAATGAAATCAAGAAAAAATTCCATTTATAGTAGTATGAAAATGAAGCAAATACTTACAAATAAATTTAACAATGTGCAAGACTTATGTATTGAAAAAACTACAAAATATTGTTGAAATTGTTAAAGACCTAAACGAATGGAAAGACATCCTGTATTCATGAAATGGAAGACTTAGCATTGTTCAAATGGCAATATTTTTGCAAAGCAATCTGTAGATTAAGTATAATCTCTATAGAATTCAAGCTGTCTTTTTTTTTTTTTTGCAGAAATTAATAGGGAACCCAGAATAGCCAAAATAATTTTTTAAAAGATTTCTGATTTCAAAACTTACTACAGAGCTATAGTAACCAAAATATTGTGATACAGACATGAAGACAGACATAAAGACCAATGGGATAGAATACAGAGCTCCAAAATAAACCCTCACATATATGATCAAATAATTTTCAACAAGGATGCCAAGGCAATGGGGAAGCAACAGTGTTGGAGAAACTGGATATTCACAAGCCAAAGAATGAAGTTGGACCCTTACCTTGCACCATGTATAAAAGCTAACTCAAAGTGGATCAAAGTCCTACACAGAAGACCTAAAACTATAAAACTCATAGAAAATATAGAGGAAAAGCTTCACATCAGTGGGTCTGGCAATGATTTCTTGGATATGATACCAAAGGTACAGGTAAGAAAAAAAAAAGATAAAATTAAAAACTTTTTTGCATTAAAGGACACTATCAATAGAGTAAAAAGGCAACCTGCAGAATAGGAGAAAATATTTGCAAATCACATATATAATAAGAGATTAATAACCAGAATATATAGAGAACTAAAATTCAACAACGGAAAACCCAACAACACAATTCAAAAATGGCATTTCTCTAAAGAAAATGTACAAATCGCCAATGAGCACATGAAAAGATGCTCAACATCATTAGGAATATTCACATCAAAACCATAAGGTGCAGGATGGGCATGGTGACTCATGCCTGTAATCCCAACACTTTGGTAGGCCAAGGTGGGAAGATTGCTTGAGGCCAGGAGTTCAAGCCCAGCCTAGTCAACGTCTCAAGACTCCTGTCTCTATTTTAAATATATGTTATGTGTATCTGTGTGTGTGTGTGTATAAATAAATGTATATATGTGTATATAAATAAATATGTGTGTGTGTATATATATACACACACATATATATTTAAATATATGTGTGTGTATATATATATATATATACACATATATATGTATATATATATACACATATGTTAAATATATATATACATATATATGTGTATATATATATATATATGTGTATATATATATATTTAACTATGAGGTACCACTTCACCCACTAGGATCGATAACTGGAAAAAAAGAAAGAAAGAAAGAAAGAAAGAAAGAAAGAAAGAAAGAAAGAAAGAAAGAAGGAAAACTAGTGTTGACAAGGATGTGGGAAATTGAAGCCCTAAGCATTGCTGGTAGGAACTTAAATTGGTACAACCCCTGTAGGAAACAACTGGAACGTCCTCCAAATGCTAAACCTTGGAGTTACCATATAAGCCAACAATCCACCACTAGGTATATAATCAAGAGAAGTGAAAACATACATTTAAACAAAAATTATTTTTGGATTAAAAAAAATTTTATCCAAATGCTCATAATGACATCATTCATAAGAGCCAAAAAATGTAAACAAACCAGATGTCCATTAACTGATGAATGAACAAATTGTGGTATACACATACAATGGAATATTATTCAGTTATAAAAAAAGAAATGAACTATCCATGCATGCTACAGCATTGATAAACCTTGAAATCGTTATGCTAAGTGACAGAAGCCAGACACAAAAGGCCATATATTCTATTATCCCATTATATGAAATGTCCAGCATGGGCAAATCCCTTAGGGACAGAGGTGGACTAGCAGTTATCAGGGCCTATGTGAGAGGAACTGGGGGAGTGGAGTGATGGCCACCATGTACAGGGTTACATGTTTCAGGAGGTGATGTACATGTTCTAAAGTTGATTATGGTGATGGTTACATAACTGTGAATATACTAAAACCACTGAATTGTATGCTTTATTTTTTGTTCTTGTTTTTTTTAAAAAAATACAGAATGCTTCACAAATGTATGTGTCATCCCTGCACAGGGGCCATGCTAATCTTCTCTGTATTATTCCAGTGTTAGTATATATGCAGCTAAAGTGAGCAAAAATTGTATACTTTAAACTGTACACTTTAGAAAGTTAAAAAAAAAAATGAGACAGGGGTCCCACTCTGTCGCCCAGGCTGGAGTACAGTGGCACCAATCATAGCTCACTGCAGCCTCAAACTCCTGGGCTCAGGTGATTCTTCCACCTCAGCCTCTCAAAATGCTGGGATTATGCATGTGAGCTACTGTGCCCAGCCTAGAAAATAAATGTTATGGTATGTGAATTATATCTCAGTTTAAAAAAAGAATGGACATAAATAGTTCAGCAACGTTTTACCATGAAAGAATTTAACTCTGAGACTGTTCTGACATCTTGGTGGGGTGTGATGATAGTGCCAAAATGGAAGTGATGTGAATATTAACAGAGAAAAACTGTTTTCTCTACACTCACAACACTTCTGACACCAAATGTGTGGGGTTTTTCCACACCAACAATCTATTCTCCATCTCTCCTGATACCAACTGGGTGTCTTATAACACAGTTCTGACATTTTCTACCTGGAGCTAGCATCAGACACCAGGGCTCAGTGCCACAGGACTGCTCCCACTTCAGACACCAGTCACAATTCCTGGGTTTTTGGTATTTCTGACCAAATTGGCTACAAACTGGGAGTCCTCATGACTCTCTTCTGAGATTCAGTCATTTGCTCTAATGGGCTCACAAAACTCAGGGAAACACTTCACTTACTTACCAGTTAGGATAAACGATGCAAATGAACAGCCTATGCTCTATGCACCTCTATGAAGAGTGCATAGAGCAACATGTGGGAAAGGAGGTCCCGAGGTTCCATACCCTCTCTGGTGACTACCTTCCCAGCACCTCCTTGTGTTCATTCACCCAGAAGTTCTGTGTACCCCATAGTTTAGGAATTTTTATTGAGGTTGCGTCACCTCAGCATGATTAATTAACTCAGTCTTCAGTTCCTTTCCCCTCCCCAGAGGATGGTGGGTGGGGCTTAAATTTCCAAGCCTGTAATCATGGCTTGGTCTGTCTGGTGCCCAGTCCTCATCTTGAAGCTATCCAGGAGCCCACCAAGAGTTACCTCATTAGAACAAAAGACACTCCTATCACACAGGAAGCCCCAAGGGATTTAGTATCAAATATTAGGAAAAAAAGATGCTTCTAGAGTTTTAGGAGTCTTATGTCAGGAACTGGGAGCAGAGACAAAATATATATTTATATTTTATTTTTTTATTATGTCACACATATTCTTTTTATAGAGGGAAGAGCTGTAGAGTTAAGAACAGCCTTTTTTGGTGTTTTGTGGGGCCAGGGTCTCTTTGTGAAATTGGGGGATTCATTAGTACAGTGTGTGGCAAGATAATTCAGACATTTCTTTTTATATGACTAAGTGAGGTACACTTGGGATCTTAAAAACTATTTTCTTTTTATTATGGTGGGCACCACACCAAAGGGTGCAAGTTGCAGGTTATAAAAACAAAGTAAAAGTTTCCATAGCCTGAAATGGTTGGAAATATGACTGAGTCTCCTCATTGAGCTTCTAAGATGAAAGGCGCCAGAATTCTTCCTCTTGCAAATGTTGAATTCATGATGATGTTAAGATGGCTGACTATTAAGGGTTGAATGTGTAGTAAGCATTTACATGCATTTCCTTGTTTTAATTTCCCCACCATCACTGTGACATAGTTGTTTAGAACTTACCCAAGGTTATGAAGCAAGTCAGCAACTGACCTGGGCTTGTGAGTCCCAAGACCCCACTCTAGTTCTACTCCAGGGGAGCTGCCCCCGGGAGCTCACAGCACTTGAGATCCTAACCACACCAGTAAGGGAGGTAGTGGAGTATGGAAGCAGTGCCCTGGACTGGGAGTCAGAGTCCTTGAGTCCTGGTCCACTTTTGCCACTAATCAGCTCTGTGACCTTGGGCAAGAAGCTTGATCTCTCAGAGGCATGGTTTTCTAATGTGTAAAGTATGAAAAATTTATCACAGCTATCCCTGTAGTTCCTTACAACCCAGGTATTCAGCCTGAGCCCTGCCTCATTCACCCTCTGATTGTCATTTATATATTGAGACTAGAAGGAAGAAAACCTTTGAGTCAGTGTAGGCTGGTGATTTCAAGATGCTGGACTTTGGTGTCAGGCCAATGTGGCACTGGTTCAATCACTTACCTCAGTGTGATGTTGAGCAAGTTCTTTAATTGTGTCCCCATCTGCTAATGGGAATAACGGCGTTGGGTGCTGTGCTGTCTACATAGAGTGGTTGTGAGGATTGAGGGAGATCTAAGTAGAGAGCTTTAATACAATTCCTGGCACAGTGTAAGTACTGGGCTGTTATATTATTATAGATTAAGTAATATTATAATTTATTTATGATGATGATTGTTGATTGTTATAAAACAGAGACACAGAATCCCTTCAGAGTAATTAATGTAGTTTAAATAGCTCAGTCAGGTCAGACTTTGGAGCTCAGATTGCCTGCTTGGGCTTAGTTCTGGAACCAGTCCATATGTAGAAAGTCAGCCATACCTCAGGACTATGCTGCTGGGTAAGAGGGTATCAGATTGTCACCAAAAACACTCGAGTTCACTTCTTGTAAATTTTGAGTCAGTAATGCCATCTTCCCCGAATGAGACAATACGCTATTATGACTTACCATATCAATTTTGACTCATTATTCTTTTTTGCCCAATGTAATCAGAAATAGATGAGTGATCAGTGACAGATACTGATAAAACAGTTAGTTAATGTGCTATAAAAAGAACAGATGAGAAAATACTGCTCCCTGGAAATTTCCCAATGCGGATAGGGAATTTTTCTCTCTTTCAATGTTATTTAGCATAATAAGCACAGATAAAGATAGACTTACAAGATTGTTTATCACAGTGTTACTATAATGGCAAAAAGTTTAACATAAAGAGCCATCGAAAATCTAATATTACAAGAATAGTCTGAGAATTGAGGGAAAGTGCACTATGGAGTTTTTTTATGTTAGAAAAAAATGTGTTCTCTGATTCTAATTTTGTGAATATTGTGTGTATTTATAGAAAAATATGAAATATAACAACAAAAATATTAGCAGAGACTACCTCTGGGTATGAGATTATTATTTTAAATTTTCTTGTTTATACTTCTTTATATTGTCTATGTTTTTTGTAGTGAGCACATTTCTTTGGAACTGGGGCAAAAGTTGTTTTTTATTAGTGGGAATTCTGTCAAATTTCTTCTTTTTGCTCTAAGGCTCTTCTGTCTGGTAGATTGTTTCATCTGAATATGTCTTAACTCTCAGTCTGGATATATTGGATTTTTTTTTTTCTCTTTAAAGTACCGACTTAGAAGTAATATGCTTCATTGATTTTGTGAGCTCATCTTTTGCATGTAATGTTCAGGACAAGCCAGACACATTTGTTGTAAGATTGATTTTGTTACCTTGAAAACCAATAACAGATAAAGTCACCAATTAACTAACCTTTTTCTAAACCCATCACTTCCCTGTTGAAAGCAATTTTCAGCTCTGCCTGAGATTTAGTGTATTTAAATCAGCTCTGAATCTTCTATAAGAAGAAATCAACGTTCTTCTCTCTGTGTCTTATTTTATATAATTAGAATTGCACCACTGAAGAACTATTAAATGTGCAATTGAGAATCTAATACTTAAAAAAGTCTACAAAATTAATTCAAATAAAAGGAAAATGGATAGAGTAGATACAATAAGTTTTTCCAACTTTCATCTTTAATTGTAACTTTAAGTAACTTAAAAAAAATTACCATTTATTGAAAAAAAAATCTGAACAGGCCAAAAGCTAAACAAGTTTTTTGAGCATGAGAAGATTGAGATTTTGTTGCATTTGAATTTTTGGGATATCATTTTAGTCTTTTTTTTTTTCTTCTTTTTTTGAGACGGAGTATTTCTCTGTCACCCAGGCTGGAATGCAGTGGTGCCATCTCAGCTCACTGCAACCTCTGCCTCCTGGGTTCAAGCAATTCTCATGCCTCAGCCTCCCAAGTAGCTGGGACTACAGGCACCCACCACCCCACCTCACTACTTTTTGTATTTTTAGTAGAGACAGAATTTCACCATGTTGGCCATGATGTGATCGTGTCTCAATGGTAGCCATTAATTGGGGTCAAACTCCTGACATCAGATGAGCCACCATCCTCGGCCTCCCAAAGTGCTGGGATTACAGGCGTGAGCCACCGTGCCTGGCCCATTTTGATCTATTTTTAAAAGTACTGTTTTATGTGCATTACAAAAAAGTTGAGCAAAACAGAACTGTGTAAGGTAAACACTATTCTTTGGTGTGCACTGGACAGATATACAACATATACCTACATTGATAAAATTATCTTCCCCTCAATAGGATAATATTCCACTGTTCTCAACTTGCTTTTTTGTCCTAATTTTTTTGTGAAATAAATTCAATTTCAGTACATATAAATTTACCTCACTAGGGCTATATTTTTGCATTTCTGTTGGTTAATATCCTAGAAGTAGGATTTCTAGTTCAGAGGATATGCATGCTTAAAATTTTGTTTTGCCTCTCAAGAAAGCTTGTGCCCATTTCACCATCCTTCACAGGGAATGGGAATGAAATATAAAGTTTCTGAAACATAGGCACATGGAGATTCTCCGAGGTTTTGATAGGATATTATTTAAAGTCATTATCAGAAGTCTGCTCAGCTGGCTTGGGGAGGAGATGTCTTCTAAAGTCAGAATCCTGCAAGGTATGCATGTCTAACTCTTCAACTCCATTCGCTACCCAAAAGTGTGTGTGTGTGTGTGTGTGTGTGTGTGTGTTTTGAGAGAAATGTGTCTCCTCTGCAGAGGATCTCTCAAAATGCTAAGTGTAACAGAGGGTAGATTTTTGGAATCAAAGCTGAATTTACATTTCAGCCCTGTCTCTCAGTAGCAGGATATCTTTAAGCAAATGTTTAATGTTCCTGATCTGTGTTTTATCATCTCTAGCAAGAGGATGATCACGCCATCCTTGCTATAGATGATTATCTATAGCAACAGGATGATCATAGGGTTCTCTGTGATAATTAAATTCATTACTTAACACAAAGAGCTAGTAAATGGTGAGAACTAAGAGCTGAATTAATGGCTACCATTGAGACATGAGAAAGAGTGATGATGATCACACCAAGAGCACATTAGAGGGTAAAGCTTTGCCCACTTTTGCAGAAAAACTTGAGACAATCACCAACAGTCTAGTTAAGATATGCTATGTAGGCCAGGCACAGTGCCTCACGCCTATAATCCTAGTACTTTGGGAGGTCGAGGCAGGTAGATCACCTGAAGTCAGGAGTTCGAGACCAGCTTGTCCAACATGGCAAAACCCCGTCTCTACTAAAAATCCAAAAACTAGCTGAGCGTGGTGGCACACCCCTGTAATCCCAGGTGCTCGGGAGGCTGAGGTTGGAGAATTGATTGAACCTGGGAGGCGGAGGTTGCAGTGAGCCGAGA